>NC_084810.1:19311944-19624875 GCF_963583255.1 Pyrus communis | reverse complement strand
GATAGAGTTTTTTTTCTTTAACTCATTGCGTCTTGAGTTCAACTATTCCTTATCCTTATTCTAGTGTAAAATTAATGCAACAATATATATATGTATATATATTAAAACAAAAAACCTTATTAGTTACTATCAATGTTTATCTCTCGTCACACTACTAACATATGAGATGGTTATCTTATGTAATTACATTCGAAACAACGCTTGGTTACTAAAAGTTCAACGTGAAAACCTCCATAAATACAGACGTTCTCATAACGACATTTGTGTTCTATATTTCTTTGTATTAGTTTTTTTTCATATGCTAACCAACGCATTCCATTGTTCTATATTTCAGCTACTCTCTTGTCCGTAAAAGAGAGGGAAGGACAAAGAGAAGTCTTAACAGAACTTACATGAAACAGGAAGAACTCAGGAATAAACATTTCCTATTCTCCAAGTGTACTTGGTCTCCGTTACCATAAACATATCTTCTCTGTTCAACTTTACACTTTTGTCTGCTCCACTCTAGCATGTCCAATGTGTTGGCTACCAGCAACGAGAAGGGTATTTTTGTAATAGCACACTGAACTCGCTACATGCATAACTATCCTAGATAGGAGAAATTTTTCCTTGTGCTCGTAACATAAGTGATACACCACGTGTTATTATATAAGTGGTAGAAAATTTTATTTTTGTATGATTAATTTTTTAATACAAGAATCTCACCACTTATATAAAAACACGTGGTGTATCACCCTATATTCCAAGCATATTGGAAAATCTCCCCCTATATAGAGAAAGAGATGCACGTGTTCTTCGTGGTTGGTCTTTGGGTAGTAAAGGATATACTTGGAATTTCCAAGATCTTCCTATTTGTTTCTTATTTTTGCATTGAAATAATTTCAACCGTTGGATCATTCATTCACGGTGATAGATTTACATAGGATAATAAAAATGGTATTTGATTTGGTGATTGTTATTCATCGTGTCCTCACCTAAACGGAAACTAGCAGATGAGTCGAAAAGAGTAGGGTCTCAGATCAATGCAAAGATTTCCCTTGCCCCACACGGGGGGTCCCACTACATTATTTGACCTGTCATTTTGTTGCATGTGTGTCGTCATCTTGCTTTCAAGATTAGAGATGAGAAACCCAAATTTAAATTACTTCAGGAGGGAAATCTCTTAACAATGAAGATGATTAAGAATTCAGATAAAGTTTCAAGAAGTTTGTTTCTGCTCATGTGATTTCCTCATTCACCTATTTTCGGCTCGTAAAGCTTCCAACTCTACTTTTGTGGGTGGTGAAGATGATGGTGGCCGCATCATGGCAGTCCATACCATTTTAGCAACCTCCATGACATTCTTCTCGATGTTGGCGACTTGAGTTGTAGGTGGAGTTGGTGGTTTTGAGTTAGGTTTGGAGATGACGGCCTAATGAGGGTGGTGGTAACTATTAGTTGGTGGAGGCTATGCTTCCATGACTTTTTATGGAGACAAAGTAATCCTAGTTAGTCTAACAGATTTTTACTAGGACTTAATGTATGACATTTTCAATAGGTTGGGTACTTGTTTGGAATGTTTAAAAAGATTGAAACTAATTTGGAATGATATTAAAACGTTGAAGAGTTTCAGGTACTAAATCTTAAAAAAAAATCAAATGACTTCTACTGCACGATGTATGATGAACAGATAGGATGTAACGATGCCTAGGATCCTCACAAAAAGGATTCAGATGGGATCCAAATCTCAAGTTCAGGGTCATCGTGACAAAAGAGGATTCCAAGTGTCGGTTGAACTGGAATATCATATTTTCCTTGTTGTAATTCACATGGATCATTTTTAAAACAAACGGAGGGTATTAGGAGAGAAACTAAACGATAATTGGGATTTATTATGATACATTTTAATGTTTTGTATGGTAGATTGTGATTGGCAGGAAATGCCGCATTCTGTGTGAAAGTTATTCTCTAGTTACTTTCTTTCCGGATTTTTTTTTCTTTTATTTGTCACTTAATACTAAAGATTAGTGATATTTATATTCATTGTTTGGAAGTGTCAGATTTTATGTTTGAATCACATGTATAGCAAGTTTGAACTGTTTATCTTTGTAGAACACTTTTTATATATCATATTTTGTCAAAAAAAAAATATCTAACAAATCGAAATTATTTTGTCATCTAATAGTAAAATTTTTCAAATAAATATATGAATACAATGTTTGATGAAACACTGGATTCATATTATTAATGAAATGAACAATTAAATAGTTTTCAACTTGATTAATTGTTTGCATGAATGACCTTGAAGAATGACCTCAAAGGGGAAGGGTAAGTAGGATTTTCTACTCAAAATTTTTCGTTACCAATCCATAAAATTTCATGTTTATGATCAAAATTGTTTATATTATAAATCACTCGATATAAAGATCATCTATGCAAAAAATTAATTAAAACCAACGCTATTTAATCAGCAAACTATATAAAAAGAGATGAATATAATTGTTAAAAGCATTACAAATTGTCTACGTATTTGCTACAATAACTTTATTAAACAAGTTAATTCATTTTTTTATAGAGATGTTCTTCGCATAGTGATTCATAATATGAACATTTCTTTTTATAAATACAAAATTCTGTAATTCAAACATGAATAATTTTGAGTAAAAGTTACCAAATCATTTTTTTAGTGGCAAAAAATTGTTCTTAAAATAATCATATAACATTGCAGTGGACAATAAAATAAAGAAAGTAGAAGTTTGTAGCTAGCATTGCCCAACAAAGAATGTGAAATCCAACGTAGGCTAAAACTCCCTATTGGTTCTCGATTTATGTTCCTTTTTTGGCGTGGAAGGGAATTTCAATTCTTTTAAGAATGATTAGTCTCGTCGCTTAGTATAACGGTTTAATGATATTATTCACTTGTAAGTGAGATGTTTTAAATTTGATCACTTGCCAAATACGAATTTAAATCATATTATTGCTAGCTCATTTGTGAGGCTCAACCTACCCACTCACCTTTAATGTAAATGATACTGTTTGTTCAAATAAAAAAAATGGATTACCCTTGTCTTCTCCTTTAAGTATGCTATTTTTACAGGATCATGTGATTGCTCAGTCAAAAAAAAAAAAAAAAAAAAAAAAGGGGTTATATATCATTAAATTGCAACGTTAATTTGATAAACTTACAAAATCAAAACTAACACAATTTAAACTAAAAAAATTCAAGAAGATTTTGAAATAAACCACAAACTAAGCTTTCTTTTGAATGATGGTAACATTTGCTAACCTTAAGATTGGATTGTTACTGTCAATTAATTAACATTAAGATTGGATGATGGTGACAATTAATTAACATTAAAAGTACCTTTCTTAATTAATTAAGCAAGCTGCAATTTAATTACAGAAAAACTTTGTGGCTAAAATTAAATTAAATTGTATCTGTATCAAGTTGGGCCGTTATCAAATAAATATTTTGCAACATGGGATGTCAAATGATCAATTTTTTTGTTTTTTTTTTTTGCCAAAAGTTGGATTAATATTAAATACGAATCGAAATGTTTACATCAGATACCAAAGTGTTAAACAACCATTCTGGTTCAAAACCATCCCAAGAATGACTACCCCCCATATGCACAACATAAGATGTCACCATATGCGCAGCCTCATTACAGGCACGAGGAGCATATAAAAACTCAATAGCTTCAAATTGTTGCTTTAAAATACTTATATCCCACAAGATACCATCCAAAACCGCCTCCGGTTGTATACAGCCATGAATCATATCAACAAGAACCTGGGAGTCAGTCACCAATTGTATAGAGGTAAAGCCTCTCTCCACACAAGCCACCAAAGCCACCCGCATTGCTTCCGCTTCCGCCATAATACTTGAGACACAAGGAATTTTTCCAATACCACCAGCACCATTGAAAATGCCCACAAAATCCCTAGCCACCCACCCAACACCACCTATGCCCGTATGACTACACCATGTCAAATGATCAATGACTCATAAGTTTTTGTCAACAAGTTTAATTAATGACCAAAAAAAAAAAAACAAGTTTTAATTAACACACAAAGTTGGTTTTCCACAAGTTACCTAATATAGATTACGTAGGGTGGCTTTTGCAGCAATTTTCTCTCCATTGCCGGATTTAATTATACTGTATAGATGCGGTATTTGCACAAGTGAAACGATTTCTTCACAACGCTTTTCAGTTTTGCACGTCCTTATTTATTTTTGTCTTTGATTCTCTTTTTATTTATTTTTTTTGTTTCAATTAGACGGATTAGATTTTAAAACCCGTTTAGTGATATTATTAACGGATAAGATACTAATATAGGTGGTTTGCTAAGCGCTCGTTTTTTAATTTACAATTGTTCTTGTTGTTTAACCCAGAGATAAATGGATGTGGATGTATGTGGAAGAATGAGGATTGAAGCATGGTGAATGAAGAGTAAATGGAAGGGGGAGGAAGAAATGAAAGAGAATGTAAGAAACAAAAACTAGAAAGAAAGGAAAAAAATCCTATTAAAAAGTCTTTTTGTTAGGATTCCGACGAAAAAGTCATTAATTCTTTTGATCCGGATTTACATTGAAAATAATCATGTTTGTTAAGTTATTTCTTTCTATGGAGTTTCTAATAAAAAAAAATTAAAACAAAATTATTACCAAACAAAATGTTTAATTTCTAATTGCATTTTAATGCTTCAAGTAACATATTGCATGTACATTAGACTTGATTAGTGGTCTCACCGTCCTCACCAAAAACCAATTGTCCACCGTTTTTTCAGTCACCAATAGCCTTTGAGTCGAATAGGAGCAAAGTTTAACTCGTTATCTTCTATCACGATGCGTCACTATATATTAACTACTCAGCTCTTTATGCAAAAGGATCCTCATTTATTTTTTAAAAAAATAAGGATTATGTGTGAGGTTCACTCCACATCGAATTTTAACGATCCGATTCATAGATTATCCTTGCAAAAACTCAATTCAATCCGAAACTATTTTCCTATTTAATTATCAAAAAAAATTTCATTGTTTCTTATATAACAAAGTATTCGATAATTTTTTCGAACCCAATTATATGTCTTAAATATTTTCGATTTGGTTAATATTTTGTAAGGATAGTCTATGAGGTGCAACTTGAAACATAGACGGTTCGGATTGTTAAAGTTCGATTTGGTGTGGATCCCACAACTAATCCCCATTTTTATAAATAAAAAATAGAGATCCCTTCCTTAAAGGCTTCCATTAACTATTGGCATATGTCAAGGGAACATTTTTTTTTTTTTAAATGGAAATGGGAGAGGTAGAGAGAGAAAATGTTGAAGTGGGGAGAGAGATTTTTCCTTTTATTTTTTTATTTTTAAATTAGAGATACGTTAGGATCACATATGAATATGATTTAAAATATAAAAAAAACAAAATATAGTTTGTGCGAAGTTACTTTCCTACCCATGATTTTATTTTGTGATAGAAGACTAAATTGTATTTTCACTCTCTTTTGGTTGACAAAGAAGGTTTTATTAGATAGCAAATGCAATAATTTTCTTTTTAATGAACGATATTATCTATAATAAGGGGGATGGGTGGGTTTAGCCTCATAATACGCTAACAATAATGTGGTTTAAATTCACATTTGACTAAAATCGAACATAAGATCTGTTACTTACAAGTAAAGATGAATATCACTAGACTGTAATAATAAGTGACAAAACTTTTACGAAATCATGTTTCTCAATGATATAAAATTACTCCAATTACCTCTCAATCTAACTCTAAGAATTAATATTTCTCTTTCATAATATTAGGCTAGATAATAAAAAGGGAACTTTAACGAAAAACTACATTTTTACACTAAAAAGTCAATTATGATACTATTCACTTTATCCTTTATTTTATCTTCATCGTTAAAACTCAAAGTTTTTAAGCATTTTTCATTAGTTTTCCTTAATAAAAATTCACGGTGTCACATTCATTGACATTTAAACGACGTCAAGAATTGCCAATGCATTTAAGCTATTAATATGCACACGAAAAGACGTAAACGTAAAAACATATATAGGCCCCACTCTACATAGTGTCGAATGTGGTTTTGAATGCTTAAACTATTAGAAAATAGTAAATTATAGCAATGGTTCTTCAACTAAAAATTCATTTCCATTAGTCCCTTTACTCATCAAAACGTATAGCTATGGTCATTTTCTTCAACTTCGTCAGAATTTTGTCAAAATGAGTTATGTTGGAATGACCATTGCTATAATTGAGTTATAGTTGATGGACCATTTCTCTAATTGAGTTAAAGTTGAGGGACCATCGGTAATGGATTTTTATTCGAGGGACTGTAGATGCACGTTTTGATGAGTTGAGAGATCAGTGGTAATGAATTTTTAGTTGATGGACTATTACTCTAATTGAGTTAAAATTGATAGATCATTGCTACAATTTACTCGTTGAAAAATAAGCAAACAATGCAAACAATCAACAATATCAACATAATACATTAGAATAACTTTTACTCTAATTAAACATGTAACACAATAATCGAATGCAATGTTCATAGAACAAAAGCATACATGGTAAAAAGCTATATATTTACTATTTTAAACAGGTCGGCCGCGGGCAAAGGGTAGTTGTTGGTTATTAGACTCGTAGACGGGTGTTCCCACGTATGAGACACCGGAACGATAGTAGAGAGAGAAAATATCTCTTGGCAGCATCAAAGTGACCGGCCACCGAGGTAACCGGTTGATAAAAAAATTAAAAAATTGTTAAAATATATATCCCATCCGCTTAAAATGGGTCTGAAATGTTCCCTCACCGGTCCTATCAACACGCACTCTCTCTGTGAGCGTATGATATTCTCAGACTCTATGCCTCTCTAGCTTATGGTTATGGAATCACAACACACACAGCTCAAACGACGCCGTTGAGATTTCCATTCAACCCCTCAATCGCCGCCGACTAATGGAAATTACTAGTCCACTGGCTTAGAAAACGACGGCGTTGCCAGCTTCCTGTTTTACTTTCTCCGGCGATCGCCGACGCACCGTCTACTCTTTCTGTATTTCACGTTTGAGCTCCGATCACGTGCTTCCCGGTGTATGTTAGTGGTGTCTGATTCGGTCCATCTCCGCAGTCCGATTAGAGCTGGTGATCGACGGTCAGCTGAGTGGGGAGGGCTGAAAGTGTAGAGCCGGAGCTAAATTTGGAAGGACCAAATTTGATAGAGATAAGAGGAGCTATGTTGGATCTTAATCTGAACGTCGTCGTTTCGGGGCCAAACGACGTCGAGTCGTGCGGCACTCAAATGGACGAGTCGGGGACGTCCAACTCGTCCGTTGTCAATGCCGACGCTTCCAGCACCAACGACGACTCGTGCTCCACACGCGCCGCCAGAAACGACGCCGTCACAACCTTCAACTTCGGTATTCTCAAGGTCCAGGGCGGAGACGAAGAAGAAAACGACGACGTTGTCGTGACCAAGGAGCTCTTTCCGGTCACCGGAGGCTTGAACAATTGGTCGGGGCAGGCTCACGGGCATGGGCAGTCCTCTTCATCGTCGCTTTTGGTGAGGAAGAATCTGATGGAGCTTGGGTTCGATCTTGGCGGCTCCGGGGAGGTCAGGTTGGTTCAACAGAAGCAACAACAACAACCGGCTGCGCCGCCGCCGCAGCAGCAACAGGCGAAGAAGAGCAGGAGAGGGCCGAGGTCGCGTAGCTCTCAGTACAGAGGAGTCACCTTCTACAGAAGAACTGGTAGATGGGAATCGCACATTTGGTTAGTCCAGTTTTGATTTACTTTATTTGGGTTTACTTAATTTAATTTAATTTTTGATGGTTTGGTTCCTTTTGAGTTGATTTCTTCAATTTGAATGCAATTATGCAAATGAATTTTTCCAAATTTGGTATTAATCCGATGTGTTAATTTGTTTTATTAATTTTTTTATTGGGTGCAGGGACTGTGGGAAACAAGTGTATTTGGGTATGGATTTTTGACCTTGTCTATTTGATTGACTTGGATTAGTGTTACTAATCCAATTATTTGTCATGATTTTCTGTTTGGAACTTTTTTGATGAAAATTAAGTGTTGGATTTTGACATATAGGTGGATTTGACACTGCTCATGCTGCGGCTAGGTAAAAAGCCTTACTCATTTGTTTTGCTTGGGTTTTCTTACTGTTTGGGAATTTAAATAATTTGATTATTGTGGGAACTGTTTGTATTATTGTTCTTAAATTGGGTTTTCCCAATTTAGAGCCTACGACCGAGCTGCGATTAAGTTCAGGGGAGTTGATGCTGATATCAATTACAACCTAAGTGATTATGAGGATGATATGAAACAGGTTGGATGATGAATATGTTTCTTTGTTAAATTTTGATTAATTTCGAATGGGGAGTGGGATCCGGTTTTAATCTTTTTTTCTTAACCAATGAGCAGATGAAGAATTTGACCAAGGAAGAATTCGTGCACATACTACGTCGGCAGAGCACTGGCTTCTCAAGAGGCAGCTCCAGATATAGAGGGGTTACGCTGCACAAATGTGGTCGATGGGAAGCTCGAATGGGACAGTTCCTCGGAAAAAAGTGAGGAATCATTTTTATGGAGTTTTCAATTTTGTACTGAATAGTTTGGGTCTAGACCTTATAAGCATAGTGGCTTGGTTTGAACTTTGAGCTGAGAATTGGTTTCGAATTAATTCTCAATCAGTTGTCAGTCTTCTCTTTTCGTTGTCTGAAAAAAAAGTCCAAGTGCATATTTCAAAGAAAAAAAAATAAACATTGTGGGGACGGTGGTTTCATCATGGAGGTTACAATGCTTCATGCAGGTATATATATCTTGGGCTATTCGACAGTGAAGTAGAAGCTGCAAGGTCCTAATGTCATGAATTACACTCTACCTGATTGAATTTATTACCCTGAATTCTCAACTCATTAAGGTTCCATCCAACACATCTCTCCCTTTTGATTTTTTCTGGAAATTAGGGCTTATGACAAGGCAGCGATCAAATGTAATGGAAGGGAAGCGATCACCAACTTTGAGCCAAGCACATATGAAGGGGAGATGATGTCTGAGGCTGGTAATGAGGGTATAGTTTTACAAGTATTTTTGCAGTAGTTGATTTATTGTTGTCAGAAAAAAGTTAAAAAATTTGTCTTCGTGGGATTGTACTTGATTTTTTTTGTTCCTATAAAGCAGATGGCAATCACAATCTTGATCTAAATTTGGGGATATCTCCCCCCTCATTTGGCACTGGTCAAGGGGAAGGCGAAGGGCGTCTTCAGTTCCACTCCAACCCTTTTGATGTGCACAATGGAAAAAGGGTAAGATATAATTAGTTTGAAACATCAGTTCCCAAAAAAAAGATAGTTTCATCTTGAGAAGCCCCTAGTTCATAAAGTTCTTGAAGGGGCGGCCCTCTTGAAGGTTTTGAGGTTAGACAGTAAAATATCCTGTTGCCTATCTTAAACGTTTCTGAAATTCACTCGAATGAACTTGGAAAGTGAAAGAGGAGTTGTGATAGAGGTCATCTGTTTTCATTCTCCTAGCTGTCAATTTTTGGCTCTCCCTTTCTAAACATGCTTGGTAATGCTGCAGCATTTATCTTGATGCTAAAACTAAACATTCTCTTCTGACTTTGCAGATGGAGCACAATGTGAATGTAACGATGAGTGATCCACCTTTTAGAGGGCTAGTAATGACATCAGATCACCCACCACCATTGTGGAACGGTGTATATCCTAGTTACTTTCCCAATCAGGTGAGTTTAAATGCTTTGTCTATAATGACACAATTAAGTCCGATTCGATTAGCTTTATGACTTTGTTTTAATCCTTGGACCCTACGGGTACCCTTTTTCAAATAACCATCGTAGCTCAACCTGTACATACAATGTCATATTGATAGGTGAACATAACCAATGAAGTTACCAGAGAAAACAACTTTGTAGCTAAGTTTTAACTATGCTATTGTGCAAACATAGTATATAGTAGGTTTGGACGGTTTGTATTCTATGTTCTATAAGAGATGGTAAATAATAACATGGCTACAGCATATCTGTTGTAAATGTTCGTAGTTTCGTGGTCTATACAATATCAGAAACTTGGTATGGTAAATGCTGAACTGTCTCAACTGACGCTGCTGAAATAAGAATCAAAACTCTCTTTCATGCAAAGAGTGCCTATTCCTGTTTAGGTCTTGTTTATGTGTGGCATGAGAGGAAGTTGCATTTCGTAATTGTATGAGATCTTATAGTATATTGGGGAACGAGGATGAAGATATTTTTTCATTACATAAAATATGAGGAATTTTCTAACGAGCAATTTGCTCTTGAATAATTTTTTTGTCAGGAAGGAGCAACAGAGAAGAGACTTGCATTAGGATCTCAAGGACCCCCCAACTGGGCTTGGCAAATGCATGGCCAGGTTACCCCAATGCCACTGTTCTCAACTGCAGCATCATCAGGATTCTCATTTTCAGCTAACGCTCCAGCCGCTGCTGTTCACCCCTTACAACCCTCGAACCCAACAGCCCTCAATCTCTGTTTTGCTTTGCCAGCCACGGCTGCCACCCACACATCTCAACAATAACATCACCAAGCAAAAGCCGCGGCAGCCTAAGTTCCCTTCAAATTCAGATACCAACCATAACAACGGGTGGCCTTGAGATTTTTTGTATGATCCAAATAGAGATTCATACATACACTGCAACTCGATTTCTGACTCTTTTTCCTGTCTTGACCACTCAGTTGGATATATCGGTTCTGTTCCGTTCCATTGATTTGTATTTGTTCTCAGAAATATTTTAACTAACTTGAGCTCTCATGTAAAGTATCGAGTGGTTATTGTGGTACTTATATCTAAAACTACTCTTGTTCAGAAAGAGATTCTTAATAATGAACTCTTTTAAGATTGTTGTAGTCCAAGGTCTGTAACTTCTCCAGCTTACAAGGATTTTTGCTACGAACAGTCGTCCACACGCCCTAAAGATGTGTGCACAGTCAAGATACCCTCTACGCCAAAAGTTTGATGGCGGTCTGTAGAAGTACGGCTTATGCATTGGACATTCTTAGTGATAGTTCTGTACATAATGCTTGATAGTGGGAAAAGGAACAAAATCGAGAGGGGGAATTATTTCCCGTTGCTTTGTAGTGAAAGCCAATGCTTGTGAAAAAGTTGACATGAAACTTCAGCGCATCTCCTTTGCATATGCTTCTTCGTGAACTCTTTACAATTTACAACAATCCTTCGTAACAAATGTACATCTGGAGATGCTCTAATATAGTCATGTCCCTTCATCAAATTGCTTTGGCATATGTTAATATATGTTGACGTGCGTACAACTTGGTTCGATTGACGATAACAAAGTTCATTAAGTATTCGATAAAATATGTAAGAGAATAAACTAAATTTCTTTTGTATGCTTGGTGCACTGTTTTTATCTAAAAAATTTGAACTTCCAACATTCAACTTTTGGATTCGCCACTCATCGTAACCATCTCTTTTTTGGTTTTTGGTTTTTTTTTTTTTTTTCGTGTTTTGTTTAATGTGTCTAGACAAAAAAGAAAAGAAAAAGAAAAAGTAAGTGGACATGCGAGTCACATGAGAAGACAGAAAATTGGAAATCAAAGCACATGTCGAATGATGTTTCTGCTGCAGCGCACAGGTGCCTGTCTATCTTTCAACAAAAATAGTGTTTTGCAAAAGACAACACACTTTTTGCAGAAAATGAAAAGACAACACTGCCCACCCCATATAGGCATATACCATGTAGTTTGGACAAAAGCAAAAATGAGCATATTGTTGTTATATTATATGATCATCATTGTATGCTTTGCGTTGGAAGCCCTGCCCCCCTCCACTTGTACAAGATAAGCATCCCATCTTCCTCTCCCTCACAACCACCAAAATAGCACCCCAAAACTCGTTATCATTTGCATTTTAGTATAAGAACTTCGACATTAAGTACGCTTTTTGAAAACCAAAAGCATTTCTCATTGTGTTTGACAGAAAACCTACAAGTGCTTCCAAATTATACTTTTGCTTCATGGAGAGGCACTTCTAACTTCTTTCCATGAAGTATTTGAATCCTTAATAAATGTCGATATTTTTTCAAAAAAGCAAGCTTATAAACAAAAGTACTTCTTATAAAAGCAACTTTAAATATACTAGTTAGTCTTAATTAGTTACTGCTAGAGATGGCAACGAGGTAGACTGAGTTCAGATGTGCCATCATCATACTCGAATCCATTTATTTTCCCCGAACTTGAACCCATAGAATCCCCGAACGGGTTTTCTCCATAACCGAACCCGTCGGGTAATGGATTTTTGATCGGGGAACAGTTTTCCCCATTATGATATTTATATGTTTATTTATATTATTAACTAAATGAAGAATATTAAAAAATGATGTTAAATAAATTGCTATTATTTTAAAAATTTATATTACTAAGAATACATTTACATTCTTAAAAATTATAAGCATATAATTCCTATTATTAATGATATAAAAGTAAATAATTAATTTCATATTTAATATTTTTTTATTCATAGATGAAGTGGTTCTGTTTCGAGTATAGGTTTGGGGTGGATACCCCAATAACCAAAACCGAACCTGAAACCAAAAAATTTACCCGACTGTTACCCATAATCATAAAATACCCGAAATTTTATACCTGAAACTGAACCATTCAGATCGGTTACTTGCAGGGATCAGATTTGACGGATTAAATTACCATCCCTAATTACTACAACATGCTTACTGCTCCCACGACAGCTAAGATCAAGTTTTTATATCCATAAATTAGATTAGAATATCGCTCAAAACCTTCATTTCTTTCTCACATCAAAGTTTGCGCCAAAGTGGAGGACCCAATTGGGTTCTTACGACTATGATCCACTGTCCCACGTAAATTTGGTCGATTTGAAATGTTGGGTTAATTAGCAAGTGACTTTTAACTTATTTGGCTAAAAGCATTTATCTTTACGTCTGAAATTCTACGCTGTGTTCAACTTTCCTAATGTAGATATCTTATTGTTTGTTAGGAAAAATAAATAAATAAATAAAGGAAATGTTGGGTGCTCTTAGACAAACACTAAATACGTGACATTGAGTAGGACAACCCACTTGGTGGAAGACTGTCGATGCTGTTGTGGGGCTTGGTGGGTGAGATTTCACTTTCCAAAAACAAAGAGACCAAAAAAAAACAAAGAGCATACGTGCTGAGATCGTAGAGGTACTGTTGAGGAATAGTTAAAGTACATGTCATTTTTCTCAAAATTGTCCAAAATGATTGATTGTGGTCCGCCTGCCACTTGCTAAATATACTCCAAGATACATGTGTGCCGACGCAATTTCTAACAGTTTTGTTCCTGCCAAAAACGAGTCTAATACTTAAATTATTACCGACATACCGTATAAAGAATAGAAAAGTACCAAGGAGACTCTCTCAATGACTCTCTATAGACTCTTCGCCATCTCATACTTTTGACACACTTTTTTTGTTAACATTATAAAATATTGTGGCAAAAATAGGCGATGACAGAGATTCTGCGTAAAGTCTCACTTAAAGAGTCTCCTTAGCATTTCTCTAAAGAATATAATAAAAACAATTTAGTCTCTATAATTCTCTCTCGTTGCAATTCTGACAATTTGGTGCCTGTAATTTTCTAATTGTTATTAGTTAAATAAACAAAAGATTTAACCACAAGAAGTGACCCATTGATAAGAGCGCGTATTCTGCCTCCTAAAAATACAAAAAAACAAGGAGATCCTGGGTTCAAGGCTCCATGCTTGTGAGTCTTCTTGATTGTGGATAGAGGGAGGCTGAAGTGCCTCTTTAAGTCTTCTCGGCCTCCAAAAGAAGTGAATAACCGGTGGTTTTGCCACCGGTTATCCCCTTTAAAAAAAGAAAGGAAAAAAAAAAAAAAAAAAGAACAATTAGATTTAATCCCCCTATTTTTTTCAACTCCCCTTCCCTTCCGTTGATATAACAAAATAAAAATCGAAAGCATCAACGCAAAATAAACAACCCTCCTTGTTCCACACACACTAGTATCTTACTCACCAAGCAATCGTCTAACAGTCGAATACAGTCAGCAACAATTCCTAACAATATAACCGACTACTAACTAATCTAGCCATCTTGGCCGTACATTTGGACAACCCTGATGATGCCACCTGGCATCATAACATAAATCAGCGTTTATAAGTAGAGCCAAAGGCGTTTACTAGCTGGTTGATTACATGGGCAACGCTCAATAACATGTCAATGAGCTTGTCCTCATTGTCCACACCTGACCACATCGAACGCCGAACGGCCACAAAGTGACTGAGGAGGCCGTCTCATGTAAAAATAGGCCACAAAGTAGGCAGGCTGGAAGAGAATTCCGACCAGTAGTTGTACCACAACCTCGAATCAGCCCAAAAGCTGCAGCACAAGCGGATCGAAGATAGTACCGCAGCTTCTTGTGACAAAAGGTACAAACACATCTATCTTCCATTCTAGATCACATGTACGGGAAAATATGTCGATATCCCAGCAACAAACTGCTGCATCAAAACCCACATCATGAACTAGAGAAGGAAAAGAAAGCTCTACTTACATGCAACTCAATCAACAAAATATAACTACAAAGCTTTCTATTTTGTTCGGAAAACCACCAACCAGAATAAGTTTATATACCGAATTTCGTTGGTAACCTTAGTTACAGCACACACCCCAAACTCGGAATATAATTGGACGAAACGAATTACCTTTTAATTCCAATCACTCATAATTTCTGGTCTCAACTTTGCAACACACAATACAAACAGAAAAGCAAAAGGAGAAGGAACAAATAAAAAAGGTGTGATTTATTTATATCCGTTTTATCATGTTAAACAGTTAACGCAGTATTAAACTCCCAAAAAGGGTCAGATTTCATCCATCCAGTTGTGAGAGCAACAATCAAATATCAGTACAGCAGGGAGTTGAACACTCATCATCGGGATGATCAGCCGATCGGAAATTGACCATATACAGCAACCCACAATACAATCTTAGCATCAAGCATTTATCGCCCCACCTGCAAAATGCATAGAGGGTAGAATCCAAACTCAATACAAGATTAAGCAATCCACACCAATTTATAACGCAGCACTTCTACAAACAGAAACAAAGGCAGGCTTGCAGGCCACAGATTCTCACCGCAACAAAGAACGCGAGCATCTCTGGTTGCAATTGAAAACAAAGTGTAAAAGGAAACCACTGAAAGACAATAACAAAGTGTGCAGCAATTACCCTTTTAAAGTACACAGGGCCCTCTAGAATTATAGGTTAATATTTAAGGAAGAAAAAAATAGATGGACACAACCGACCACATAACCCTGCCAGCGAAAAATTAGTTCCATGCCCCTACTCTAGGTGCCCATGGTAACCAAGTAACCAACTAGTACAATTAAATCTGTTTAGATACCAAAAAATAAACCTCAAGTATTTAACTCTTACCTGCAGGATTACAGACCCCAAAAGTACGGGAGTTTGACCCTACATTACGCTGCGGAGAGCAAGACAAGTTATGAGTCAGTCCCATCCTTGAGTACAAGGTCACAACACCACACAGCCCTCGGTTCCTCCACTTGAACATTCCCCAAGCCATGGAAAGCTATTATTTTGCATTATTACATCCCAAATGTTCTGTTATACAGATCGCCTGAACTGGGCATCCGAAACTTTGATTCTTCATAACCAGAATAAAACTTGTTGAATCCTAGTCTCTCATTTCTCAGGAGCTCTGCCATACTTGCATTGCTTCCACCCTGGACCTCATTCCACCCATCCCAGTGGCCATTTGACATGACCCGGTTTCTGGACTGTTGGAGGGACATTTGAGAAAAAGGAGAAAGATTGCTAGCATGGGACTGCTCCAAAAGCCTTGAGGAGATCCCATAAGAATCATTGACGTGAGAAAAACCATCCCCAAAATCAGGATATCTAAGGTTTTGTTGTGGGGCGAGTGATCTTTGCATCAATAGTTGAAGCCTTGCATCGTTTTCATACCCACTCAACTGCGAAGGAAAATTTGATCTCATTTCTAGGCCTGGGTTGTTAAGCCCACCTTGCAGTCTCCCCTTACCAACTGCCAATATAGCAGGATCCATAAACTCAATATCTGCAGAGCTCCCAATATTTCCATTTGCCTGAGGTTGATATGCGTTTCTCAACAAAGATGAAGTACCATACATATGATTCCCTGAGAAGTAGATAATGAGATCAACACTTAAACTGTTAAACATGTACAAGGAAATGCATTAGTAAGACTAAAACTAAAATGTATTTGTTAACCAACCAGACAGAGTGTCAAAATCCTGATCCACTCTCTCATGGGAAGTAAAGCCTGGAGGTGGCGCCCTGCTTGGCACAGAGAATCCAGGAGGAGCAGAAATTTGAGCCCTTGAAACCGCTGAAAGATACAAATAGGGTCAGAAACCAAACTAAGCATTAGAATGACCTCGGGGGCAGCACAAAAGAACAAAGTAAAATAGAACCACAATAACAACAATCAGCACAGACAACTAAGGTTAAACCCAATTTCAAGTATTAGCAGAATAAAAAAAAAAAAAAAAAAAAACGAATTTGCACAAAAAAACCAGAACTGTCAATCACACCACTGACATATTAGAGCATGTATAATGTGTTGGGCAAGGGCTGGAGTCTAGAACCAAAATCTAGCCCCTCAAAATGATGATATAACCTACCAATATATTTTGGTTCTAGAATTGAAGGGCTAGAGACTAGGATTCAAAATGTTAGGTTGGCTCCACGCTGCCCAAGGCTTGGGCTTGGGCTTGGGCAAGTTTGGCTTCACAAGGTGCTTAGGCTTCAATTTGACCAGGCAACTTTTGTTGGCAACTTGGGCTAGAAGTTGTTTTTTTTTTTTTTTTTTTTCCAATTTTGGGCAAGATTATCAATTTGCCTGGGCCATGAGGCTCCCATTAGATATGCTCTTTAGACAATGCAAAGGTCTGAATATGGACTTTAAAAGAATTTCAATTGCTAAACAGTCAAGGATCTACTTTCTCACACCACTATTGAAGATGGAAACAATAGACCACACAATAAGTACAAAAGATAAACCAAACAAGAAACACTCTCAGACATTAGCAAAAAGGACTCGGCCAGAGTGTTAGAAGGTGAGATAAAAATATATCAATGAGTGACATGGGAGAGCAGATGATGAAAGGGATCAATAACAATAATCTTGAGTTCATACAAAATGCAAGCCCACTGAACATCAAGAAAGAACATCACCATAAGATATGCCAACCCAACAAAATCTTTAACATTATATGAGGCACAAAAAGAAACACATGACAAACCAAATGAAAGGCAGTAAATAACGTAACAAACCAAATGGAAGGCAGCAAATAACGTGAAGCTCAATAAATATGAAATAGAAGAGAGTTTTCCATAAATCCAGACAATACTCACCAGAAAGCTTGTTAGAAGAGAATGCTAAATGATTTCTGGCATGACTTTCAGATTCTTCAAAAGTACTAGATGGGAAACCATTTCCAATTCCTAGATTATCCAAATATAGATCTCTATTTTCAGAAAAGCCCTGATGGACTGACTGGTTATTAGAAAACTGCCCATCGACATTCAGAGATGACTGTAAATCAAATGCTTGATTTTTAGCATCCTCCTGTCTTGCAAAAGAGAATCTGGACTGATTATTATTTTGTACTTTCCAAGGACTTGACATTTTGAGCGCTCCAGACTGTTTATCAGTTTCACCCAACAATTTGGAGAAATGCTGTGGTGATGTTAGTGAGTCATCCCATGTGTCAAAGTCCATTGATAATATATTTGAGATTATGCTACTCTCTCCCTTGTCAGCAGCAGTACTGAAATCAGGATTTGCTGCATCATCCAGGAATCTTCCAGTGTGCTTCCCTGGGACTTCATTTGGAAGAGGATAGGGATACTCCAATGGCCTCCCTGAACCAGAAGATCTCGTTACCATGTTTTCAGGGTAACCATTAGATAAAAGTGAACTATCCCTAACCTTGTTATCTACAAATAGACAATCAGCATTGGAATAAACTGCACCATAAGCCTCATTATGCAACAAAGGGGGCCTAGAGTGATTTGGAGCATGTACTGTATTAGGCAAACTAGGCAAATATGTTGACCGACTCACTTCTGGATCCTTGAGTCTTTGATTGTCAAAAGACAGCACATCCTCCTCGACTTCAGAAGATGTACTTGGCACTAGTTGGGGTTGTGACTCTAACGTCCAGTTGGATTGTTCCCTTGTAATACACACCCCATTAACCGATGTGACAGCTTTCTCACCAGTTGATGGAGGATCTCTAGACTGCTCAGCACAATATTGTTGGTCCCGAGGCGATTTAATAAAGGAGTTATCTGAAGGTGAACTATTAGATCTGGCTACACTGGAATTGTCAAACTTGGCATTTCTATCAATGCTCATTAAAGGGATATCAGAGCATAAGTTTTGGACCACTTCTTCAGTGGAAACAATGTTTTCTTTTTCATGAGAGGAACTGCATGATAGATGGTTGGTAGGATTGCTAATGTTTGGTTGCATGCTTCTGCCTCTATCATCTTCCTTGGATACAGATGTCGCAAATAATTGGTTGCTAACATTCGCAGAAGTAGAACCTTCATCAGGTGCAGCAGGTACGTCAGACAGATCATTTTGACAATCCACACCACTATGCTGTTTCACAATCTTCAATGATTCTGGTTTACATTTAGCATGCAAAGTCTGACTTTCTTCATTTAATGCTGACCTCTTTCCTCCTTCACTATGCACTGTAGATAACTGAACAGAAGCACCAGTTGCTGCAGAATATGGCAATGTGCTTCTGACTGTATCAGGTTTCTGTTTAGAATGTCCATTTGAACTTATTATATGTGTAGCTGGTGGTTGGCAGTTTGAACCATGTGTTCCCCTGCAATGTGCATTCAGTACATTTAGAATTTTTTATTACAATCATAAAACAATGTGAAGGCCAAAAACAAATAACCAAATACTACCATGAGGCTGCAGCTGGGAGAGCAATAGATCTACCAGAGCTTCCATTTGGAGGAGATCCTCTAATAAGACTTCCAGTATTCTGCCAAGTTAAGAGAGAGGAGGGGAGATCAGAACAAGGAAATATGACTCAGACTTGCAACTTTTAACCAGCTATTACTGAATCTTAAATATCCAAAAAGCCTAAACTTGGAAACTTGTCGAATTCACTACCCCAGAAACCCATAAAATATATCAACTATATCAAGATACACATGGATTTTCAGGTCAATCAGGATAAAAAATAAAAAAAAGCCAATAGTAATGATGCCAACCAGCTTATTATTACAACCCATAAGTTTCCAACTTAAATATGACACTTACACTTGATCCATTTTTAATAATTGGTCCTGCGGCAGAAGCAGAACTGGTGTTGCAATAATCATCTAGTGGTGGAGGCAAAACACTCCCCGAACGCCGTTGCATACTGTTTGCTGTACCAGTAATTTGTTGTACCCTACTCCTTCAAACAGTTATGCAATTATTAATCATCCAAGGAAAACACCATGTAAAGTTTATTGGAAAACACAGATCAAGAGAAAATATATATAAATAAAAGTTAAAGGAAATGTAGGAAGCTATTAGAGCTATTTAAGGTATAATATATTTCTCACATTCAGTTCCACATATATCTTCAGTGATCATATGATGAATGAACTTTTGAATTTCAATGCAGTGAAAGAAGGGCCTATATCAATATTTATGGGATGGGTTTATATGTGAATGCTCATCATTCGTATAAACACCACGAAAAGCATTAAGCTAAATAAAGGCGTTTATGTACAAAAGAGATTGCAGGTTAATATTCTAGACTTATTGCAAGTGTTATAGCTTCAGAAGAGCATACGCATTGTACCCCACAACTTTTTTTAATGCCTCTTGAGGAAAAGAAAGATTTTTTAAGGCTCATCTCATCGATAACATACTTCTAGCATAAGCTTTGGAAAATTAAGCAGTAATACAAAACTCTTCCAAAAACCCCCTGATAGACTATACAATCAACAACGGCAGAAATTAACAAAAAAGATTGGCCAGGGTAGAGAACTAAATACCTAGTGTATGCAGAAATTATTTCATCTTTAGTGAAACTATCCTCCTGAGACCCAACCTCATGCAGATACAAACAATCAGGATTGGTGCAAGGCTGGAAATAACAAAAAGTCAATCCTCAACTAGATTGTTTCAAATTCAACCGAGCTACATGACACAAAATTCCATAAGACAGATAGACCAAGTAATGATTCATACCACATTCCTCAGCCATGCATGACAATATTTTGTGGTCCCAAAGCAAGCCCTGGAAAAAACATATAAGGATTAATATAATGCCAACTTGTTGAGAGAACAAATTTAAATTACTCTAAGCATGCATGTACCTCAAAGATCTACCATCCAAGAGGAACCCATGTACATTTTGAATACAACGAACCGCTTCCTCCTCTTTTGAGTATGTAATATATCTGCACATAAAGAAAATTTGAGAAAAGACACTAAGCACACAGGCTATCAGAAGAGTGCAAAAACTCAATGCTAAATTGGAGATAGGAGATCAAAAATCAAAAATTACATCAGTTAAACCAAAAAACACTTGCTGAATGTACTTTACATCAGAGGGGAACTAACACTGACTGTAAACAAGCATGTTAACATAGCGTTAACTTCAATTTAAACAAAAAATATTTTCGATACTAGGAATCAATCGGATTGTATTCACTCATTTAGTTTTAGGTAACAGTTAAATGTAAAACTGGAGACCAAAATACTAAAAAATTGCAAAAAAAAAAAATACCACTTTGTTTTCTATTAAAGGGAAAATGTTAGGTTCGGTTTTTGAAACGCCAAAAAAATTGTTTTAAGTTATTAACTGAAACTAAAACATAAAGCACTATTGATTAGACTAAAACTGAGAAGAGGATCATTACACTTCCAAATTTCAATAAGTTTTTGTAACCTAATCTAAATTTCTTAAGTAACAAGTACATCAATTTAAACAAACTCTATAAGACATGTCAATGGACGAAAATTAACCAAAGATCATTTATGCAACAAAAGTAGTTTAGGGCCAGACATGATTAAAACAGGTTTACTTACACACTACATGTATTGTTTGGAAATTGCTGAATGACGCCAGCTGCTGTTCGAGACATTGAAACTTTTTGAACCTTCCCATACTGACCAAAATATTCTCTGCGCTGCAGAAGCTGCATAACAGATGCTTAAAAAATAGTGAGTCTTTACAAGCCAAAACAAAGAAATGAGCTAGCAGCGCACTAACATGTCCAACAGCGAGAGAGAGGGAAATTACATCTTCATCTGCCAGATTAAGAGGCAACCCAACTATGTAAACGAGGTTCCGTTGAATCACTCGCACAGTAGTGAGCTGCTTCCGCCCTTCAGTAGATTTGACTTTTGCCTTCTGAGACTTCATCTTTTTCTCGCTGTTGATTTCTAAAACCAGCCTGTGGGCAAAGATAGATTGAGAAAGGTACAAGCAATAGAAATACAGATGTTTCTTATCACAATAAAGTTGGAAGCAATTATCTATCTAATGAAATAAAAGATTGTTCCTGGATTAACAACCTCTCACACTTTCCAGCTGTTCCTACAATCTTTTCCTTGTCATAAGGATTGCGGCATGCAGGACACCGCCCATCTGTCTCATCCTTCTCAGCCATGTCCATTATGTGGTGCCAACACCAAACACAAATCTGTGATCAAGTAGAAAGTTTCTACATTATGCAATCACGAGAATACAAAACGTGCAAAACTTACACCTTTCAAAGTACACAAAAAGAAACATAGATTCACAATTAACAATTTCAAACACGCATTTGCAATTCAGAATCCACAGAAGCAAAGCGCGGAGGGAGGAAGGGATCATCCAAAATATCAATGGCACAAATTTGGAATAGGTTCAGGGCTTCAGAATAAATAAATAAAAACACACACTGACCCAGATACAATCATACAAGTAAGGGGAAAGCAACCCTCAAACAGCCAAATCTGTCCAACTTTGAAAGGAAATGAGGAGGGATGGCAAAAAGCAAAGTTTGATACTTTAACACTGTCCTCAATCCAACTACTCAAGAGGGTTACATAAGGTAAATTATATTTTTGTTCTTCATCCCTTTCCATCAAATTTCATCCCTTTATCTTCCCTAAGGTTCTATCCTGTACATCCATCCCAACAAACAAATTGTGAAAGATTAACTTTATCAAAAGAAACTGTTTACTTCTCCAATAGTGGAAAAAAGAGTTTCAAATATCACTGAATCAAGATGAAGGGTACACTGCATATACAGGAACACTCACATTACCAGAACTTCCTCCACTAAAGCCACGAAACAACAAAGACCACTTCTTAAGTTTGGAAAGGAGGGACCAACAAAGATTCCAGAAAATGTTTCTACAGAAGCATAAGACATTTGTGGAACATAGCCAAATAAAAAACCAGTACAAATACTAAAGTTGGATAAACAGAATTTACACATTGAAGAACTGGACCCAATCTAGTGGGGTCAAAGGTTTTTCGTTAGTATTAGTGGTCGACTATACAGAGACTCAATAATGCTTTGCATCGCCATGTTCAGGAATTATCTTATAAATTCCTTCATCTTGCCACTAAACTTCTGAACTGGTAAACTCACATAGGGCTGTTATGTTATGTGGCAGAAAGAGATCACAATTTGTTAATCAAATAGATTAGAACTTCAAAAGCTTAAATGATTATTCAATCAGAAGTGAATACTCAAATGACAATGAGTAATATGATGCAGTTCAAAATGCATCAAAGGCACTATCTAGAAAAAGGGAACAATTATCCCCCAAACCTCCCTCCAACACCCAGAGAGATATATATATATATATATATATATATATATAAAGAGAGAGAGAGAGAGAGAGGGTTAGTGTCCCAGACCTCATAACCACATTTGCAAGGCTTCAATTGCTGATCTGTCAAATCCATCTCCTCCGCGCAAAGAGGGCAAGTCTTTTCTCCCTGGTCACTCATGATTACCTTAAAAATATTTCAAAACAGTGTTAGTAGAAAAACAAATGGACAAGACTCAATGCAACCATATCACAGCGACATATAATAGTGGGCATGCCAAATAAAAAGCAAAAGAGACATCAGAAATTGCAAATAAATTCAAGGGTGGTGCTACTCACACAACCCTCTCACTTTTCGGCCATTGGATCGAATTCATTCAAGTGAATTGAAGAAGATCAATGAACAAAAATTAATAAGGGTGTGTGGGAGGTAAAAGGGGGTGTTTGAATAGCACTACTCTAAATTCAAATGTTTAAATGCAAGAAAAAATTAAGCAGAAGGTATGTTATAAATATGACAACGAGGAACCTGACAGAGAAGGACTCGACACAAACACAATTAACAAATTTCCTGTAATTACTTTTCCAACCATGAAAAATGAAGCAAACGTTGAATGTAGCAGCTCAAAGTCACCCATACACATTATTTTACAACAAGAGTTTGCATCGTGGTAGAAGAATCACTTCTCATTCATTTAACTGTATTCACATTGCGGAAACAGCCATATACAAGTAGCAATTACTTAAACAAAATCAGAAAACTGGCAAAACCCTAGAAAAATCCCAATCACAGTAAACCAGACTAGCATAATTGAGCTCGCAACAGTCTGCAAAATCCCCAAACTGAAACCCTACAACCCGATTAATCCATCTAGCGCCATTTTTACATTAACAAACTCAAAATTCAAATCAGTCCCCAAAAATCAAATCAGATCGGAATCCAAAGCAAAGTAGATCAAAATCCAGTACCAATTACAACAAAAAAAAACACAAAATTTGAAAAACATTAATACAAACACACACAATAATCATCAAATTACAGAAAAATACACAATTAAACACCTAATTGGAATCGTTGACATGCAACAGAAGGAACGATGCAAATGGACATCAATCAGACAGCTATGGCCACGGACGAATCAACCAAACACACTAATTTGAAAAGAAAAATCGAAAATTTAATCCATTTTTATATAAATGATAAAAACAATTAGGGATCTGGGAGATTGAACGGAATGATGATCGGAGGGAGGAAATTAGGGTTAGAGAAGAGAGAGAAAGAGCGAGCAGAGAAAGGAGACTTACAGTTCGGGATCGAGACGAAGAGGACGAATCTGTAAGGATGAGATTGTGGTGTGAGGATCGCAACGCAGCAAGAGAGGGAAGGGGAGAGAGAGAGAGAGAGAGAGAGATAGAGAGAGAAGGGCTTGTTTGGATGATGGGCTATTTGGCAGCTCTTTGGCAGCTCTGCGCGTCGCTGTCAATTAAATATTATCGAGTTCCGAAAAATGCCCTCGGATTTTGATTTAACTACCGACATTGACCTTTCCTTTGTTTCCCGGGCCCGAACGTTGGCTTTTTGTTTTGCTCTTACTTTTCCGGTTTTGTCGAACTTTGGGTTGGGAACCTCCCTTCTTCTCTTCGTCTTTTTATTTTATTATTATTTTTTAAAACGATATTATCTATATTGGAAAGTGGATAATGAGCTAGATTTCAAAAGAAATTAGTAACAATGTAATTTAAATTTGTCGAAGATCGAATATAAGACCTTGCATCACAAGTGGAGAGAAAAACCAGTACTAAGTGGTTGTTCATCTTTTTATTATTTTTTTTTCTTTTCAGTTTTTGTTTTTTTTTTTTTCTTAATTAGGTGGTGTGTTGGATTTTTAGCATGATGTATTTGGTCTTTATCCACCCAATAAGATTCCACTTATTTTGTTCACATTTCTAGTTTTTTTTACGTTACAAAAGGAAAATATGACATTTGGAATCGTTTCCTTTCTAACAAATTCAGCGAATTGAGTCATCTCAAAGGGTAGAAAATGTTATTCTGAGATCCTCACTTATAGATGCATAAGTCAGTTCTAAGTTACATATTACATGTACAAAGTAAACTTGACGTGCTTTGTGTTGACGGGATTTTGAACACGAGATGTGGCAGTTAAGTCTTCAACTTCATCACTTAGTTTGGTAGAACCGTAAAGGCCTCTTCATATACGTTCAATAAATTATTACTCATTCTGGCTCATTTTAAACACTTTGTCCTCTAAGTTGAAATAGTGGACTGACCATATCTCTAGTGATACAAAAACACGATTAGCATTAGTTTTATTTTGAAGGGAGAATCGATCTAAATCTAATCATAGGAGTTGTTATTAGCACTTTTTTGTAGATAATCTATAATATTGTCAATGTCTGTAATTTCAATTCGTTTTTTTAAATATTGAGTTTAAAGTGTTTTTCTACAGCTTAACTTAAGTAAAGATAATGACTTTGATGGGGTATGAAAATCTATCAACAATTTGGTGGCAAGGATTAATCCTCACTTTTAAGAGTGATTAGCTCCTTGATCTTTCAGTATAATTGAAGTTTTATGGTCCAAGATCTTAATTGTCCCACTTCATCAGCATAGTATAACACTTTCACAAAATATTTGTAGAAATCTCATGGAATGCAAATTCGGCCGAAATGGTGTGATCCAAAACTCAAATTTTATGTATGGTAACCAAATTTCACCGGCCCAAAGAGGACGCTAAGGCCATCTCCAGCCGAAGACTGGCTAGAACTTCAAGAAATTAATATTTTAATAAACAGTGCAGGGCCATATTTCTTAGACCATCTCCAACCGAAGGGTCTAAAAGGCCAGAGGGCCGAAAATAACCCGAAAACTGTCTCCAACTGAAGGCCAAGGCAAAGGGCTCGTAGACCCCACTGGACAAAAAAGGGCCAACCGGCCTGCCTAAATAAGCCAGCTAGGTGGGCCCTGGGCAGGGCCAGGATTCAAAAAACCAAAGGTTAGCTGCTAACATCAGCTAGCCGTTATTTTTTATTTTTTTATTTTTTTTTTACAATTTTTTTGTAAATTATATTTTTTTTCCTATAACTTCTCAAGCCATTATACAACATTAAATAACATTAACCAACATAAAAATTATACAACATAAAAAAACATTTAACAACATGAAACTTAAATAACATTTTTCAAAACATTTAACAACATAAAACTTAAACGCCTACTCCATGCTTCTTTTGGTCCAAAGATGTGCAACAAGATCCTGTTGTGGGTACTTGTTTATGGCACGGGAACATATCATCCTATAGCACCTCATGTATTCATTTATAGAAATACTATTAGTTCTTGGATTGAAAGGAAAATTAGGTCCATCATATATTTTTGCACGAGCCTTTCTTGACCTATTTGGATCCTCTTGGTCGTCATCCGACTCTCCATCAATATACCCATCTCGCTCATCCTCCACAATCATGTTATGTAATATGATGCAAGACATCATGATGGAGTCCAAATTTTCTCGACTCCACCCTCTTGCCGGTTTCTTGATGATCTTCCACTGTGCTTGTAAAACATCAAAAGCTCTCTCAACATCTTTTCGATATGCCTCTTAGTGTGAGGTAAAACATTTTTCGGTGTCATTTTTAGGGTTTGGAATTGCTTGGACAAGTGTTGCCCACTTTGGGTAGATGTCATCTGCCAAGTAATACCCCATATTATACTGATGGTTGTTGATGTAGTAGTCAAGTTGAGGTGATCTACCTTTCGTCAGATTATTGAAGAAGGGTGAACACCCAAGAACTGTAATGTCATTTTAGGATCCAAGGACTCCAAAGAAAGCATGCCATATCCATGTGTCATATGAGGCAACCGCCTCTAACACAATAGTTGGGTTTCTTAACCTTCTGCTAAAGCCTCATTGCCATTCGATGGGACAGTTCTTCCAATTCCAATGCATGCAGTCTAATGACCCTATCATGCCCGAAAACCCACAGTCTTCAGCTTTGTGAATGAGCCGATCCATATCTTATTGATTTGGCTTGCGAAGGTACTCCTCTTTGTAAAGTTGAACAATTGTGTTACAAAATTCAACAAGAGTATCAAGGCATGTAGACATAGACATACCATGGGTTTCATCCATCGAATCAGCTGGGGATGCATAGGCCATCATTCGTAGTGCAACAGTAACCTTCTAATGAGGTGAGAAACCAGGGCGCCCTGCTCTGTCCAGCTTCTGTTGAAAGTATGGATTAACCTGATGGACATCATGAAGTAAACGCTCAAAGACATGACGCTTCATCCAGAAGTGACATCTGAAATCATCTTTTTTGTACACCGAGTTGGGGTTAAAGTAATTGTTCATCAGATTGGCATGTGTCATCGCTTGTTTCGTGGTTTGTAAGAGCGACCAGCAATAGAGCCACCCCATTGAGGTTGTGTTTCAGTTAGCTGACACATCATGGTCGCAGCCATGGCTGCCACATATTGTGTGTTGCGCCATGCTTCATCTTCTTCATAAGACTCCCTATCTTCTTGTCTTATTTGCGCCCATTTTTCTTCTAATTTGGAATTGGATGAGGACCCCCAATTGGAATTCAAAGAGGATCCAAAGTTGGAATTCATTGTAAACTTGAATTGAAAGAGATTGAATTGAAAAATATTGAAATGAAATAAATTGAATTCAAAGGTGTGTGAATTATAGCCTAATATCCATCCTATTTATAGCAAAAAAAAATCAAATCCAACAGCTAACTGACGTCATGTTGACATCAACTAGCCGTTGGATTTGAATTTGAATTTGAATTTTTTTGGCCAAAATTTGTAAAAAAAAATATTAAAAAATTCTCAATTTTTTTTCTATAAATTTAAGTTGTTGTAGTTTTTAAATTTAATTTGTAGTTTTTAAACATAAGTTGTAGTTTTTACATTTAAGTTATTGTAGTTTTTAAATTTAAATAATAAATTATGTTTGGCCCTCGGTTGAAGACGATTTTTTATGACAGGGCTAAAATGAGAGGGTCGAAAATAGCCCGAAAACTGTCTCCAACCAAGGGCTAGGCCAAAGGGCTCGTGGGCCCCACTGGACAAAAAAAGGCCAAAGGGCCAACTGGCTGGCCCAACTCAACCAGCCAGCCAGCTCCAGGCTGGGTCAGAATTTTCATTATTCCTATTGGTTATACTCGACAACAGTGTACTTATTCCTGTCGGTTATATCCAACAAGAATGGTAGGCCAAAATTTCAAATACAATGGCTAGTTACCATTGGATTCAATTTTTTTTTTTTTTTTGGGCCAAGTTTTTTTTTTATGAATTTAATTTGTAGTTTTTTTAATTTAAGTTGTAGTTTTTAAATTTAAGTTGTTATAGTTTTTAAATTTAAATAATAAATTATGTTTGGCCCTATAGCCCTTTGGCCCTTGGCTGGAGACAATTTTTTGTCATTGGGCTAAAACTAGTCCTATGGCCCTCGGTTGGAGATGGATGCAAATATAACCATGTACTGTTCATTAAAATATTAATATCTTAGAGGGTCAGAGGGCTAAAACGAGCCCTCTGGCTAGCCTTCAGGCCATCTCCAACCGAACGAGTGTCAGAGGGCTCGTTTTAGCCCTCTGGCCTTCCAAGATATTAATATTTTAATGAACAGTGCAATGCCATATTTCTTACCATCTCCAACCGAGGGTCATAGGGCTCGTTTTAGCACTGTCACAAAAAACCGTCTCCAACCAAGGGTCAAAGGGCCATAGGGCCAAACATAATTTATTATTTAAATTTAAAAACTACAACAACTTAAATTTAAAAACTACAACAAATTAAATTTAATAACTACAACAATTTAAATTTAATATCTATAATCATCATGATCTTCATCATCCACCATTGTAGAAGTATAGTCAGAGGTAAACAACTGTTGCCGGGTTATAATTTCTTCTTTTTTTCCTATCAAAATAGGCATCACTCATTGGACTGTAATTCGAAGTGTTCATTTCCATATTCTTATCATCCATTTCTTCTTGTATTTGTTTGGCCGGTTCTTCATGCCTATGGTTCATTTCTTCTGCGGCAAAGGCATTTTGCTCCGCCATTAATCGTAATGAGGCCGCCATTTCCTGTTGAGCGGCTTAATCATCATTTTCCTTGCCCTTTTCCTTTAACCTTTGGGGCCTTGTTTTGTTCCATAGCCCTAGATATGGAACTTTCACCCAAAGACGGATTTTCTACCCTTGTTTGTTGAATGGTAGGAGATTCATCATCATCCATATCCACAGCTGAAGATGCAGTTCTAAACACCGTTGTAGGACCTACTTTATGTTGATGTGGATCTTCAAATAACACCCACCTTTTACAAATTTCCCAACAACTGTGATGCTGAAAGGGTTTTCGAGCTGCCCTCCATATACAATTCCTCCGCTTGGCGTACCTAGAAAATATAATTACAGAAATTAAAGGAAATTAATTTATGAAATTAAATGTAATATAATTAAATATAAGTACAAAAATTAAAGGAAATTAGTTTATGAAATTAAAAGTAATATAATTAAATATTTAAAATAAATTGTGAAAACACTTACTTAGCCGTAGTAATTGGCGCCGCTTTCATGTCTACTTGCAACTGCTAACAATGCTTGATGCCATTTGTTCAAATTTGGCTGAAGATGTTTCTTCATTCTTGAAAAACAACTCTCGTGGTTTCAAGTATTCGGTGGAGTGGTGCCTTTTTAGAACTCTAAGTATTTTTTGGACACACGAGTCCAAACACCATCACTTGTTTAAGAACTCACCCTTACACTATCTTCTGAGGCCCATCTATAAACCCTGCAAAGAGCTTCATCTTCGTTTCGGGTCCAAGCCCTACCTTTCATTGCAGATGAAGCCATTTGAAAATTATTGAAAAAATTGAAGGAAAGATTATTGGAAGAGGTAAGAAAATATGAGAATTGAAATGGTGTAGGAATGGTGAAAATTTTGTGAGGAATGATGTAGGAATGACTTAGATATTTATAGGAAAAAATGAGAATTTTTTTGAATTTTTTTTATAAAATATTGGCCCAAAAAAAAAAAATTAAAAAACCAACAGTAACTAACATTAGCTGACATCAACTAGTTGTTGGGGATTCAAAATTGAGCCTAGCCCGGGGCCAGCTAGTTTGCCTTTTGGCCATTTTTTGTCCAGTGGGGCCCACGAACCCTTTGGCTTGGCACTCGGTTGGAGACGGTTTTCGGGTCATTTTCAGCCATCTGGACCCTTGAGTTAAAGATGGCCATCTCCAACCGAAGGCTAGCCAGAAGGCTCATTTTAGCCCTCTAGCCCTCTAAGATATTAATATTTTAATGTGATACATCCCGACCCCGAATGTATATTAGGACTCTGAATCGAGCCGTGCTGGCCGACACCTGGAAGGTGACGAAGCCATAAAGTGTAGTGATATGGAAAATGTGAATAAATTTAAACATAAAAGTGACCAAATACGAAAGCGCACTATGAGCGGAAATGAACCTATTTCACACGTGACGTCAGAGCATAAGTAAAGTACAGTAGATTTCCTGGACTTCCTTTAGGGGCCCGACATCCTTGTCGGCACACTTCCGGCCAAGGATTGGCTCTGATACCAAAATGGCACACCCCGACCCGGAATGTATACTAGGACTCCGAATCGAGCCGTGTTGGCCGACACCTGGAAGGTGACGAAGCCATAAAGTGTAGTGATATAGAAAATGTGAATAAATTTAAACCTAAAAGTGCCTAAATACGAGAGTGCGTTGTGAGCGAAAATGAACCCATTTCACACGTGACGTCAGAGCATAAGTAAAGTACAGTAGATTTGCCTATTGCACCTTTACGACAGTGTCGGAGTTGCCTATTATTGCAGTTGCCTATTATTGCAACATGTACGACAGTGTCGGAGTTGCCTATTATTGCAGTTGCCAATATGCAGTGATTTGGAATATTCTTGGATTTAATGTTGATTTACATATGATTTCATACTTATATGTAGTATGATTTCCTGGAACCTATACAGGTATTATAGCGAGGGATTATATTGTTTAGAAGGTTTAAAGCTTTATTTTATGGCCCACTCACTCTTGTTTTTATCCCTCCAGGTCTAATAGCAGAGTTTTCGAATCGACGAGGATTCGTGGCAAGTCTTGGTATTGGAGATTACCTTCGATGGTATGATTTTCAATCTACTTTACTGTACTTTACTTATGCTTTGACGTCACGTGTGAAATGGGTTCATTTCCTCACAACGCACTCTCGTATTTAGGCGCTTTTAGGTTTAAATTTATTCACATTTTCCATATCACTACACTTTATGGTTTCGTCACCTTCCATGTGTCGGCCAGCACGGCTCGATTCGAAGTCCTAGTATACATTCCGGTTCGGGGTGTGCCATTTGGTATCAAAGCCAATCCTTGGCCGAAAGTGTGCTGACGAGGATGTCGGGCCCCTAAAGGGGGTGGATTGTTAGATCTCACATCGCTCAAGGAAGTGGATCTTCTATGCCTTATATGTATATGCCCACCTTCATATAGCACGAGGCCTTTTGGGAGCTCACTAGCTTCGGAGTTCATAGGAACTCCGAAGTTAAGCGAGATTGGGTGACCTACTGGGAAGTTGCTCGTGAGTTCCCAGAAACAAAATCGTGAGGGCGTGGTAGGGGCCCAAAGCGGACAATATCGTGTTGCGGTAGAGCCGAGCTCAGGATGTGGTGGGGGCTCAGGCGGGGATGTGACATAATGAACAGTACAGGGTCATATTTGCCTCTATCTCTAACCAAGGACTTAAGGGCCATATGGCTCGTTTTAGTCTTGTAACAAAAAACCGTCTCCAACCGAGGGCTAAAGGGCTATAGAGTCAAACATAATTTATTATTTAAATTTAAAAACTACAACAACTTAAATTTAAAAAAGGTGAAAATTATGTGAAAAATGGTGTAGGAATGACTTAGGTATTTATAGGAAAAAAAGGGAATTAAAAATAAATAAAAAAAGGAAAATTTGACCAAAAAAAAAAAAAAAAGGACAATATTGTTAGCTATATCCGACACTAAAGAGGACAATATTGTCGGATATATCTGACAGAAAATGTTAATGACAAATCCAGCCTGGCCTGGGGCTAGCTGGATTGGGCCAACCGGTTAGCCCTTTGGCCCATTTTTTGTCCCATGGGGCCCATGAGCCCTTTGGCCTAACCCTGGATTGAAGACAGTTTTCGGACTATTTTTGGTCCTTTACACCCTTCAGTTAGAGATGATTTTACCATATCCAACCGAGGGCCAAATAGTCATAGGGCTCGTTTTAGCCCTGTCGCTAAAAACTATCTCCAACCGAGGGCTATAGTGTTAAACCCCACCCCCAATTATATGTATAATTTCATAAATTCCCAAAAACTTAATGGAATTATCAATTTAGTCCGTAGTTCATTACCCAATCCGGATCTAAAAGTGGGATATCCTCTCCACTCACAAGCTGCCACATGGTAACACCCTAACTCTCCCCATCTCTCTCTTCTTCCTTTCCCCCGAAACCCATTTAGATTCTTTTTTTCCTGTCTTTCTCTGCACTCACTCTCTATCTTTTTTTTTTTTTTTTCACAGCTTAACTTTATCTCTCTTCCTCTTCCCTGATATACATGCACACCCACACGCAGACCACCAACTCTTTATGTTCTTCCTCACTCTCTCGGACGTCCTCACCTCTCTCATCCCTCTAACTCCTCTGCAAGTGCAAACACTGTGATCTCCATCGCTACCATCGTAGGTCGATGAAATCGACAAGTTCTACCTATTTTCGGCTAGGTAAGCCTCGGGATTCCCTCTTTGTGTTTTAGGTTGATGATTGATTTTGATTGTTGAGAGATATACTCGTTGTTGTCAAGGTTTAACATGAAATCGGCTCAGTGAAGCTAAACCCAGATTTCCGGCGTGAATGCCATGATTTCCAAGCAATTTCCGACCACCTCCGACATTTTTACGGTGAATCTCAAGTACCAACTCCTTCCTCTCACCTCTATTTTCATTTTGGCACCTAGATCGAAGCCTAGGGTTCACATTTGCCATCGGCCGGAGCTAGGAAAACTCCAGAGTCCACCCCAGCCAGACAAGCCTTTCAGGCCAGTTCAAGCTCTTGAGCCTTAGGCCCGTTATGAACCCTGCCCAAAACCCCTTTTTCCTTTTATTTTGTTTTTAGTTTATTTTCCTAAAAACCTTAAGGCCTTTGGGCCATTTTCTTTAGGGCCTTAGGCCCGTGCACCTTAAAACCCAAGCTTTTAAAAGCTCAAGGCCTTCGAGCTGTTTCTGTTTGCCACAGGCCTATGGCCTTTGGGGCCGGGCCCTAAGCCTAAATTCCTTAAGCCTTTTTTCCCTAAACCCAACCCACCTATTAACTACCCCACGACCCAAACCTTTAGGGCCTGACCTGGTCCAACCCTAACCCTAAACCTAGTTTGACCCCGACCGTTGACTTTGACTTGGATCCTTTGACTTTGACCATTGACTTTTCATGTTGACTTTTTGGGTCTTCGTCCGAGACCCCTCCTCGGCTAAATTCGACGTTCTGGACCCATTTTTAACGTCTGTTTTCCCAAATTCAATCGTCTGAGTATAGTTATGGTACTCGTACTCTTTATGTGCTTAGGTGAAATTAATACCTGCGATTCCGTTATTACTATTTGTACGGCTGTGCACCAATGGTGTAAGGTAAGTGGACCCCTTCTAAAATGCATGTTTTAATAGTAGAAATGCATACATGAAAAGCATGATTTAATGATTACGTTTTATGAAACGTTTTATGAGATAACATGCTTATTGAGGCTAGTTTGAATTATTACTATTTGTCCTATAACCCGTGTTCTTTATAGAAAATCTGATGGATGATGATATAATATTTAGAACATGTTTCGAACACCTCTTTATAGTATAGATGATGGATGACTTTATACTATGAAGTTGCTTTTCAAATATATGTATGTTTAATGGTTTTATACTTACCTAGTGGTTTCTATTCCACTACGGAGCGAGAGATAGATTCCCTCATGAGTGAGGTTACAGTGTTGGCATACGGCTTGAAGAAATAATCTCTAGCTACGGGCTGCAAGACACGGGAAGCTGGCACGGGGCCTGAATGTGATTTTCCTCTGCCAATTGGCACAGGGATGGGGAGCTGGCACGAGGCCCTGAGTGAGATTGGACATTCACTAGTGATTACTATATATACGAGGTATGTTTTGAGACATTGCATGGCATGCTAGGTTTCGAAAAGCCTATTTTATTTATCATGCTATATGTGTTTTCATAAAACCTGGGGATTAGTATGTTGATAACCATTTTATTATATCTATATCAACTTGGTCCACTCATGTTTGTTTTGCGCCCTCTTCAGGACATAGGAACGAGGAATACAATCTGTGTTACTAGACATTCCCCTACTAGTGATATCGTGATACATTCTCTCTGCTTTGGCATCCATTGTGCACTTCTCTATCTTAAATTCCGCTTGTACTTTGTATTAGATATTAGATGTATGCTCTGAACATGTCACGCATTATCTTAATAATTAATTGTTGTGATTATATCTTACTGAATCATGAATAGTCACATCCTAGACTCTAATCACAATTTTATGCATGTTTCACATATTCTCAGCATTTGCATTAATTAAATGGCTTTCGTCACCCTCAGGTGTCGGCCAGCACGTTCCTATCCTGGTGTTCGTGGAATATTGGGATCGGGACGTGTCACATAGGGCCAAACATAATTTATTATTTAAATTTAAAAAGTACAACAACTTAAATTTAAAAACTACAACTAAAATTTAAAAAATACAACTTATATATTTCAAGTCAAATGTGAGAGGTTTTATTTAGAGTATAAAAAAAAAGAAAAGGAAGTGGGTGGGAGAGTCCCACATCGGCTGTGGGAGAGGAAGTAAAAAGAAAAGAAAAGAAAAGGAAGTGGGTGGGAGAGTCCCACATCAGCTGTGGGAGAGGAAGTATAAAAAAAAAATGGAAGTGGGTGGGAGTCCCACATTGGCTGTGGGAGGGATTTGAGCAAGCTCTAAAGCTTATAAAAAGAATACCAAACATACTTTTTGGGCCTATTATTAAACAAATTTTGTAAAAAAAACGAAAAAAAAATTGTAATTTTTTTTTTTAAATAATGGTTAGCCGACCGTTGCTTTTTGAATTCTAGCTTGGCCCAGGGCCGCCTGGTTGGCCCTTTGGCCCTTTTTTGTCCAGTGGGGCCCACAAGCCCTATGACCTAGCCCTCAATTAGAGACGGTTTTAGAGTTATTTTCGGCCCTCTAGACCCTTCGGTTAGAAATGGCCTAAGGAAAGGACACTACTTGTAGGGCTCACTTTATATTGGATATCAACAACCAAATTGTCTATTCTTCAAGTCTTTGTTCATAGATCATTTTAACGAAAATTCAATTCGAAACAATTTACCCATTTGATTCTCGTGATAAATTTTTAATGTTTCCTAGAACAGCACAATAAGATGCCTTAATCAGTTCGATATGGTTAATGTTTTTCAAGGATGCTGTAAAGTTAAATTTAAAAAATGGACAATTCTAATTGTTGAAATTTAATATAGGATTGCCCTCAAAGTAGTTTCAATTTCTTGTAAAAATGGAGATCTCTTTCCTTAAATGAGCTAGCAAGATATAATTCATAAATCATGGAGTGACTCATTTTACATGTGGTCCAATATCCTAGCAGATAAAATGTTGGATTTCTACTCATGCGTTTCGAAACTCCTCCTCTCCTAAATTATTGTAACAGTTTTTCGAACCATTCTCCTTCACCTTAATAATAATATAAATATAAAAACGAATGCAGAGACTCATTTTGCATTGAATCACAAATAATGTGGCATATGTAGTGTAATGGTCCTACTACTAGAGAGTATATATAGTTCTTGACCTAACCCCAAGGCCTTATAGCATCATATAGAGATAAGCACATTCATTTTAACTAATCTGACTACGTCCACGTCTTGCTAAAAATAGGTTTGAAAACCATTATTTGTTATATATATGTATGTCAGTTGAAGATCCCATATATGGTCCATAGTTTCCAATTGCAAAATCCAGAACAAGACCCCATGAAATGGATATTTGCAATCTCATCAAAATCGTGACATTTGGCCAAACCAGCCAAATTTTCATGAATTAGGGATCGATGAGCAAGTCGCACCAAAAAACATGGCATTAATTGGCATACATGTTCACCCTTGGACTTTCAATTTCTCTGTGGCTGTAGGTGAGCAGTCGCCACGCATCACAGTATTGCCACCGAGGATGCTTAATTTGTCGAGACCATGCTTAACTTAGAATTCTTATCATGCCATGTTGGTTTCTTCGAAAGTCCAAGCTTCAAACCTATGATCACACAATGGTTGTGTTACTTGTTTAAGAACGTATTTTTGAATCTTGACTCATAAGAATAATTTTTGTGTCCTCTTACGTAGGATTAACGAACATTTACCGTTTGAACATCCTAATCGGAATTATTCATTCTATTTATCATATCTGAAGATCATATATATAATAAATCATTCAATTTGGATATTTTTTAGCCAATTATATCAAGTTTTCAAATATTGATTTTTACAGAAATATTGACAGCTCAATTTACAGATATATCAACGGATATTTCGATGTCAATGAATATTTTGAGGAAGTGTTTTTTTATATGAAACTAATATATGCCCACACATAAAGTGTGTGAATTTTTTTTACTTTGGTTGTTAAAATTGAAGGAGTGAGGAAAGAGGGAGATAGGGAGAGAGGTTGTTTTTTTTCCTTTTATTTTTTTAAAGATGATAAAATTACATGTAGATGAGGTTTAAAAAAAAAAGCAAAATTTTATTTTGTGAAATTACCTTACCACCCTTAATTTTTTTGTTGCGATAGAAGACAAAGATGTATTTTCACCATCTTTTAGTTGATAAAAAAGGTTTTATTAATGTAGTTTTAGATAAGATACCTTGTGTAAGAATTAGATGGTATGTACATACTAAAAAGCATATGGTATTTCACTGGTTGAAATAAAAAACTGAAAAAATGTGGTATTCATCTATTAGAAACTATAGTATTCAAATCACAAAAATGGAAAGGCTTCCTTGAGATTAGTATAATACCTTACTTTAATTCTTGAGATTTAAAATCGATATAACTCGTTTCAAATTTTGTTAACCATCAATCATTCCAGTCATATCGGGAGAAATCTCCGTTAAATAATGTGAAAATAACAAAAATACCCTTAATTTTGTCACATCCTTTTGGCCCATTTTATTAAATTAGGAGTATTTTTGTCATTTTGGTTTCTTATTTAACATAGAATCTTCACAGAATAACTAAAATGATTTAGGTAAACAAACTTAGGAATTACTTCTATTAATTCAATTTTAAAGATTAGATTAAAAAATTATGCTAATTTCAATAACGATTTTAGCTAAAATGACAAACAGAAAATAGAGTATTTTATTTTATTTTTTGATCGCCTAAAAGTATGAAAGTATATCTGTACTGGGGGTCCAGTCGTTTCAATAAAAAATGGTGGTAAGAAAAGTATTTTGTGTCTCCCTCACAAAAGGTAAGAAAAGTATTTTATTTTACTTTTGTTTAAATCACAAGTCGTTTCATTATAGAAAGGCAGTAAGGCCCATTAGTGAAACCGCGTCGTGGGACTCAAATATTGAGAGAAGGTTTCCAAGTCGGTCTATTTATCGTGAGTTTATCTTCGGCATCTAATTTATGTACGATCATTCTGTGGCTGTTATCATTGATTAACACATGTTTATACATTTTTATTTTTATTTTTATTGTCACAAATTTAACATTTGTTAATAAATGATAGGTCACAAAGAGGTCACACAATATAGGTGCAGAGTGCATTTTTGCTCATTACCATTTAGTGTGGTATATGCTCACTATACTATTTATCACCGTTAGATGAGTTTGAATTTTGAGATTTGTATTTATCCACTACACGAATCTCGAAATTCAAACTTATCTAACGGTAATAAATATGATGGTGAGCATACACCACACTAAATGGTAGTGAGCAAAAATACTTTCATAAGTGCAGAAGATTTGAACTCCTTCCTCGTGAGCCTCTACAACCCATTCTCTACATTTTCAGTAAATTTGTTTCAAACTTTTGGACATTCCCACTCAAACTTGGCTGATAAATTGCCAATTTCTATGATAAATCACCGATTGTACTGATATTAATTGGATATGTGGAAGTATCAAAGACAGAGGGTGAAGAAATATGCTTCCTCCTATCTATGCCAATGGTCTTAAGTTCTAATATATCAGCTAATATACCGTTGAAATTAACGATTTTAAAAACCATGATTCATATACATAAAATAAATAGATAATTCATCATAAAGATGCTACTTGTTATCAAAATTATTTATTGATTTAACACAATGGATGTTATTTGTTACCAAAACAGCTTCCGGAACAACAAGAAGTAGTTGTTGTTGCTGGCGGGCAATATCAATTCTCTTTTCGACAAACTTTCTTTTGTGGGTTTTACTATTTTGGATAAATTACATAAGGAAAAGTGTTGAAAGTTGAAATAAGTTTTGAAGGTAGTAAGAGTTCAAAATTAAAACAAATGAAACTTTAGTGGTAATGCCCCATGCAGATCTCAAACCTACGACCTTCGCGTTATTGAGGCTCTAACCAAAATTTTATTATCATTTTTCACTCCTTCAGACTTTAGTAATCCGGTACTTGTTAATTTAAAAATATTTATTATCATCCAGTGAAATCTTTTCTTAATTTTTTATTTTGGTTAATCTTTTTCAATACCTATATGACGTATATATAGTCAAATACATGCAATATATTGTGAAGATTTCCCTATCAAAAGTCACATTTCATGATAACTCTTTCAATTTTTTATTGAGATGCATGCCACTAAGGGCTAGTTGGTATTATTGAGCTTAAAAAACCAAAAACAGCTTCTACTCTAATGTGAGGATAAACAGTTATGAAATAAAACAGCAAAGTGTTTGATAAATTATAACTGTAAAAGTGTTTTTCATAAAAAATTAGTGTTACAGTATTTGGTAAATATTTATGTAAAACGGCTGTAATTTATAAAATGACAAAAAAGAAACAAAAAATATATGGGCTTTTCTTTATTTTCTCCGCCTTTCTTCCTTTTTCCTTTTATCTTTTTTCCTTTTCTTTCTATCATAAGATTCTCTGCTTTTCTACCTTATCCTTTCTTCTCTCTTTGTCACATCTCGGACTGGTTCCGTCGTAGCACGATATTGTCTATTTTGAGCTTACCATTCCTTCATGATTTTGTTTCTAGGAACTCAGTACGAAAACTTCCCAGTGGGTCTTCACCCCCTCTCTGTTGGTTAATGTGGGGGTGTTACATCTCTCTTTATTTCCCTCTCTTTATCAAAACGTTTTCAACCACACTCACTCCTGTTTTCATTTCCACATTTCAATCAGGCAAAAAAATTTTAACGCGCTTTCGTTGTGTTTCAAGATCGAAGAAAAACGTTTTCTATGTCTCTTTGCGTCATCCATGCTATGTCTCTGAATCAGAGGGTCAATGTGTTGTTTGGTGTGATGGTCAACATTTAGCTTCAAATGACCCCTTAACTTCGAAAAAAAGCAGGTTTCCCTTTGTTTACCAAGCACTAAAGAGCCTTTAGTTTTCTTGGTACCTACTGTTTTTTTTTTTTTTTTTCCTTCAACTGTACCAAACTGGTACCAAACATGAGGACTTGGAACATTGACTCATGGTCATGTATGTAAGTCACGGCGGATTAGTTTAGAAACGGCTTTTTTAGAAAACACGTTTACTCATAAACCTTTTTTTTTTAAAGTGCCTTTATTAAAAGTACTTTAAAAAGTAGTTTAAAAATCCAAGTCTTCCTCAAAATACATTGAAAAGTTTTATTTTAGAAAAATGCTTTCATGACCCTGTAGCACCTTAGCAGTATCTTCAACATTATATTAAGTGAGAGTGAGTTTTATCTTTGTATTTGACAATGAAGATCGAAGGCCGTTCTCCAATAGATCTTGAAAGATTACAGCCCCCTGACCAGTTGACACCGTTCTCAAAATTCAAGCGCACAAATGGAACTCTCCGTTCACCACAAAACTCAACAATGATGCAAAAACCATTCTAGCTTTGATCAATATATTACATTGTTTGTTTGGTGCCAAATTCGACTGTTACCTCATAAAATTATTGCAAAAACCAAAAACCAAAGTTGTACAAGGCCGTAAACTACACCTTGCCAAAGCTTTTGGCTCAACCCGAGAATTCAAATGATGGGTTACAGGTAACATCCATAGTTGTCAATGGCCAAACAGTATCAAAGTTCATGAGAAGGATCCGTTTTGCCTTTCAAAGACGCAAATTAATTTCATAATTCATTTTATCAATGACAACAAAGCTGGATCTACTTCATCTATAGACAGTAAATTAACTATCAATTCCGTAGTTGATGCATCTGCAGAAAAACCCCTCTCCACCGCTGTTTATGTCTCATTGTTATTGATAAATCCTCGGATAAGTGCACTTCACAAAGTGATGATTAAATGTTGCTCCAAAAGAAATAATTTACTCTAATGAATAAAGATAGCAACCATGAAAACGAAAATATATTACAAACCTGAGGCTGTTGTTGTGCAAATGCAGTTAGCTTCTCCTCTTCATCTTTTAGTAATGCATATGGTGGAGGCGCGAACAAGTCAGTAGTTGCAGTTAAAGCTAAAGGGCCCAGTCCCTGCAAAGGGCTAATGTGTTCAACCGCAAGATTTCAAGTGCCTATGCCCCCATATAATATGAACTGTCGTAGGGCAGCATTACTGTCAATACATATTGTCGATAAAGAGTATGTATAAAGTCGATCCATCACTATTATGACACAAACTATGGTCGGTACAACTTCTCGAATTGTTCTTTCTACACCCATCTTTCAATTAATATACAGTTGCTTCATGGTCAAAACATAGTCGATAAACTATCAATATGCGTTTAGTAAACAAAAGGTAAGAAAAGTCTGAAAATACTGAAGTGTACTGCCTATTAAAAAAAGGCAGTAAGCTCATTAGTGAAACGGCGGGGGCTCAAATATAGAATTAAGGTTTCCAAGTCGGTCTCTTTCCCGCAAGCCTCAGCAACCCAGTCCCTACGTTTTCAGTAAATTTGTTTGAAGCTTTTGGACATTCTCACTCAAATTTGACAATAAGTCGTCGACTTTATCGATTTTAAGTAGATATGTGGAAGCATCGGAGACAGAGGGTGAAGAAATAGGCTTCACCCCTCCTATCTATGCCGGTGGTCTGAATTCTGATATCTCTAGTATGGGACAAATCTGTGAAGGAAAATATGCATGATTTGGATCTTGGTGGTTATATTTTTGACCCGCATTCAGCTGGGTTCTATGGCGAGGCACGATCAAGGCCGTGATGCATCGTCGTCATCAAATATCTGAGTCCGTGAACTACAGATCACCGTCAGCTTTGTCATCGGCCTCTTTCGTTTTTTGCTTTCTCAGTTTGATTATGAAAACAAGTCGATATTCCATACTTCTTTCAGATTCTTACGATTTTTCCAATGAGTAATTGGTTTTGAATATTAAAGATATACTGCATCTAGAAATATTACTGATTATTCGAGAAATACTACTCGAATTCGCACGTATATTTGCCCTACTTCCACTACATATTCCAGGAAAATTTACCTTTAAGGTTAGCCTTAAAGATGCTAGTCAATAGTTTCTCTATGCCATTCACTAATTGCTCCGCTTCATATCTCGAAAGTCCGTCCCTCCAACCCGAATCCCATTTCCCGTTCACCACCTCAGCACATTATAGTCTATCTCCAACTGCTTCTTCCTGCTCTTCTCTTTCTGCCACTATCTATTTCTCTACAGTTTGCGCAACCTATAAATAGTCTTCTGTCGAATTCTCCAAAAACTGTAGATGGAAGATGTCTGTAAGATTGTAGAGCTATTCATGTTACGATCAAAAAGCTCATCTGCAAATCAGAACAGGGAATGTTACCCTCTTGTTTTCCTCATCAGCTTGGAAATATTTAATGGTTTGAAAATGTTAAAACATTACAAAATCCATTGATAAATATAAAACATTGAAGAAGGAAATTACCAAACCTACTCGCAGCACCACCCACCCTCCCAGTCACCACAACCCACAACACCTCCACCCTTTCCATCCACCGCAACCATGTTAGAACTGCAGAAATCTTGAAGAAAAGATACAGAAAGTAGAAGAAAGAAGAGAGGATTAGAGAAAGAGATTAGGCTGAGAAAGAGAGAGAGAGAGAGAGAGAGAGAGAGAGAAATGATTGTGTTATTTCAGTTCATTTTTCACTGTTTACAAAAACTTTTATATCTCGTTACAAAGCTTTCTCACTAAACTAAGAACTAACTGCCTAACTACCTCATAACAGACTATGTAATCTTTTGACAAGTGTCATTCATTTCTGCCATAGATTTATCTGTCACTTGGATGTTGGTTTTCTTCACTTCACTACTCTTACATCCCCCCTTAATCTCATGCTTGTAGGAGCTGAACATGAGATTGCCACAATGCAACTGAAACAATGGTGCAGACAGCCCTTTAGTCAATATGTCAGCAGACTGATCAGATGAAGAAACATGTTGAATCTAGAGATCTCCTCTTGTTACTCGTTCTCTAACAAAATGGTAATCGATTGCAATATGTTTGGACTTAGCATGAAACACTGGATTTGTGGATAGAGCGATAGCAGAAACATTGTCACAATAAATCATGGGAGGCAATTGTAATGGAATGTGAAGATCACAAAATAATTGTCTTATCTAGGCAAGCTCAGCTACAGTGATGGCAAGAGATTTATATTCAGCTTTTGTTGAGGACCTAGAAACTGTATGTTGCTTCTTCGAAGCCCACGAAATTGGATTGGAACCAAGAAACACAATGAAACCAGTTGTAGACCTTCTGTCATTGGGATCTCCAGCCCAATCTGTATCACTATATGATTGTAGATGGATTGGTCTTGATTGAAATCAAATACCATACCCCGAAGTTCCTTTGAGATACCTAATGATTCTTTTTACTGCAATAACATGTGATTCCATAAGATCGTTCATAAACTGACAAGCTTGATTAACTGAAAATTCTATATCAGGTCGAGTAAACGTGAGATATTACAGGGCTCCAACAATACTTCGATACTGGTCAGGACTATGATAGGGTTTCCCATCATCTTTTAGCAATCTGTTATAGGGAAGACAAGGAGTAGCATAAGGTTTGCAATCTTGAAGATCAACTTTGTCAATTAACTCCTTTGTATATTTTGATTGAGAGACAAATAAGCCATCAGAAGTATATTGAATATGTAGCCCTAAGAAGTAGTTCAAAACTCCTAAATCCTTCATGTCAAATTCCTTTGTGAGATCTGCAATAACATCTGAAACCAACTTCGGATCACTGCCTGTGAGAATCACATCATCAACATAAGGCAATAGAACAACCGTGCCCTGTGATGTGTGTTTAACAAATAAAGAATGATCTGCTTAAGACAGTTGAAATCCCAATCCTAGCAGAAAACTTGTGAACTGCTTATTCCAAGCTTGAGGAGCTTGTTTCAGACCATATAGGGATTTTTGAAGCATGCATACATAATTGGAAGGATGACTAGAACTTTGAAAGCCTTGAGGTTATTCCATATACACCTCTTCTTGGAGTAAACCATGTAAGAATGCATTTTTAACATCCAGTTGTCTAAGAGTCCATTTAAACTGTGTTGCCAATGCTAGAATCAATCTAATGGTTATTGGTTTAACCACCGGACTGAAAATTTCACCATAATCAATGCACTCCTCTTGACTATAACCCTTTACAACAAGTCGTGCTTTATATTTGGATATCGAACCATCTGTATCCCTTTTGACTCTGTACGCCCACTTATAGCCAACAAGATTTGTAAAGGTATGACTAGGAGCTTGCAGTCTAGATGTACCAATATTAGTGATTGTCAAACCTGCACCACTTGCAGTGGTTATTGTATCTGTGCCTTGATATTGAGTAGCCAAATCAAGATTTGCAAGCTCTGAAGTCAAATGAGATATGGCACCAGTATCCGCAACCCAGAACTGTTCAGGTGGTGCAGAAAGATTGTGACTTGCTTGCATCGCAGTGAGATTAACTGAGAGTGGTCTTCCTTGGTATGCAAAGTTGTTTATGTGATAACACTGAATAGCAGAGTGCCCAAACTTCCAACAGATTTGACATTGAATAGCTGCTCCATGTCCAACAGTTGGTATATTATGCCTTTGAAAACACTCTGCAACCACATGACCTTTTTTGTTGCAGATTTGACAAGTAGGAATCTCATTTGGATGATCAGGACAAATGTGTTGAAAAACTTTTGGAGCTCCAAGAATTCCAGGACTAGAATTGTATGCTGGAGAGTGAAATTTGGGACCATTGTTATACTGAAACCTGCCTCTTCCTTTTCCTTTATAGTGTGTCCCCTTGTATCTCCCAGAAGAAAATGAATTACCATAATTACCATTAAAATTTCCAAAGCCATTTTGAGAAGATGACCCTTGTCCAAAGTTATATCCATTAGAAGTAGATCCTCCATTGAGACTGTAACCCTGGCTCAAAGACCCTATGTCAAATCCCTGAGACTGAGATGAACTGTGATCAAGACTAAGTGTTTTTCCTTTTTCAGATTGAGTGCTTGCAACCATTGCAGTTCCAAAAGACATAGAAGACTCACAAGACTGTCCAATTATAGTTTCTTCAGCAAAAAGCTATGATCTAAATTCTTTCAAGGAAATCCCATTTTCTCTTCCTCTAATAACACACCGAAATGTATTATAATCATCACACAACCCTTTTAGAGCAAGGATGATTATATCATCATCGTTAAATAGAACACCGGCTGCAGCAAGATGGTTTCTGGCATCTTGCTGGTTTCTGGCATCTTTGATTTTTTGTAGATAGACAGATATTGAATCAAACCCTTTTTTTATATTCTGAAGCTCTGTCTTCATCTGAAAAATTGTAGCCTTTGTAATTGTAGAGAACTGTTCTTTGAGATTTGTCCACATTGCATGAGAACTGGTACTGCCAAGAACACATGAAATCGCAGTAGATGACAATGTAGCTATGAGAAGCTGCATAAGAGCACGATCATGCATTTTCTAAACCTGATAGGCATTTGTTTCAACTCCTTCAAGATTCGCCTCATCAAGAAACCGTGGAGGACATTGCTTGGATCCATCAACAAAACCAAGAATGCCATGACTGTCTAGTAGAAGATTGATCTGAAAACTCCATACAAGATAGTTTGAGTCATCCAATTTGATTGTAACAGAATATGACACAGTAGAAATGAGACTTGTAATGGGCGATTGCACAATTTGTAATTGAGCTGCGGTAACCATTGTTGTAATAGCAAGAAATTTCTTCACTTCGAACTTTTATCAAACAGTTGGTGGGCAACTGTGTAGAAGTCGAGTATCTTGAGAACTGGGATTTGGATGAACCCAGAAATCACACAGAATCAACAAATCAGAGGGTTGAGAGAAAGAAATATATGTATCAGATAGTATGCGGAAGCTTTGGATTCACCTATGGTGATGACACCATGTTAGAATTGCAGAAATCTTGAAGAAAAGGTACAGAAAGCAGAAGAAAGAAGAGAGGATTAGAGATAGAGAACTAGGCTGAGATAGAGAGAGAGAGAGAGAGAAATGATTATGTTATTTCATTTCATTTTTCACTGTTTACAAAAACTATTATATCTCGTTACAAAGCTTTCTCACTAAGCTAAGAACTAACTGCCTAACTACCTTATAACAAACTATGTAATCTCTTAACAAGCGTCATTCATTTATGTCATAGATTTATCTGTCACTTGGATGTTGGTTTTCTTCACTTCACTACTCTTACAAACCAGCCCCAGCCCCGCATTTTTGTCTTGTCACTAGTTTTTGCAGCCTCATCGGCAACAATTCTTTTCGGCCTCCTATCTCTTTGGTGCACAATATTGATTCTGTCAAGGGATCCATATATGTTAGGAATGGATGGGGTGGGGGCAAAAAAATAGTACACAGTGCATTCCTTGAACTTCATCCCGTCGTACTGCCCCGTAATCACCAACCCAAACACCCATCATTACCATTCCAAACACAAACATAAACCATCAACCTTCTCCAAACAAAACTTCGAAAAATTCAAGAGCATTATAATTTCACCCTAGCTCAATGCTTAATTAATTTTGAACTATATATCTATGTTTCTGTAAGAACAATAGTTAGTAAAACACGGGAATAGGTATAGTACGTGAATTATTTGGCAACTTTGCTATAAAATATTTTGACAAATTCGGCCTTTTTAAATTTTTATGTATTTTTTTTTATCAACAATAAATAAAAAGATACGTGTAGAATATGTGAATTTTATAAATGTATTATTGCAAATGTGTCAAAACAACATGTATTAAACGTGAAAAGTACATATGTGTGTCGTACATTCAATTTTTAAAGCTTGTAATAGAATGAGTCGTTAAGAAGTGTGAAAAAAAAACAAAAGTATTTTTGAAAAATACATATACATGTATAATACACAAATTTCCCCACCATGCCAACCTTCTTGAAATCCGTCTAAAGTTCGCACATTGAGTTTTTTTACTTCAACCAAATAACATTCTTATTGAATATCAATTAACCATTGATTCCATTATTTGGAAATACAAATTGTGGTTTTAGCTATGAAATTTGTCTGTAACAGTTTCCCTTTCCGCTTTTTGCGGCTTTATCGGGTGGTGCGTAGAGCTCCGGGTCGGTGTTTACACCACCACTAAACGTTGTTCGCTATTTTCGGCAATGTTGCTTGTGGGATTTCCCACTAGCTTCCTTTCCTTGGTGGTTGCGGATTGAATCTTTGTGGTTCATGTTACAGGTATATGGTGTCTTCTTCTTCTCGTTTCTGGGGCGTTACCTTGTTGGATCTTCAGCGTTCGCAAGGGAAGCTGGTTGGTAGTGGTCCAGTGGATGGTTGGTGCTCCAGCGGCGATAAAGGAACCAGCTACCGGGATTTGTTGGTTTTGTGCTTTCATGTTTTGGGCTCCAAAGTTTGGGTGGGCTCTTTTTTATGTTACTATCGAGGTTTATATCTTTATTTTGTGCTTTCATTGTCTATGGAAATGCCTCGGCTTGGTAATAAAATTTACCTTTGTTCACAAAAAAATAAAATAAAAAAAGAGATAGGGAGAGAGATGGAAGGGATGATGGGCTGTCCGCGTGGAAGGTTTGTGTAGCAAGAAGGGGACGAGAGAGACGTACATGGGGTTTTGTCGTTTTCTTTTTGACTTTTGCTAAAAATAATTAACATATTATTTAGGTGGTGCATGCGGACATTCAAATTGGAAGTTGGTAGAGAATTCTACCAAGGAATTTTAAATGTCTTCCTAGGTTCAATTATGGATGGTGATTAATGCATGTATTATGCCACTTTTGGGGAGAGAGTTTTGAATGAAATACAAGTTGATACATTACGTGTTAATGTGTTATAATGCATTCATTTCTTCAATGTTGATAACACGTAAATCATCTTCTTAAAGTCCAAACATTTTTGGATGTACTTGTAATTTTCAATATGATATCTTTGGTTTTGGTCCTGTCATGCGATGGATTACCATGTCTTCCGGTGTTTTAATTGTTATGACTCACAGTCCCTTTTACTGCTCCTTTGTATGCATGTATGGCTTAGTTTTTTTTTTTTTTTTTTGGTGAATGCAACGACTCAGTTCATTATATTAATTTTGAAGAAAAGTCAGATACAAAATCAAGCTAGGAAAAAGACACCAGCAACTTAGGGCCTGTTTGATATCTAACTTCATAACGGAACTCAAAATTTTGATTTTTTTGTTTTTTTAAACCCATGTTTTGATTTAAAAATTTTAAATTCAAAACCTTGTGCATCTTCTCAAAACTAATTCAAAACAGGAAAAATCAAGCGCCCAGGCCAGACCAATTTCCCAACCATCGCATCCCTCCCTTCCCCGGCAACCCCTTTTGCTATTTACCGACTCTTTCCTCCAAACTTGCGTTGACAGACCAAGGCTGGTGATGTCGATGATCTCAAATCTGAGATCTAGCGACCTCCAAAACCAATAACTATTCGTTGTCGTCGATTTATCTCGTCTGAAGGAAGAAGGATAGAGGTGGTGGCTATGGTGGATGCAAGTGGGAAGAGATTGAACAGGCAACATAGAAGAGAGTATCGAGAGAAAGGTAAGGGAGAGAGAAGAGAGGAGAGAGAAGAGAGATAGAGAGGAGAGAGAAGGAGAGAAAGGGGGAGAGAGTGGTAGAGAGAGACAGAAGGGAGTTTGGTGAATCCCCACAAACAAACAAAAAAAAAAAAACCAAAAATGATAAAAGAAAGTCTAAAAACATACCTTTTGTGTTTTCAACAAATAAGCTTTGTTTTCAAAGCTTGACAATCGTACCATTCCATAAATTATCATTGCGGGCAGCCCAATGGACCACCAAATCATTAGGCACAGCTCGAAATTGTGCTGATTAAGGTCACTTGCCAAGGAACAAACCCACTCCAGCATAGAGAAACCCGCTGGACCAGGAGGTGTAGATCCAAGAGGGGATGACATCCACACATAGATAGCAAAACAGTATGGTTTAGTTTTGTTAGTCTCTACTTGTTGTTGGGTCGTGTTTTTCCCTACTTGAGTTAACACCAAATATTGTCATTGTATAGTAGGGTATATAAGTTATTTAATATTAAATTTTAATGTGGAGTTTATTCAACATTACGTGGGATGTTAATAAAAAGCCAAATATAAATTGAAGTTGGAATTTTATTTTAAAAGCACATACATAATTGTCAAACAGAAAGCGCATACATTGGCTTCTCCTTACAAGTTTCTCAAAAAGTAGCAAATCCAAACCTAACTAAAGATAAAATAGGAATTCAAAACTAATTTTTCTGCTTCCTATCAAATATTCCCCTTCCAAAAGTAGAAATGAATAACTCAACAAGCAACAGAGATTGCATCCATATGAACGAGGTAACTGGAACACCCAAAATACTTGGAATAACAATTGATGATTTCCCATCAAACATAATGTAAAGGCCGCAAGAAAAGACGATCATCATGGTAGTGATAGATAAAAAGAGGGTGAAATCATTTTTGCGGGCAAGGATTTGTAGAAATCATCTTTAGAATAACGTGACGTGAGAATGCCCAGAAACATGATAATCGAAGTTGTTGAAGAAAAGAGCAAGATTGCATCTGAAACTATAAAAGTTGTGAATACCTTTGGAAGACTTGTCTTTATAGCATTTCCACCAGGAACTATGAATGCTGCAGCAAACATTATGGTGATAATGAGAGCACCTACAACTGTACAAGAAGTTGTTGTATCCTTCATTGAAGTTTCTACCTCTTTCAACATTTCTTTGTGATCCTTTGCAAATACTTCTCGTGGTGTCATATTGTCTTTATTTACAGATTCACAATCCATGGGATTTGCAATGCTCTCCACCTCCTGCATTTTTTGCGACAAAATTATTTATGGATGTGCCTATAAAATCTTTATCTCTTAATATAAATCCTTAAACTTTTGTCATTTGAGACACCACAAAACCCAAAATCATTAGTTAAGCACATAGGATCATGGTATAGTACGTACTTAAATAATAATGTTTTCCTTTTTTTTTAATTTTAATTTTCCCCCTTGTGCTTGTGCAAGTCGACAAACTTTTTATTTTTATTTTTTATTTTTAAAGAGAGTAATTTCTACATTTTCTTTTTTTTTTCTTTGAAATTGAATAAATAAAATAACAAAAATACGTGGAGGAGTAGGAGAAAAAAAGGGTAAAATTATAGCCACAAAAATACATATAAACAATATATAAGCAAAATATTCATAATAGTTTTTTATTTTTAAAGAGAGTAATTTCTACATGTTTTTTCTTTGAAATTGAATAAATAAAATAACAAAAATATGTGGAGGAGTAGGGGAAAATGAGAGTAAAATTATAGCCACAAAAATACATATAAACAACATATAAGCAAAATATTTCATAATAGTTTTTTATTTTTAAAGAGAGTAATTTCTACATTTTTTTTCTTTGAAATTGAATAAATAAAATAACAAAAATATGTGGAGGAGTAGGGGAAAATGAGAGTAAAATTGACACCCCGATCGAGATCAGGGCATGCTGGCCGTCACGTGGGAGTGACGTAACCATGTGCACAGTGCGGAAGCTAACAAAATAATAAAAGTACGAATAAATAAAAACCAGCTTTACACAAAGCAAGAGCATACATGTGCAAGCGTGAAAAACAAGTTCAGAGCACGAAGATCTAATGCAGTCCGAAAGAAACAACACTACAAAAACACACCCAAAGGTGGTCCACAACCAGCCAAACCAAGCTCAAAAACAACCACACAACGAAAAATCACACTAGGGGCAAAATCGTCATTTCACCCTTACGGTTCGAAAATTCTGGAACGGGCTGTCACAAAAATTATAGCCACAAAAATACATATAAACAACATATAAGCAAAATATTTCATAATAGTTTTTTATTTTTAAAGAGAGTAATTTCTACATTTTTTTTCTTTGAAATTGAATAAATAAAATAACAAAAATATGTGGAGGAGTAGGGGAAAATGAGAGTAAAATTATAGCCACAAACATACATATAAACAACATTTAAGCAAAATATTTCATAATAGAATTACATATAAATAACATATAAGCAAAATATTTCATAATAGATAGATAGATAGATAGATAGATAGATAGATCGATCGTCACCTAAAACCATTGTAGTTCTCTTTACATTTGCAAAGCTACAGCTTGAATGTCATAAATTTGTGATAATGGGCTAATAGTTGCCACAGTATGTAGCATATTATTGCCAAAGTCATCTTTCTTCCTCACTATTTTCGACTTTTCTAATTTTTGGTGGACATGCATATATATATATATATATATATATATATATATATATATATTTGGCATAACTCATCGAGCACATGTATAAGATTATAAACTTTGTGGTAACAGTAATCAGCGGCAACTTGGAACAAGTTTTGGCCTTTTTCATTATTCCAGTCAAATACGGAATATGAGGAATCCTTAAGAAAATGATTAATACATAATATATACTCCACATGCCCTTGTTCTGCTGCCACCAACACTGCTTTGGTCAACTGGTCTATTGTATGATTGTTGATATATTCTCGACGGATAGCTTTACACATAAGAGGTAGAAGCTGATGGACCCCCTCATGCATCAATTTCATCTCATATAAACGTTTGTTTCCTAAATTCATTTAAAGCAAGTACAAAATTACAATCATTTAAAATTAATATTGACTATTAATAAAACACTCATAAAAAATAAAAAAAATCAATTAAAGATATGAATGTGTATCTGGCCTACCCAAAAGTAATAGGAAATTCGTCATTAGTCCTTGGAATAAAAGCATTCCTGCATTACAAGTCAAATTTGGTGAAAAACAGAGAAAAAAAAAATTATTTACCATTAATATGACAATCTTCATACTATGTTAGTTTCTGTCATACTCACATATGTGTATTGCTTTTTCTTTCTCTGTTTTCTTACAAATATGTTATTTGTATCATATTTTTCTTATATTACATTTATATCAGCTTTCTAATTAAAGTGAAACACATTTGGAACACTGGGCCTACCTGAGCAAATGAGATGCCTTTGATTCTCTTTTGTCTGACAGATGCCCTTGATCACTTTTCTCACTTTCTTGTTTTTCCTTGTTGACGAGAAGAGGTTTTATGCGAATAACTACACAATTTCACAAACCAAACATTGTTAAACATTCCCAAGTAACTCAGCCCGCAAACCAAACATATAACAATGAATTTTCTTAATTAGCTATGAATTGTCACTTAATATTACAGTATAGTGATATTTTTTGTCAAAGTTAAAGGTTATATGTTCGAATCTCATAAATTTGTGTGAAATTACTTTTATATATGCTCCTTATTTTTTTATTTTTTATTTCTAATATCTTATGACACAAGTAGATAAACACCACCGATTTCCACAAAGTTAAGAAGACTACCATTTGTGTTTTTTTTTTTAATTTTTTTTTTTTGAGAAACACTACCATTTTTTTTGTAAATATATATACACCATTCCGTGCCATTCCCTTTCACTTTACCAACATGAAGTTTGAACCCAGCAAGCACCAAACGAGATTCAAAGTAGCAGTGGTTTTCAAGGAGAAAGACGAACAGAAAATAAAAAACAAACTATACAGACGAACACAAAATCAAAGTTAATGATGTCAAGCAAGGGAGCTATAGAAGACATAGACACCATATTTTCTACGGGAGAGTTGAAATTGCGGGATTAGTTCAACTCGTACAGTTAATGAATTCGTTCAACTAGTAATCCTATAATTAAGGGATTATGTGCTGTTACACGTTTATAACAATTTGTAATCTTGGGAGTATATTGATAGACCAATTTTTCCCATGATTTGAGTCACTTTCCACTTTTGAATGCAAAATGGTTACCGGCCAATGTTACTAAGGGGGATATTCCCGTTGCTGTCTCCATTCTGTCAACATAGCTAGAAATAGCAAAGCTTGGCTATGGAGGTAGACAGAGATAACTATCGAGAGCTTTTAGAGAGAGAGAGAATATTGAAACTGTATTTCTTATTTCTGTTAAGTTAAGCAATACAATGCATTTCTACTATTTATACTAACACGCTCTCACAACAACCTTAAGACAAATGATCAACAGCCACTAATATAATGACAGCTGGCACCCTCTACATAACTCAGATTATAATCTACAAATATCCTTATATTCTAACATTCCCCCTCAAGCTTATGTTGGGAAGTCCCAAGCATAAGGTTGGAACAATGATGAGTGAAGGAAGGAGAGCACAAGCCCTTGGTCAGGATATCTGCATACTGATCAGTAGAGGAGACAAACTGAAGAGAAATAATGCCTTGTTGAACCCGTTCTCTAACAAAGTGACAGTCCACCTCGATATGCTTAGCTTTGGAGTGAAGAACCGGATTAGTGGCCAACGCCATAGCTGAGATATTATCACAATGTAACAAAGGAGGAACAGAACTCGAAATATGCAAGTCCTTGAGCAATTGTTGGATCCATATAATCTCAGTAGTGGTAGTGGCCATAGCCCGATATTCGGCTTCAGTAGAAGAGCGACTGACTGTGTGTTGTTTCTTAGAGCTCCACGAAATGGGATTGGAACCAAGAAACACGACAAAACCGGTTGTAGAACGCCGATCATTTGGATCACCCGCCCAATCGGCATCTGTGTAGGCGCGAAGGTCTAAATCTCCAGGCCGAAAACAGACTCCCCAATCCATAGTGCCTCGGAGATAGCGCAAAATCCGTTTGACAGCACCAAAATGAGACTCCAATGGTGTATGCATGAACTGACAAACCTGATTAACAGAGTATGCAATGTCAGGGCGAGTGAAGGTGAGGTATTGTAAAGCTCCAACAATGCTCCTGTAGTGGGTGGGATCAGAATATAACGAACTGCCATGATTAAGTAATTTTTGGTTGGGATGACAGGGAGTAATGCAAGGCTTGCACTGAACCATATCAGTTTTCTGCAGCAAGTCTTGTATATATTTAGACTGATGGACAAACAACCCCTGTGGACAATACTCAATTTGCAGACCGAGAAAATAATGAAGGAGACCCAAGTCTGTCATAGCAAATTCCTTAGTCAAGCGTTGAAGCACAGAGTGAATAGTAGTATCATGATCACCAGTAAGTATAATATCATCCACGTATAACAATAATACCACCATATGAAGACCATCAAACTTGACAAAGAGAGAAGGATCGGCATAGGAAGCTTGAAAACCCAGAGAAACTAAGAAGGAAGTAAACCGAGCATTCCAAGCTCGGGGAGCTTGTTTTAGGCCATAGAGAGACCGTTGCAGCTTGCACACATATTCAGGATGATCAGTATCAACAAAACCCTGAGGTTGAGACATATACACTTCCTCCTCAAGGAAGCCATGCAAAAACGCATTTTTGACATCAAGCTGCCTCAACTTCCATCCGTTAGTAGCTGCCAAGGATAACATCAATCGGACTGTGGTTGGTTTAACTACCGGACTGAAGGTCTCATAATAGTCAAGGCCTGCTTCTTGAGAAAAACCCTTGGCCACTAACCGGGCTTTATGCCGAGCAATCGAACCATCAGGATGGCGCTTGAGCTTGTAGATCCATTTGCAGCCGACAAGGTTTTTGTTTGGAGGTAGAGGAACAAGGGACCACGTCTTCTGTTGAAGTAGTGCATCCATTTCCTCTTTCATGGCCTGTTTCCACTCACCGGATTTAGAAGCTGCAGTAAATGAGGTTGGCTCTGATACCATGTCAACATAGCTAGAAATAGCAAAGCTTGGCTATGGAGGTAGACAGAGATAACTATCGAGAGCTTTTAGAGAGAGAGAGAATATTGAAAATGTATTTCTTATTTCTGTTAAGTTAAGCAATACAATGCATTTCTACTATTTATACTAACACGCTCTCACAACAACCTTAAGACAAATGATCAACAGCCACTAATATAATGACAGCTGGCACCCTCTACATAACTCAGATTATAATCTACAAATATCCTTATATTCTAACACATTCATAACCAATATTGGATAACTTTGAATCAAATCTCATGCATTATCTATATATAATTTAACAAAACTGTTAAAAAAGAACATTTTACGTATGCAGACAAATTTTTTAACAAAAAATCACACTGAGAAAAATTATACCAATTTTTTTTTGTGATAAAAACCGTCAGAAATAAGTTAAGCGGTATCGGAAACTTTTAGTGTTTCGGGTGGAGTGAGGATATAGATCCAGGAAGCCATTCGTTCCGCTTTTGTCGTCTCTTGGGCCACGACAACTAGAGGCGCACCGTCGCGAGGAGGTAAAATAGTAAGTAAATTGTGGTTCTTATTAACCATGCATTCAGCTACTTCAACCCTTTCTGGATAATATATTATTGTATAATAAAGAGCTGTGTAACCGAGTTTGTCTTGTATTTCTAAGTCTTCCTTTGCCATTAACTTCACCAACTCTTGTATAACGCGCACGCTGCAACTCTTCTCGATTGCGAAGTGAAGAGCTGTACCGCCATCCAATGGAAATCTATAACTTCCTGCCTGGGGATGATGGCGAAGAAACTTGATCGCCTTATCCCAATCATTAGACTTCACATATTCGGGGAAAGTTTCTGCATGCCATGTTTGTTAATTTCTAAATTTCCCATACTTGCACAAAAATAATTGACACAATTTGAAAACAAATGGGAAATTCTAATGGAAATGCACCAAATAATCACACACGGGAAAATATAATAAAACTTAATATACAATATATATATATATATATATATATATATATATATATATATATATAATTAAGGGAGACTCCACTCCTAAATTCCTAATTAAAATCATAAAGGTTTATCGGTGATATTAGTAGTTAGCTATACTAGACCTACAAATTTATCATTAATCACTATTAAATAGAATTATATACATATATTAATTTGTGAGGATACCTCCAAGGTGCCCATCTCCCAATGCCGGCTCTCGCGTAGTATCATGATCAGTCGGAGTTAGATACGCTTCATCATCTGAAAATGAAAATTTTGTTGTTAAGATGACAGATATCATTCAGTTCTTAATTTTCTTTGTACTTTTCCTGCATACAAATGCCTATTCGTGTGAAATGAGACTAATAATTACATTTTTCAAACCAAGTATAAAATCTCCTCGCCAACCGTCGCAAACTATCAAAGCCAGCGAAGCCTGCATGAACCGTCGGAGTTGAATGCGCTTGATGAGGGTCTGAAAATGAAAATTATGAATTTCAGATGACAGATCTTATCAGTCCTGCATGCCATGTTTGTTAATTGCTGAATTTCCCATAATTGCGTGAAATAATTGATACAATTTGAAAACAAATGGGAAATTTAATTGAAAATATACCAAAATAATCCTACATCGGAAAATATAATGAAAATTAATATACAAAATATATGAGAATAATCCACCCTTAATAAATATCACAGAGAGACATCAATGATGTTAGTGGTAAGCAATAATGGACCTAAAAGTTTTATCATCATGTAATTACCTATTAAATATAATGGGTGCATTTTTGTTCATCCACACTAACTATAGGGTATGCTCATTACCCCTTCCAGTGCTTGCCATGTGTAATCCACACTAACTCTAGTTAAGCCTTTTTTTTTTTTTTTTTTTTTTGCTTTAATTTATAGGAGAGAGAATCCTAATTTTACTCATTTACTTTCATATATGTCCTTTCTTTCTAAATATTTTGTTAAAACTTAAAACTCCCATTTTTGAATACAAACAGACTCAACTAATTCCAATTTAAAAAACATAAACATAAACTTAAAACCCCAATGTCGATTACACCTTCGTAGTCGTTGTTTTCCGTAAACTTCCATGACTTGGATCTTTACTATTGTATGATCATGTAAGGAGTTTTTATCATAAATAGGATCTGTAACTAGTTGGAGATTATGGTAATCAAAATATGTGTAAATTTTTTTTTATGGTAATTAAAATATGCGAGCTTGATCTTCCATCTGCATATATGATTCTAACCTTATATGGATATACGAATCATATCAAATCACTCGTCAATATCCAACAAAAACTAGTTTCAGTGACAAAACTAATAAGACAAATGATGTCATTCAAAACACAATTGTTTTAGATGAAACTCGTCAAAATAAAATTGTACAAAAAGCTAGTCCAAAAAATACAATTGTTTGAGATGAAACTCATCAATATCCAACAAAATACAATTGTTTGAGATGAAACTCGTCAAAATAAAATTGTACAAAAAGCTAGTCCAAAAAATACAATTGTTTGAGATGAAACTCATCAATATCCAACAAAATACAATTGTTTGAGATGAAACTCATCAAAATAAAATTGTACAAAGCTAGTAGGATGAATATTCTCCACTTCAAAGGATGTCGTTCCAAAAATTTTCTGTAAATTCTATAACAACTTGATCTAAGATGTTGATGGATTTGAAAAATTCAGTTCATGAGTGGTTCCCAGAGGCATTGGTTGAATGTTTGATGTTGATGGATTTGAAAAATTTAGTTGAGGAGTGGTTCCCAGAGATAGTAATTGAATGTTTTCCTGCAAATTAATAAAAAGAAAAAAAATTACTTATGAAACTAGAGAACAAAAATATAGTACACTATATATATAGTACATTTAGTGAAGATACAAACCCGAGGATTCATAAATGAGTAATTGGACATCATGGGACTTATAGCTTGAAATCCAGGTTGGTGATTTTGAATCCCTTGAGCTGGCTGATTTTGAATCCCTTGAACACAAGGAACAATTGGAAATCCATAAGGAAAATGTGTGACTTGACTTACGGTGCCATATTGAATTGGTTTTGACTCGGCATTCCAATATGTCCCTAGATACCAATTCCAATTGATCCATCAGAAATAGATTAAAACAATGCTAATGAACAAAAATATAAATAAATAAATAAATAAAACATCCATGACAAAAAATTGCTAAACTTTAAACCTGAGTTTGTGCATATCTTGTTGATGGTCTGTTCATCTCATATGCATTTGAATTGGATTCTTTAAAAGCTATTAAACAATTAAAATAATAATTACAATGACAAATGCAAATTGTGAATCAAATAGTAAATAAAAACAAGTCAAATATGTGCTAACCTTTTCTCTTGTATGGACCTTTCTTTTTAGGTTGATTAGATTCCAAAGCACTCTTCATTCTACCCTTGCCCTGATATTTGGACTTCTGAACTTTTGAATCTTGGATCTTAAGATTTTTCTCAGCTTCAGTCACATGCTTAACATAATTTACATCATTTGTTCCCTCATCTTGTTCTCCAAAATTGGCATGCTTTTCCAATTTTTTCTCCAACTTTAACAACTCGAATTCAAAAAACTACATTTTTGGCTATTTTTTGCACTTTTGCTATGATTCTTTGTGCTATATTAGATAGCTCGCTATACTAAACCAAGGAAGATGAATCTAAATTACTCACAACCAGTTCGCCATAAGAATAAAATCCAATACTACATTTAGCATCCTTGCTCCATCTTTTCAAATAATAATTGGATGGTATACTTGACAAATCTAAATCATAGTATAACTTTAGACATGTGCACAAAGAATCCCCTCAAACTCAAACTTTTTGCAATTGCACAGTACTGTTTGATTTGCAAGGTCATACATAAGTGTTCTATTAATTCCTCGTTTTCCTGAGTTCATTACTGTGTATTTACGTGTTAGTCCATCATTACTTTCTAATTTTAGTGGCCTCAAATTTAAAACTTTCTTAACCTTGTCTTGGAAACAATAAAAAATCTTACTTGTATACTGCTTTGTTGTTTCAATCTCCACATTCCAATCAAAATACAAACTACGCCATTTCTGTTTAGTTGCATTTTCTACTTGCCTTTCCTTTTCTTTTTATTCGTTACTGCTTTATCATATTGGACGACGAACTCTTGCAGAAGGAGGTTTCGAGCAAAATACTTTTTTAAAAACTTGTTCATGCTCTCAATTCTTTGTGTTGTTGTCATACCTAAGAAAAAAAAATGGAAATTGATCACAACATAGTGGAAAAAGAAACTTGTGAATAATATGTAAAAATAATATAATAGGAATTGGTCAAGAGTAATACCTGCACAAAAGTGGTCTCGACCATAAACTTGTGCCCATTTCTCGCATAATAGATATATCCCTTCTAGCCAATCTTTACCTCTCAATTCATAATCATCAAGTAACTTATTCTAACTTGATTCAAATTCTTCAACAGTCTTTGGATCATACATGCATCTTTTGAAATCCTGTGTAAATGATTTAAACTCACTGAAAACATGATTCAAGTTCCACGCAACATTCTGATATATGTGCCACAAACAAAGTCGACGGTGGTAATTAGGAAATACTTCACTAATAGCAGCAGTGATTGATTGGGATTGATCTGTAAATATGGTTCCTGGTGCTTTTCCATCTATGGCTTGTAAAAAGGCCTTGAACAACCACTCACATGCATCTGTTGTCTCTCCATCTAGCAAACCACATCCGAAAAGTATGGTTTGATCATGATTATTGATACCAACTACTGGGGCACACACCATATTATATCTATTCGTTTTGAATGTCGTGTCAAAACACACAACATCACCAAATATAGTATAATCGCGCGTCGAATTTCTATCACAGAAAAAATAACCACTTATTTCATTCTCCTCGTTTGTTTGAAGAGAATAGAAAAATGACTTATCTTCAGTTTGCTTTTTCTTAAATAATTCAAGCAAACATTCTGAGTCGCCCTTCTTAAGAACCTCGATGTGCTTTCTCATTATCAAATTGTTACAATCAGACTGAATAAAATTTAGTTTTTGAGACCTTCCTGCTTCTGTGGTAAAGTATGAGAAGATTTGAGATGGCTGTAGTCCTGCAGAATGCATTTGTTGATCTATCAATTTTTCTTGAGAAGGCTCTATTAATCGTTGTGACCTCAATAAATGGGAACTTGATGCCGGAACAAGAACATGACTATGTTCAGCAACAAAATTTGTCACAACAAACTTCCTTTCTAAATTAAGTTTGATTTCAAGCATTGCCTTGTAGCCACATCTTGTTTCTTCTCTTTTCTTCTTTGGAGTTCTTTTATTTTTATTTATTTTTTATTTTTATAAAAACCTTCACAAGAACAACAAAATTGTTTTTTCTTTAGCACACCTGACCTGTCCTTATTCTCTCTGTTCTTTCTCACGCTAAATCCAACCCTTCTACCATATGCAATGTAGTAATTATATGCATCATCCTCATTATCAAAAGTCATCCCCAGTGAAATATCAACAACTTTGCTTGTAAATTCTCCTTTTTCTTCATTTTGATCCAAGACTTCAAAGGTTTCTGAATCTAAATCTGAGTGTATACCATCAACTGATTCTTTGGCATCACTGGAAGATGGAGTATGAAACTCATCATCTTGGTGTTCCATTTGCATAAGTATCAAATTACTTAATACTGAATTAAATTGATACCCTATAATAATCCTAAAAAGCATATATTGACACCCTATAATAATTATAGAAAGCATATATTTTGACACCCTATAATAATCCTAAGAAAAGCATATATATTGACATCCTATAATAATCCTAAAAGGCAATTAAATGGGAGTTGCATACCTTTTTCTAGTTGGAGAAAAATGGCAGATGGAAAACCCAGAAGATGTGTGCGTAGGGTTGAGTTCGTTTGTATTTAAAAAGGGGAGTTTTAAGTTTTAATAAAATATTTAAAAAGAAAGGATATATATGGAAGTAAATGAGTAAAAGTAGGACTCTCTCTCCTATTAATTAAAGCAAAAAAAAAAAAAAAAAAAAAAAATTAGGCTTAACTAGAGTTAGTGTGGATTACACATGGCAAGCATTGGAATGGGTGGTGAGTATACCCTATAGTTAGTGTGGGTGAGCAAAAATGCACCCAAATATAATTATATACATAGGGATGGCAACGATTCGGTTTTGTGATGAAAATGCAATATCAATCACCATAACCACAAAAATTAATCACATCCATAACCACAAGTTAACTATCAGGAATTATTCATAACCATATTCACCGAGTAACGGATTCTCTATTGGTTGACGGTTATATCCATCTTCGTCAATACCAAAAATATTCATTCAGTTGACGCATTATAATATAATAAATATTAATTTTGTCAATAAACATTTATGCTTTTTGCAGCTGTTCATGAGAAGCCAAATATGATAAATTGGTCCATGAAAAAAGAAAATGATGACAAAAGCAAATACAACAACCACTAAAGAAGAAAGAGAAAACAAATTGTCAAATAATTATAAAATTTGCGACATACAAAATTAGAACATTGAATTTAAAAATTAGAGCATTGAATTTAAAACATTGATGACGTTGGCTGATCTTTGATCTCTCCCATAAGCATTATTGAATTCTCATTGGTTTTTATTCCAAACTTTTGAACTTTCTCACAAAATGCAACTTTTGTAATTCTCAAGGCTGAATATACATATATTATACAATTATATTATATATAATATTATTATTCGGATCACATTATGTGACGGATAGGGATTGGAGACCCCTTTAACCATATATGAAATCATAACCGAATGATTTTTCCCCATATCCCAAACATATCTGAATTTTTATCCCCAAATCCGTGTCATTTGAACAACACAGTTATCGAATTTAACGGTTTGAATTGTCATTCCTATATATACAAGTATTAATTTGTGAGGATACCTCCAAGGCGCCCATCTTCCATTGCCGACTCTGGTGTAACATCATTCCTATATATACAAGTATTAATTTGTGAGGTAGAGGTTTTGAGAGATGGACGGAGTAAAAAAATAAAAAATAGAAAAAAGATAAATAAGATAAATTTTTATTAATTTTTTTAAAGGTTATCACAAATTAAATTTTAATACCACTTGTCCGAACAATTTATTTTATAGGAAGGATATAAACTCGGGCAATTAATATTCACTTATCTTCCCATTTTCACATTTTTACTTTTACTCATGCAACGTATATTACACTAGCACGTAAAACTAAAATTTAATTACTTTTTAGTTGACAAACTAAAATTTTAATTACATTAAAAAAGGAATAGAAATAGTGAAATTTTAAAGTAATTAGTTAGAATCCCCTACATTATTTGCAAGCTGGAAAAGCAACAACAAAAAGCCCAAGGTAAAGTCAAAACTCAAGGTCCAAAGAAGAGGATATTCTTAAGCACTAAAGCCGACCGCTGACTAACTCAGCCTAACTAGGTTATGTAAAGTGTTTCTCAACTGCTAGAGGCACGTGAGCAATCTGATAACTTTATACTATAACGTGAGGTTTTAGGACCGGCATACATCAATCAGGCCACATGACGAGTCGCATGTAAGAGTAGAGACTTAGGGTAGGGCATAAAAGTGGTCGGGACATTGCTCGGATAGACATGGTTGGATAACCAAAGCTGAACAAGCTACTTGGCACACATCACTTTGAAAAGGCGTGCCATTTCAACTGAGCACTTGTCACCTCACTGCCGAATACCCAGTTGATAGGTAACGAGGTTTTAGTAAGCTAGTCTCCATAGGTAGAGCATTAAATGTCTGATTGAGGGAACCCAAGGCTTCTGGTTCATTAAGGTATCATTTGGTATGTAGACGGGACGGGACAGGACGGAACGGAACGAAGCGGGAGCAAAGATGCCCTCGGATGGAAACAAGGAGGAAGAAGAAGGAGACGGAGAGGTTATAATTTTGTGTTCCATGGATGTGGAACGAATCGTTCCAGGGGGGTAAGGTGGAATGAAAATTCACCCAAAACTTGTCCCGTGGAACAGCTCGTTCCACCCGTTTTAGGCGCACCAGACGTGGGACGGAACGCCTTGTCCCACTCTGTTCCGTCCCGTCCCACGTACCAAACGGTACCTAAGGGCCTATATAAAGGGGTGAGATCCTCTTGTGAAGGGGCTAGACGATTGATAATTTAAAGGGTTCATGTAATTAGCTAAACGTTATTTGTAGTCTTGAAATCAATACAATAAGAGCAACAAGATAGATGTAGCCCAGTGTTGAGGGGTGAACCATTTAAATCTTGAAGCCCATTTCATTTTAGTCCATATCCTAATTATTGTTTAATTTATTAGCCTGCAAGTTTTAAGCGTTAACATGACCAATTGTCAACTCAACACTTTTCTATTTATTTAATATATATCCACTTAAGCCGCTAACAACCAATTTTCTACAATCTTGACATTTTAAATTTGTGGTTTATTTTGTTAAAAATGTTAATTTAACTAATTGCTCATTATCACTTAAAAAAAAAGAGAGAACTTTTTATTTCTATTATTATATTTAATTAATCTCTTCCTTAAAATTTAAAAAGTCAATAATACTTTCATAAGAAAACTTCATTAATTTGTTAAATTTACGTATTGTTATATAGAAAAATGCATTTAAAACTTATGATACATTTGAAAATAAACGTACCGACTTTACATTGATTCTAAATATACCAAGAAACAAAATGTATTAAAAATTCAAATGTACCATAAAACTTAATGTCAATGAACAATATTCTGCTATAGTATTCCAACCTTATCTGTTATATCTCACATCGCCCAGGGGAGTGATCCTTATATGTATATTCTCATCTCTACCTAGCACGAGGCCTTTGGGGAGCTCACTGGCTTCGAGTTCCGTAGGAACTCCGAAGTTAAGCGAGTTTGGGCGAGAGTAGTACTAGGATGGGTGACCTTCTGGGAAGTTGCTCGTGAGTTCCCAAAAACAAAACCGTGAGGGAATGGTAAGCCCAAAGCGGACAATATCGTGCTACGGTGGTGGAGTGGGCCCGGGAAGTGATCCGCCTCGGGCTGGGATGTGACAATTTGGTATCAGAGCCTAACCCTGGCCGCGTGTGTGCCGATGAAGACGTCAGGCCCCTAAGGGGGGTGGATTGTTACATCCCACATCGCCCAGGGGAGTGATCTTTATATGTATATTCTCATCTCTACCTAGCACGAGGCCTTTGGGGAGCTCACTGGCTTCGGGTTCCGTAGGAACTCCGAAGTTAAGCGAGTTTGGGCGAGAGTAGTACTAGGATGGGTGACCTCCTGGGAAGTTGCTCGTAAGTTCCCAAAAACAAAACCGTGAGGGAATGGTAAGCCCAAAGCGGACAATATCGTGCTACGGTGGTGGAGCGAGCCTGGGAAGTGATCCGTCCCGGGCCGGGATGTGACATTATCACTGGTCCATGCTCTACTTGTCTTTCATGTTAAGTGTTATGTCGGTAGGAAAACTTCTTGATATCTTACATTTCTTTGCTCACGTCTACCTCCCATATTGTTATTTTCAAGACCTTAAAACTCATAAGATAACTGGTTGTTGTGAAAGAATTGGGGTTTTCTATATTTTGACTATAGTGGATATAGTTCTTTCATGTCACATCCCGGCCCGGGGCGCACCACTTCCCGGGCCCGCTCCACCACCGTAGCACGATATTGTCCGCTTTGGGCCTACCATTCCCTCACGGTTTTGTTTTTGGGAACTCACGAGCAACTTACCAGTGGGTCACCCATCATGGGATTGCTCTAGCCCCCTTCTCGCTTAACTTCGGAGTTCCTACAGAACCCGAAGCCAGTGAGCTCCCAAAAGGCCTCGTGCTAGGTAGGGATGAGAATATACATTTAAGGATCACTTCCCTGGGCGATGTGGGATGTCACAATCCACCCCCCTTAGGGGCCCGACGTCCTCGTCGGCACATTTCCGGCCAGGGATTGGCTCTGATACCAATTTGTCACATCCCGGCCCGGGTGGATTGTGACATCCCACATCGCCCAGGGAAGTGATCCTTAAATGTATATTCCCATCCCTACTTAGCACGAGGCCTTTTGGGAGCTCACTGGCTTCGGGTTCCGTAGGAACTCCGAAGTTAAGCGAGAAGGGGGCTTGAGCAATCCCATGATGGGTGACCCACTGGGAAGTTGCTCGTGAGTTCCCAAAAACAAAACCGTGAGGGAATGGTAAGCCCAAAGCGGACAATATCGTGCTACGGTGGTGGAGTCGGGCCCGGGAAGTGGTCCCCCCCGGGCCGGGATGTGACAATTTGGTATCAGAGCCTAACCCTGGCCGCGTGTGTGCCGACGAGGACGTCGGGCCCCTGAGGGGGGTGGATTGTGACATCCCACATCGCCTAGGGGAGTGATCCTTAAATGTATATTCCCATCCCTACCTAGCACGAGGCCTTTTGGGAGCTCACTGGCTTCGGATTCCGTAGGAACTCTGAAGTTAAGCGAGAAGGGGGCTAGAGCAATCCCATGATGGGTGACCCACTGGGAAGTTGCTCGTGAGTTCCCAAAAACAAAACCGTGAGGGAATGGTAAGCCCAAAGCGGACAATATCGTGCTACGGTGGTGGAGCGAGCCCAGGAGGTGATCCCGTCTCGGGCCGGGATGTGACATTTCAGGTTCAAGTAATCATCAAATTCTAAAAGTGTAAAATAAATAATAATAAATTTCGGGACAAAATATCATACAAACAAACATTGTTATACTTTTCCGCTTTTTGGCTTGCTTCAATGAATTCATTTTATTGACCAAAACATAGAGCCTATGTAGAGAGTTTGTTTTAGTAACTAACTCAAAATACAAATCCACCTAAAAAGAAAACTCAAAAATATAAATTGAAGCTTGAATTTTCTTTTAGAATTGAAATCGAATACATTATTGTCAAATAGAAAGCACATTGGCTTCTCTTTACAAGTTTCTTAAAATGTAGCAAATCCAAACCTAACTAAAGATAACATAGGAATTCAAAACAAATTTTTCTGCTTCCTATCAAATATTCCAGGTCCAAAAGTATTAATGAATAACTCAACAAACAATGGAAATTGCATCAATATGAACGAGGTAACTGGAACACTGGCAAGCAAAATGCTTGGAATAACAATCGATGATTTCCCCTCAAGCATAATGTAAAGACCTGAAGAAAAGACAATCATCATGGTGGCAATGGATAAAAAGAGGGTGAAAAGGCCTATTATCATTTTTGTGGGCAAGGATTTGTAGAAATCATCTTCAGAATAACGTGACGTGAGAATGCCCAAAAACATGATAACCGAAGTTGTTGAAGAAAAGAGTGAGATTGCATCTGAAACTATAAAAGTGGTGAGCGCACTATTAGTTAAGAATGTACGACGACCTGCCTTTTCATCATTTTCACCAGGAACTATGAATGCTGCAGCAAACATTATGGTGACAATAAGAGCACCTACAACTGTACAAGAAGTTGCTGTTTCCTTCATTGACTTTTCCGCCTCTTTCCCCAATTCTTTGTGATTCTCCGTAAATACTTTTCGTGGTGTCTTCTTGTCTTTGTTTACAGATTCACAATCCTTAGGATGTACAATGCTCTCCACCTCCTGCATTTTTTGGCAACAAAATTATTCATGGATGAGACTCTTAAATATTGTCTCTTGATATAAATCCTTGAACTTTTGTCGTTTGAGACACCACGTAACCCAAAATCATTAGTTAAGCATGTAGAATGATAATATATTACGTAGTTAAACCATAATAATTTTTTCCTTGTAGTTTCATTTTATTTTTTAATTATGCTTGTGCATGTTGACAATCTTTTTTTTTTATTATTATTTTTAAAGAGAATAATTTTAGTATTCTCTTTTTTCTTTGAAATTGAATAAATATAAAGTAACAAAAATATGTGGAGTCGGAGAAAATGAGAGTAGAATAATAGCCAGAAAAATTATATAAACAACATATAGGCAAAATATTTTATAATTATAAGCTATATAGATAGGTAGATAAATAGTCACCTTAAACCATTGTAGTTCTCTCTGCATTTGCAAAGCTGCACCTTGAATGTGATTAATTTGTGACAATGGGGTAATACTTGCTACCGTATGTAGCAAATTATTGCCAAATTGATCTCTCGTCCTCACTCTTGCTCGTATTTCATCGGCATGATCGAGGCCAGGTATATTTTCCTTTTTGCGCAACTGATTGGAGACATGTATTAGATTATAAACTTTGTGGTGACGACATTCAGCGGCAATTTGCAACAGGTTCTGGCCATTTTTGTTCGTAACTAAATTTACGGGATATGAGGAATTTTTAAGAAAATGAGTAATATACTCCACATGCCCTCGTTCTGCTGCTACACACAATGCTGTGTTCAATTTCATTCGTTGATATCTACTCATATCTCCTTCATTTGCTTTAAACATGAGAGGCAAAAATTGCGCAACCCACTCATGCACCAATTTCATCTGATATATACGATTGATTCCTACATTAAAAACAAATACAAATTTACAATCATTTAAAAATAATATTCACTATTAATAAAACAATCATAGAAAAATCAATTAACAATATGATTGTGTATGTGGCCTACCCAAAAGTGTACGGAGATTTGACACTAGTCTTGGGGATAAACCCATTGCCATTCCTGCATTGCAATTCAAATTTGATGACAAATAAATAAATAAATACACACCCCCCCCCCCATAAATGGGCCATTCTTCGTACCATGTTGGTTTTTGTCAAACTCACCCATCTGTATTACTTAGCTTTTTTTATGTTTTCTTTACAAAATTATAACTTTTCTCACATTTTTCATATTACAAATTAAAGTGAGACACATTTATATCAATGGGCTTACCTTTATTAAAGAGATAGTACCAATAGCCGAGCCAGATTTTTAATGTATCGGCCGATATAGAAACCAAAGGGAAAAAAACTCTCAACTTTTTAACCTTGTAGAAAAAATCATAAACTTGTATTTATGGAACAACAAAATTCATATTCTATATTATGAAAAAAAAAAAAAAATCATATTTTATGCACAAAATATAACTCATTGTTAAATAAACTTCAAAATTTAATAACTTTTTGAACAATGTAAAGGCAAAATATTATAAAAATATAATTTCAACTTACCAGTAACTAATTCAAAATTCTGAGGCAAGTAATAATTAGAAAACGATTTTTTCTTTGGTTTTCCTGTGCTGTAGTGCGAACTTCTTGTTGAACTTTAGTACTTTACCATTAGCTGAAGGATATACATTTATTTTTATTTTTATTATGTTCCTCGTTTCCTGCCTTTTTTAGCCTTTATAATCATATTGGTGGGGTCACTTAATACTATGGTTTGTTGGTAATTCTCTTCATTCACTTGTAAGTGAAATGCATTAGGTTTGATTGTCGTCATTAACCAATTCGAACCAAATTATTATGGCTAATCCATTATGAGGTTTAGTCCACAATATCTCCAAAAGAAGCTGTAAAACCACTAAGGAGGTGTATTTAATTGAGATTTTGTGGGATTTTAATTCTTTTAATGAATCTAGGGGCATTCAATCAAGATTTTAAGTGATTCTCTAAAATTCAAATTGTATTCAATCAAAATTTTAAATAGTTTATTAAAATCATTAGAAATCTGGGTGTATTCAATTAGAATTTTAAAGAAGTGTATAGCATTCCAGGTGTATTCAATTAGATATTGATTTTAAAGAAGTGTATAGCATTCCATATGTATTCAATTATAAATTGATTTTAAAAAATTTGAAAAAATTTAAGGAATTCGAGAAAATGGAAGAGATTTCATAGCGTATTTTAAGCATCTATAAATCTCTTATCCCACCTGTATCCTCTCTCTCCCCTTCCTCTCTTTCACACTGCAATAACAGCCCATTAAAGACAAGCCCTTATCTATTTCGGTTTTAAGATTCACTATAATCTGCCCATTTTGTTTATGTTTTGTGTTTTAAGTATTTTGTTAAGGGGTGTATTCAATTGAGAATTTGAAAGGTTTTAATGGTTTTATCATTTCCCTCGAAATCTCATTGGAAAAGATGAGATTTGTGGATGCATAAAATATAATACGAATCTCCAATTCTCTCTAATTCCTCAACTTTTTCAAATTCTTTAAAATTAATTTTTAATTGAATACACTTGAAATGTTATAATTTTCTTTCAAATTTTAATTGAATACACCCAGATTTCTAAGGATTTTAATAAACTATCTCAAAATCCTGATTGAATACACTTTGAATTTCAGATAATCCCTTAAAATTCTGATTAAATACCTCTAGATTCATTAAAAGAATTAAAATCCATTAAAATCTCAATTGAATACACTTTCCTAAATCAACGTGACTATATTTAATATAAAATAAAGATGTTCTTATATTCTTGTAGTAGCATTATGGAACAAATTAATGATGGCATTAACAAAAACCAAATTAGATTGCAGACATGTAAATTACCTGCGAAAATGAGATGCCCCTTATTCTCCTTTTGGTCTGAGAGATGCCCTTGATCACTTTGGCCACTTTTATGTTTTTCAACATTTATATGACTATCCTTGTTGATTGGAGGAAGACGTTTTATACGTATAACTATCAAGATAAAGAGCACAAGCTCAGTCCTTAATAAAAAAATACTCTTCTGAAGTTTTTTTTTTTTTTTTTCCCTTAAGTTATATTTCTCATGTTAATTGTTATCAAATCATTGTTTTGTACCATACACAGAAATGACTAAATGTCTTTTACGAGTATCATTAATGAGAGGAAGAAGTTTTGTGTTAAATCATATTTATGCCCATTATTTTACTTTTCTAATATCTTTATTGAATTGTGAATAAAGGATTAAATTGTTCACTCAAAAGGTCTTTTGGTTAACCAAGAAAGTTTTGTTAATAAATAACTAATATATGCTCATACAGAAGGTGTGTATGAATTTTTTTTAGTTTAGTTTTTAAAATGGAAGAGAGAGAGAGAGAGAGAGAGAGAGAGAGAGAGAGGAATGGAGAGAGGTTTATTTTTTTATTTTTTTATGTTTTTATTTTTTAAAATTAGAGAGGTTAAAAGTACATGTAAGTGAAGCTTAAACAAAAAAAAAAAGTAAAATTTTGTTTTGTAAAATTATGTTATTGTCCTTAACTATTTTGTTGGAATAGAAGACTAAATAATATTTTCACCATCTTTCGGTTGATAAAGTGGATTCTATTAATATATAGTTTAGATATACGTAAGATAGATTAATAAAAAACAAATATATATATATATATATATATATATATATATATATATATATGATACAATTTGATAAACACCAACGAATGCCACAAAATTAAGAAGACTACCATATGATTTTTTTAAGAAAAAAAAAAAATGTAAATACTGCCATTCCCTGCCGTGCCCCCTTTCAGTTTACCAACATGAAGTTTGAACCCAGCAAGCCCCACACGAGATTTCAAACTAGCAATGGTGTTGAAGAAGAAAGATGAACATAAAATATAAAACAAACGATACAGACCAACACAAAATCAAAGTTTGAAGGAGCAAATGTACAAACCATAATAGATCAATTTTTTCCATAAATTGAGCTGACTTCCACTGAAGAATGCAAAACGGTTATTGGCCAATGTTACCAAAGGGATATTCATGTTGCGGTCTATAGCCATTGCCAACTTTGGGTAACGTTGAATCAAATCCCACGCAATATCTATATATAATACAAATGTAAAAAAGGAACATTGTTAGTATACAGACAACATATTAATAAATAAAAAATTCTTACACGGGGAAAAATTTACCAAATCTGTTGTGATAGAAACCGTCAGAAATAAGTTGAGCAGCATCGGAAACTTTTAACGTTTGGTGTGGAGTGAGGGAATAGAAATACCGAGCCAATGCTCCCCCTTTCGTCCTCTCTTGGGCCACGACAACAAGAGGCCCCTCGACCCAACGAGGTAAAATGATAAGTAAATTATTGTTCTTTTTAACCATGCATTCAGCTGCTTGAACCCTGTCTGGACAATAATTTATTATACAATAAAGTGCAGTGTAACCGAAATCGTCTGTTATTTCCAAGTCTTCCGTTGCCGTTAAATCCACCAACTGTTGTATAACGTGCACGCTGCAGCTCATGAAATTTTTGCTTGCGTAGTGAAGAGCTGTACCATGCCGCACAAATGGAAGTCTGGCTTTTCCTTCCTGGGGATATTGGCGAAGAATCTTGATCGCATTATCCCAATCATTATGCTTGACATAGTTGGCGAAAGTTTTATGGATATCGTTGGCATTGCTCTCATGATCATGTCCTGCATGTTAGTGGTTAGCTACTGGACCTGAAAGTTTATCATCATTTCATTACTATTAAATAGAATTATATACAAGTATTAATTTGTGAGGATACATCATACCTCCAGTGTGGCCTTCTTCCATTGCCGACTGTGGCGTAGCATCATCATCATCAGTCTGAGTTGGATACGCTTCAAGAACTGACCTCGTCTCTGAAAATGAAAACTTTGATGTTAAGATACATCTTAATCAACACATCAAATGAGACTAATAACACGGTACAACTATACAAACACTGCCGTATGTTTATCAGCTTTTCTTTTTTCCTTCAACTTTTCATGTATATACGTACCTTTTTCATCTGGTGGTTCATCTGGCTTCAATGTTGTTAACAAAGTATACCATGCTTCACTGGCCGTGGTTTTGTCCTTGATAATTTGATAAGTATCACCCCTGCAAGAACTCTGGATTGCATATAAGGCCTTGGCATCCTTCTTCCCCCAAGCCTTATCATCAATTTTACCGTCTTCTCCTATAGGAGATTCATAGGTGCCATCGACAACGTCCCAAAGATCTTCGGCCAACAAGTAGATATGAATCCGAGAACTCCAATCATCATAGTTCTCACGGTCAAGAACTACAGGAACAACTGTAGCTGTCATGTTCACCCTGCCCATTTATTCAACGAGATTTATGTTAGTCGAACATATGTTAAAAAAAAAAAAAAAAAAAAAAAAAAAGAAGTCAAAGTTGTCTAACACCACTTGAGGAGGACTAGTGCCGTAGTGGAAATCAAGCACCCCCTTGTGGCCCTCCTCATCCAAATTCGAGGCTCCCTTTTCCCCTCAAGACTCCACTTAAATATTGACAAAAAAACGATACTACCCTATATAAATGCTAAGAACAAGAGAAGAAATCATAGTATGTGTGTTTATATTTCGAAAACAAGGGAAGCAACAAGATCAAAGAACGAAAACAAACCAAAGTCCCGATTTGACGAGTAATAACCTGTAATCCAAAATATACACAAATTTGAAAATGTAAGTCTCCAAAATGGTTACAAGATTTGGAAGATGAAAAGGGAAAATGAAATCAAATGAGAGAAGTGGAGAGAAGTTTATAGAAATCAAAAGAATCTCATTATGACATGGGGTGAAAATTTTGAACAACTGACAAGACAAGTAAGAATCTCATTCACAAAAGAAAAAGACCAAAAGAAAGTATAAAGCCGGGTAAGACATCAATGTTACGCATCATTCAATGTTACGGGTGTTATAGCCATTAGTTTTGATTTCCACAAGTATTTAAATCTTTGATTCTTAATCTAGCCTTTCATTTTATTTATCATTCATTTTCTTTATCTTTCTTTGTTTGGTCTCCTCATACTCTTATCTTTTGGTTTTCTTGTAGATTCTTTTTCACAAGAAACAACAGGTTGATATTCATTAAACATTCCAAACAAATACTAAGGTGCCAATTGGGTATAATGCTCCAATAACCAAGAAATTAATTTGGAGTGAGATTGCTCAGATGAGAAATTTATATTCCAAGTGAAATTGGTGGTAGATATGCGAAAAATGTGACATGCATATATGTACAGCCTTCTTGGACACATTTGATAAGTGGAGCCTTCTTTGCTCCTCCCATCATGCTTACGGCCGGTATGATTTTCTTCTTTTGAGTAATAGCATTTCTAATGGGGTAGGCGATTGAATAGGGGTGAGTCATGTAGGTCAAACTTAACTTCAATGGTATAGGCAATTAATGCCTACTCCTCAAAAGTAGGCCAAACTGAAAATCTTTACTAAAAAGCAAAAGCAGAGCTTGCTATTTAGAATTTACTAATTTAGATCATAAAACGCATTTGCAACAAATAAAACGACCATGACAATCAAAATGAAAGAAGTTGAATGCAGCAAAAGCTAAAGCAAAGTGCGCAGGGTTAATTATATCTAAAGTAACTCAGTAGATTCTAAAGCACATACATCCCTATACATCCCTTCAAGCAAAGTGTGCAGGAACATCGACCAGAAGATTCTAAAGCACATGCATGCCTTCAAACTGAAGAATCGCACCACGTTCAACATCATCATCAATGCTATATCAGTTTCTATAGTCGCTTGTTTGTCAATTGTTGATTTTACAAAGTGAATGTCTGCCGAAAAGCACAAGGAAAAGCACCCAAATGAATTGTGTTTTCTTCAAATCCTTTTTGAAGGGCAGCTCATCGGCTCCACCAATACTCAAACAAAACCTGGACACCAAGGAAAGAACCCAAATGAATGAATTCACAGGTCCTACGACTCAGGAAACAAAAAAAAAAAGACAGAACATCGACTAGAAGATTGTAAAGCACATACATCCCTTCAAACTCAAGAATCGCACCACGTTCAACATCATCATCATCAATGCTATGTCAGTTTGTGAGAGAGAGAGAGAGAGAGAGAGAGAGAGAATTTGTAAGTGTCGATTTTGCAATGTCTTTATGTGTAGAGAGGTACGAGTGCTATATCTGTTTCCAACTAAAGCAAAGTGTGGGCATCTGCTAGTGAAAATCGAAAGAACGTAAAAACAAACCAAAACTGGAAATCTTAACTAGAAAGCAAAAACCAAAGCCTGCTATGTAGAATTCAGATCATAAAACGCATTTGCAACAAATAAAATGATCACGGCAATCAAAAAGTGAACAGTGTCCAAAGCAGCAACACTAAAGGGAAGTGCGCAGGTTTAGTCATCTCTTAAGGAACTCAGTAACCTGTTATAGCGAATAACGCCACAAAAGCAAATCCATTTGAAGGGCAGCTAATCAGCTCCAGCAATTCCCAAACAAAAACTGGATAAGAACCAAGGAAAGAACCCAAATGAATGAATTCACAGGTCCCACATGAAAACAAAAAGGAAACAACGTGGGCTAGAAGATTCTAAAACACATACATCCTTTTAAATTGAAATATCGCACCACGACCGCATCTCTTGCACAGCTTCGTAAGGGCAGAGAAAATATTGAACATGCGAGCACATGCACATAATGTCCCTTCGCGCCAGGGGAAATGACAGACAAAAAAAGAAGAAAACAGATCAGAAGCGGGACTGAAAATAGTGCAGAGTGAGACAAAGCAAATTCATAACTACTCATACAATAAAATCCAACATGTATCAGATTATTCCTTGTGAAAAATAAAATGAATCCTAAATATCAATCATAAAGTAAGTTGAATATTGAAGATCAGCAGGATATAAATAGACATGTGGAAAGACAGAATGTTCTATTCCTTAGAACAATTCAAAAATAAAACTCATTAGGTGACTGAGAAACAATAAACCCAGAACTGAGAGTCAGATTAAGTTCAGCAAAAACAGATAAAATTATTGAGATTACATATCGACAAGAAGTACAACCACCTTTTGAACGAGCTCATGTCTAGTGGAATCAGTGCTCAAAAATGTGATTTTTTTTTGTTGTTTCAAACTGTGCACATTTGCTTTAAATGATTTTTTTTTTTTTTTTTTTTTTGGGAAGTATTTTGGATATGATAGGTTAATGGTATAATGATTTTGTTGTAATGAATATTTTTCAATTGCGAAGTTTCAAGCCAATACATTGATGTCTTGCAAGGGAAATGACTCTACGAAAATATCCTTAAATTTAACAGTCCATTAACGAAAATTGGTAAAGTGAGACAAAAGAGTTGAAAATGTTAGTTTTAGAGGGCAAAGTGAGACAAAACCGGTTTCAAGGGGTTAACTGAGACTCAATAGTAGTTTAAGAGGCATTTTGACTAATAAACCTACTTTTTAAGCTACTAACACGTGAATCGTCTTTTCAAAGTTAACATTTTTGGATGTACATCTAATTTTCAAAAATATGATGTCTTTGATCTTGGTTCTCTTATGCGAAAAATCAGGATGTCCTCCGGTATTTTAATTGTTATGGCTCGACAGTGGCTTCTATTGCCCTCCTTTTGTATGCATGTATGGCTTAGTTTTGTTAGTCTCTACTTGCTGGGTTATGTTTTTCCCTGCTTGAGATAACGTTGTAGTACATTTCCCCATTTGGGGTAGCTTCAATGAATTCATTATATTGACAAAAAAATAGAGCCTATACAGAACTTGTCTTAGTAACTAACTCAAAAAAAAGAAATTCACCAAAAAAGAAAACTTAAAAATATAAATTGAAGTTGAAAATTTCTTTTAGGATCAAAAGTGCATACATAATTGTCAAATAAAAAGCGCATACATAATTGTCAAATAGAAAGCGTATACATAATTGGCCAAATAGAGAACACATAAATTGGCTTCTCTTTACAAGTTTATTCAATAGTGGCAAATCCAAACCCAACTAAAGATAACATAGGAAACAACTCAAATCAACTTTTTCTTCTTCGTATCAAATATTCCCCGTCCAAAAGTAGAAATGAATAACTCAACAAGCAACGGAAATTGCATCCATATGAACGAGGTAATTGGAACACCGGCAAGCAAAATGCTTGGAATAACAATCGATGATTACCCATCAAGCATAATGTAAAGGCCACAAGAAAAGACAATCATCATGGTGGCGATAGATAAAAATAGAGTGAAAATGCCTATTATCATTTTGGTGGGCAAGGATTTAGAAAAATCATCTTTAGAATAACGTGACGTGAGAATGCCCAAAAACATAATAACCGAAGTTGTTGAAGAAAAGAGTGAGATTGCATCTGAAACTATAAATATTGTGAATACCTTATTAGTTAAGAATGTAGGAACATCTTTCTTTTCATCATTTTCACCGGGAACTGTGAATGCTGCAGCAAACATTATGGTAACAATAAGAGCACCAACAACTGTACAAGAAGTTGCTGTTTCCTTCATTGACTTTTCTGCCTCTTTCCCCAATTCTTTGTGATTCTCCATAAATACTTTATGTGGTGTCATATCATCTTTGTTTACAGATTCACAATCCTTGGGATTTGCAATGTTCTCCACCTCCTCCATTTTTTGCGACAAAGTTATATATGGATGTGACTCTGAAATCTTTATCTCTTCATATAAATCCTAGAACTTTTGTCGTTTGAGGCACGATATAACCCAAAATCAATAGTTAAGCTTGTAGGATTATAGTATAATACGTAGTTAAAAAATAATGTTTTCCTTTTTAATTTCAATTTTCCCGTTATGCTTGTGCATGTTGACAAACTTTTTGTTTTTTATTTTTATTTTTAAATAGAGTAATTTCTACATTCTCATTTTTTCTTTGAAATTGAAGAAATAAAGTAACAAAAATATGTGGAGTGGTAGGAGAAAAGAAGAGTAAAATTATAGCCACAAATATATATGAACATCGCAGAGGCAAAATATTTCATAAATATAAGTATGTATATATAGATAGATAGAAAATAGTCACCTTGAACCATTGTAGTTCTCTTTGCATTTGCAAAGCTGCACCTTGAATGTGACCAATTTGTGACATTGGGGTAATACATGCTACCGTATGTAGCAGATTATTGCCAAAGTCATCTGTCATCCCCACTCTTTTCCGTATTTTTTCAGACTGATCGAGGCCAAGTGTGTTTCGAATTTTGGGCAATGGATCGAGGAGATATATAAGATTATAAATTTTGTGTTGACGGCATTCAACGGCAATTTGAAACGGGCTCTGGCCTTTTTTGTTCTTAATTCTAAATAAAGGATATGTGTCATTTCCAAGAAAATTAGTAATATACTCTACATGCCCTCGTTCTGCTGCCACACACAGTGCTGCTTCTAATTTCTTTCTTTTATTAAAACTCATACTTTCACTTGTCATACTTTCACTTGCTGCTTTACACATAAGAGGTAGAAGCTGCTTGACCCGCTCATGTATCAATTTCATATGATATATACGATTGATTCCTAGGTTCATTAAAAACAAAATACAAATCATTTTCAAATAATATTGACTATTAATAAAACAATCATAAAAAATATCAATTAAAGATATGAATGTGTCTGGCATACCCAAAAGTGTTTGGAGATTCGCCACTAGTCTTCGGAATAAACCAATTCCTGCATTACAAGTCAAATTTGATGACAAAAAAAAAAAACATTTTATTTACCATAATGGGTCATTCTTCTTACTGTGTTGGCATACTCACTTATGTGTATTACTTTGTTTTTTTTATGTTTTCTTACAAAAATACTACTTTTATCACATTTTTATATCACATTTGTACTATCTTTTTAACATAAAATAACAAAATTCATATTCTATATTATGAAAAAAAAAAATCATATTCTGTGCACAAAACATATAATCCATAGTCAATGAAACTTCAAACTTAATTAATTTTTTAACAATGTAAAGGCAAAAAATTATAAAAATATAAATTAATCTTAGAGCATCTTCAAAAGAAACGTCAAATTCAAAACATCAAATTTTAATTTGATAACTGACTTGGCAATTTGACATATTGTCAATATTTTTATTCCATCCGATATGCCAAAATTTGTTGTTTCATTTATGTTTTCTTTAAACAAAAATATTAAAAGTTGGGCTGTTGGTGGCTTAAAAATAATAAAATAATACTTAAATATGCTAGTATTTAAATGAAAGCAAGTGAAATGCCTTTGGAATTAGCAAATCCTTATTTGATGCCAGTGTCAATTTTGACATTTCCATGTCTATGTCAACTTTAACACCTTGATTAGAGTAAATGATACGTCATTTGTTACTGTTATATGTTTATATAACATTTTTAACATCTTATTTGAAGATGGTCTTACTAGTTTTATTGAATCCCCAAAGGGACTAAATTCAACTTACCAGTAAATAATTCAAAATTTGAAAGCAAGTAAAAATTAGAAAACGATTTTTTGCTTGGTTTTTCCTGTGCGGCAGTGCCCCAACTTTTTGTTGAATTTTACCATTAGCCGAGAGAGAGAGAGAGAGAGAGAGAGAGAGATATATATATATATATATATATATATATATGTTCCTCAGTTCCTACCATTTTTAACCTGTAAGCTCATATACTACGATCTAGTGGTATTCTTCTTTATTTGTTGTAAATGAGAAATCTTAGATTTGATTCTTGCCAAAGATGAATTCGAACCAAATTATTATGGCAAACTTATTGTGAGTTTTAGCATACTCTCCTCGTGGGCTATCCACCAGTGTAAGTGCTTTCCAAAAAAAGAACTTTCAATTTTGGGATCTTTCAAATTTTAATTCCATTTTATGTATGCATGTCAAAGATTGGGGATGAGGAAGGTGGATCAAGGTCGTTTCTAACCTGGGCCGAGAAGAATAGAAAGTTGTGGGTGACATCCGAGAAAACCCTTTCATATTTCGGTTTTAAGTTGGTTTTGGACAGATTCACCATAATCTACCCATTTTGTTTATGTTTTGTGTTTTAGGTATTTTGCTAAGTCAATGTGACCAACTTAAATTACATGACTCTAGCTTAACATTCTATCTACTGATATCATGAATACAATCGTTAAGAAATATGGAATAAAGATGTTCATATATTTTTGTAGTAGCATGCATTATGGAACAATTAACCATGGCATTAACAAAAACCAAATTGGATTGCAGACATGTAAAATACCTGAGGAAATGAGATGTCTTTGATTCTCTTTTTTGTTTGAGAGATACATTTAATCACTATGGTCACTTTCAGGAACATTTACACTAGTAGGAAGAGGTTTTATGCGTATACCTATCAAGATAAGGATACAAACTCAATTATTAATTCAATTAAATTTCATGGGACAAAGAATTTCAGAAGTCGTTGTAGTAAATAAGCCTGTAATGTTTATTATTACACTTACACAATGTCACAAACCAAACATATAACCCTTAAGTTGACAAAAAAAAAAAGAAAAAGAAAAAAAACATATAACCCTTAAGATTGATTACTTTAACCATTCCAGCATTGTTAAAGATTCCCAAAGAACTCAATCCTCTAAACAAACATATAACAATGAATTTTCTTAATTAGCTATGGAATGTCACTTAGTAGTATAGTCTAATGGTATTTCTCGTTATTTGTAAGTGAGAGGTGTGAGTTCTTAACCAATTTATTCACCCCGTTTCCGGTGTAAATATATATAAAAAAATATATATGATGATGTGTAATCCTAGACATTGGACCAATTTCAAGTAAGTGTCTAATTCTAATTGTGACTCACAAAATTAGACTTATATCAAGTTTTATCTTAAAAAAAAAAAACAAATATAATGAGAAAATAAAAAGCAATAATTTACTAACCATAATAGATCAATTTTTCCCCATAATCTGAGTCGGCTTCCACTTTTGAATGCAAAACGGTTATTGGCCGATGCTACTAAGGGGATATGCCCGTCGATGTCTGTAGCCATGGCCAATTTTGGATAACGTTGAATCAAATCCCACGCAATATCTATATATAATAGAAGTGCGAAAAAAGAACATTGTAAGTATACATATAAAATTTGTAACAAAGAAAAAATCACACAGGAAAAAATTGTACCAAATCTGTTGTAATAAAAACCGAGAGAAATAAGTTGAGCGGCTTCGACAACTCTTAATGTTTGGGGTGGAGTGAGGGAATAGAGATAGCGAGCCATTCTTTCCCCTTTAGGCTTCCATTGGGCCACTACAACGTTGTAGGTATCGTAACACCTTATTAATTTGGGGTTTTTTTAAGCATGCATTCAGCTACTTCAACCCTTTCTGGATAACAATTTACTAAATGATAAAAAGCTGTGGCACCGTAACAGTCTTGAATTTCCAAGTCTTCCTTTGCCATTAAATCCACTAACTGTTGTATAATGCGCACGCTGCAGCTCATGATATTCAGGATTGCATAGTGAAGAACTGTACCATTCTTAAAATGATCATGCTGCACCACAAATGGAATTTTTGCATTCCCTGCCAGCTCACGATGTTGGCGAAGAAACTTGATCATATTATCCCAATCATTAGACTTCACATATTTGACGAAAGTTTGAGAGATATCCTCGGCATTGCTCTCATCATGTCCTGCATGCCGTGTCTGTTAATTGCTAAATTTCCCATACTTGCACAAAAATAATTAATACAATGTGAAAACAAATGGGAAATTCTACGGAAAATTTAACAAAATAATCCTACATTGAAAAATAATAAACAATATATAAAAGAGATTAAACCCCTAACTAATATCACCGAGGTCTATTGGTGATGTTGATGTTGGTGGTTTGCCATACTATTACTATTAAATAGAAGGGATTTTTGAACATTAGTCTTTATAAAATATTAGAATTAAAAAAAAAAAAAAAAAACACCTTAGTGCTAGATTACATATTCAATTTAATCCCTTAAAGTGTACTTTTATTAAACTTTATATTCTATTTTTGTTATTTAATGTCTCCACATTAAAATTTTAATTTTATTAATATGCACATATTAGTTCTTTCAATTATATATGACGGCATGGAAAGGTGTCGTGCCCTTACATGACCGTGTGGGTTCAAACCCTATCAGTGACTAATCTAACATTTAACTTACTAACGCTATCGTTTCACTAAAAAAAAAATTATATATGAATATAAATGTGAAAATATTAAAAGAAATTAGTGACACATAAATATGTAAATACATAAGTGTACAAAAATGACTGTACCAAAATGTTTGTAGCGACATATATATAATGAACTTAAATGTTTGTACTGAAATGTATTATATTGAATTAATGTACCTAAATGTTAATACCGAAATGTATTATATTAAAGTAACGTACCGAAATGTATTATATTGAATTAATGTATCTATACATTTGTATCAATGAATATACCAAAATATATCAAATGAATTAATGTACATAAAAGAAGATTATACATAAATAAATTAATGTACATAAATAAATATCATTAATTACTATTAAATAGAATTATATACAAGTATTAATTTGCATAGATATATACCTCCAGTGACAGTGAGACCTTCTTCCAATGTCGGCTCTGGCATAGCACCATGATCAGTCGGAATTGGATACATTTCGCCAACTGACATGTCCTCTGAAAATGAGAATTTTTTATGCTAAGATGACGGATGTTATCATTCACTTCTTAATTTTTTTTTTTTTTCCCTTCATACATACAAATGCTTATGCATGTGAAAATAATTACAAAATATTCCTCATCAACTTTTCATGTATGTACGTACCTCTTTCATGTGATGGTTCATATCGCTTCATATCGCTTCAAATTAATATTCAACCAGATTTTATGTTAATAGAGTATCATGAAAGAACAAAAATGAAACAAAGTCAGCTGTCTAACACCACTTGAGGAGGGCAAGTGCCATAGTGGAAATTAAGCACTCATGTGGCCCTCCTTATCCAAATTTGAGGCTCCTCTTTCTCCTCACCTAACTATTGACCAAAAAAAAAAAAAAAAACGACACTACTTTATATAAATGCTAAGAACAAGAGAAGAAATCATAGTATTATATTTTGAAAACAAGTCAACCAACAAGACCCAAGAATGAAAACAAACCAAAGTCCCGATTTGACAAGGAAGAAACTGCAATCCAAAATATAAACAATTTTGAAAATATAAGTCTACAAAATGGTTACAGGATTTGGAAGATGAAAAGAAGAAATTAAACCAAAAGAGAGAAGTGGAGAGAAATTTATAGAAACTTGAAAGAATATCATTCTCACAAAAGAAAAGGACCAACTACTAAGACAAGTAAGAATATCATTCTCACAAAAGAAAAGACCAAAGTAAAGTATAAAATTGGGGGAAGCTCCAATGCTATGTATCATTCCATAGAAGAAATTACTTCCTATTGATGACACATCATTTAGTTTGCAAATTTGGTTTAATAATTTGGTCTCCCTATCATTACCCTTTCATTTAACATTCCAAACAAATACAGATGTGCTGATTGGGGACAATGTTGTAGTGACCTAGAAATTAATCTGGAGTGAATTTGCTCCAACAAGAGAACTATAGTAAACTCCGAAACAGCTATCACATATACCAAAACTACACATGCCACCATACTAATCTAACACAAAATGATAGATGCAACAGATTTATAGATGTGACCACACAAGTCGACACCGAATAGTGAGGCGCAACCTATACCACAAAACGATAGATGCAACACATTTGTATCATTGACTACAACAAGTCATCGCTGAATAACGTGACCACATAAAGTCATAGCGGAGAAGCGATACCATGTAAAGTTATTGTTGGTAGACCAAAACACATAACTCGTCGCTCAAGGTGAAAACTACATCCAGCCAATGTTGTAGCACAATCCAACACTCGCTAGGCGAGATAACGAAACTAAACTTAATGTAGGATTACTCGAAGAAGGAAATCACTTGTTGGCTCATTCCAATGTAGGATTAGGACACTCTAGCAAAGCTACATGTAATGTCAATGCTCAAGTTGGATCTGCAAATCTACGAATCAAGTTCGAAGACTCCAAAAACATATAAAAATACAAAAATTGCTCATCATCATTAAATTTAATAAGTTAAAAAAATTGTTAGAAAATTATATTCCACATGAAGCTGGTGGTAGATGTGTGACAGATGTGATATATATATATATATATATGCATGCCTTGTTGGACATATTTGATAAGTGGAGCCTTCTTTGCTCCTCCCATCATGCATACGGCCACTTTGATTTTCTTTTTTTTGAGTAAAAGCATCTCCAATAGTGTAGGATTTTGAATAGGCAAACTCATTTTGATGAGCAATGTAAGTCAAAATTAACTTCAATGGTATAGGCAATTGATGCCTACTCCTCAGAAGTAGCCAATATTTTCTAGAGAGATGATTTTCAACTAGAATTTTTAGCTTATCGCACATTTTCTATATTTCTAGTTATCGCATTAAATGAAAATAACGGTATGGATTAAACAAAGGTGTGAGACTATAAAGAGTGTTTATAATTTCTTTATTTTTTACAACACTACAAGTAGACAAATCGGGCCGACAACACTTTTTATGGATTAAAACCTTTTTGATCATCGAGTATGGTTAAAATCTATTTTAATTACTATGTTTTTTATTTAGTCAATATGTGTGTTTTCCAACCTTTACAATTTGGGTCACTTTCTATTAAGAAATATATTCATTTACATATTAAAAATGAATAAAAAAAAGTACTAACAATTTCTCAAGAACTTCAGAAATTTTGGACAAAGAGTGAGCTCAGGCTAGTAAAAATTGAATGAAAGGGGACACACAAAGCCACTGGTCTCCTTCCTATAAAGCAAAAGCAAAGCCTGTGATTTAGCTAAATGACGTTTGTGTCTGTATTCCGGCATACTGAAAAATCTCTTTAAATCAAGATCATAAAATGCATTCGCAACAAATAAAACGACCACAACGATAAAAAGTGAAAAATATCAAAGGCAGCAAAACTGAAGCAAAGTGCGGAGAGTTAGTTATATCTGAAGGACCTTAGTAACCCGTTATAGCAAACAACGCCACCAAAAGCAAATTCTTTTTGAAGGGCAGCTCATTGGCTCCACCAATTCCCAAACAAAACCTGCACATCAAGGAAAGAACCCAAATGAATGAATTCACAGGTCCGCAACTCAGGGAACAAAAAAAAAAAAAAAAAATTAAATAAATAAAAGACAAAACATCGACCAGAAGATTGTAAAGCACATACATCCCTTCAACTGAAGAACCGCACCATGTTCGCATCTGTTGAACAGCTTGATAAGGGCACAGACAATAAATCAAGAATTGAGAGTTAGATTAAGCTTTCCATTAAATGCTATTTCAAACCTCCTAACATTATTTTGACAAAAACAAAAAATTAGAAAATGGGCGATCTTCTTCTTTTGGGTAAGAGCATCTCCAATGGTGTAGATAATTGAATAGGCAAGCTTATTTTGACGAGCCATGTGTCAAAAGTAACTCCAATGGTATAGACAGTTGACGCCTACTCCTCAAAAGTAGGGGATATTTTTTAAACATATGATTTCACACAATTTTTACTTTCTCACACATTTCTATATATATAAAAGAGGCTAAAAAGAGTGTATATAATTTCTTCATTTTTTTAACCACACTATAACTATAAGTAGGGAAATCAAGCCCCAAAACACTTGGGTTAAAACATTTTTGGTCACTGTGTTTATAATTAAAACAACAACGACAATCAAAAAGAAAAAAAAAAAAAAAAAAGTCAAAAGCAGCAAAACTTAAACAAAGATATAAAAGAGGCTAAAAAGAGTGTTTATAATTTCTTCATTTTTTTTACCAAACTATAACTATAAGTAGGCAAATTTCGACAAAAAAAAAAAAAAAAACACTATAAGTAGTAGGCAAATCAAGCCTCACAACACTTGGGTTAAAACATTTTTTTATCACTGTGTTTATAGTTAAAACAACAACGACAATCAAAAAGTGAAAAAAGTCAAAAGCAACAAAATTTAAACAAAGTGCGCGTAGTTAATTATCTCTAAAGGAACTCACTATATTCTAAAGCACATACATCCCTTCAAGCAAAGTGCGCATAAAAGAACAAGAAGATTCTAAGGCACATACATCCCTTCAAGCCTTCAAACTGAAGAATCGCACCATGTTTAGCATCATCAATGCTATTGCTATATCAGTTTGTGAGAGAGAGAGAGAGAGAGAGAGAGAGAGAGAGAGAGAGAGAGAGAGAGAGAGAGAGAGATGTAATTTGTATGAGTCGATTTGGCAATGTCTTTATGTGTAGAGGTGTATTAGGGACTAGGATTCTCTCTCCCCCTCTTTTCATTCCCTTCCCTTCTTTCCTCTCACATTCTCTATTTTGTCTTTCTCTTTCTATATAAAATTAATATAAGATGTTAACGTGACTTAACCGTCTTTATGTGTAGAGGTGTATCAGGGATTAGGATTCTCTCCCCTCTTCTTTTCATTCCCTTCCCTTCTTTCCTCTCACATGCTCTATTTTGTCTTTCTCTTTCTATATAAAATTAATATAAGATGTTTACGTGACTTAACCGTAACTGTTCAAATAGGAGGGGAGAGAAGGAAAGGGAAAAAAAGAGGGGAGAGTGTATGAGTGCTATATCAGTTTCCAACTCAACGCTAGACACTCTCGTAAACTTGGTCGCCATGCTACTATCTCATTCTGATGGTACATGATTTTCACAAAACTCTCAAGGTTTTGTTGCTTTTAATTAAACTCAAGCATTTTAGTCTCGGTTTCTTCATTCTTTTCTTAAATGATAAATCTCGAAACTCCTCAAATTTTACTTTCTTTCTGGCTTCTTGGTTTTACATCACTCGCTTCTCAATTGTTCTGAATTATAGAAATTAACTTCGTTGTGGAAGATATAAACTGTTACAAGTTTATTTCCTAACGTGAGATATATGAGGGAAGGAAAGTGAACGTCTGCCGAAAAGCAGAAGGAAAAACACTTAAATTAGCAGAAAGTAGCTTTTCTTGTCCAAGATGACCGTTTTGTATCTTTCGCAGCAACTAGTGACGATTTCAGCCCTTTAATGGCTAAAATATGGTGCTCAATCAGCCGAGGGATTTTAGCGTCGATAAGCTTCTTCGCCAACCGCTTCTAAAGGAATCTGTACCAGCGAATAGGTGAATCGCCACTAAAAGTTGTAAAAGAAATTTAATCTTCTACTACTGTACGAACAAGTTTTTTTTGGGAACCTCCGCCGGTATGAACAGAAACACAGTTTCTTAAATCATTCTTATATATGAATTTACATTAAAGTTTTTCACTTTTGAGTTATTTTTGGGGTTGTGGAGATACATTACATGCCAAAAATATTATAAAGCTCTCTCCTTGGAATTCCAGTAAACAGCATCCCCCAACAGATTGCTGCTGTAGAAACTCATGTTTCAGTCCCGTGATATGATACTTAAAGAAGCGGGAATTTCTGACCTTTGGCATGAGATCATTCAATTGGCTTATGTTCTGTTGATAGCTCAGCTGAAACGAACAAAACAGACATCAGTAAATATATCATCAATGTGTTGGTCAACTACTGTCGACATAATAAGATCGTCTCCACAAGAAAGAGGACAAATTAAATCTGCTAACGAAAATTAAAAGAACGTAAAAACAAACCAAAATTGAGTATCTTAACTAGAAAGCAAAATCAAAGCCTGCTATTTAGAATTCAGATCATAAAATGCATCCACAACAAAACAAAAGAAAAAAAAATGATCACGGCAATCAAAAAGTGAACAGAGTCGAAAGCAGCAAAACAAAAGCAAAGTGCGGAGGGTCTCAGGAACCCGTTATAGCGAACAACGCCAGAAATTAAATCCATTTTGGAGGGCAGGTGATCGGCTCCAGCAATTCCCAAACAAAAACTGGATAAGAACCAAGGAAAGAACCCGAATGATTGAATTCACAGGTCCCACAACTTATGGAACAAAAAAGAAAACAACATGGACTAGAAGATCCTAAACACATACATCCCCTTAAACTGACAAATCCCACCACGATCGCATCTCTTGCACAGCTTCGTAAGGGCTTGGAAAATATTGAACATGCGAGCATACGCACATAATGTCCCTCCGCGCCAGGGGAAATGACAAACAAAAAAAGAAGAAAAAAGATCAGAAGCGGGACTGAAACTAGTGCACAGCGAGACAAAACAAATGTTGAATAAGTGGCCAAGTGGCCATACTTTAGATTAAACAAAAGAAGGTGGGAAACACCTTCCTTGTTTTAAGGAGAAAAAAAAGGGAAAGTCTTTGTCTTTGTGGAAAAAGTTTGAACCAACACCCGTGGGTGTTGGCTAAAGGAAAAAGAAATATTGTTTTTAAGAATGAGTGCTCATGATTCGGTTTAGAAAAGGAGAGAGAGAAAGAAGGAGCTCATTTTGTTTCGGTTGTTAAGAAGCAGAGAGAAGGAAGAGCAAAAAAGAGCTTTCTTTTGCAGAGAGCTAAAGGAGCTGCAAAGAGAGAAGAGAAGCTGCTGCTTCAATTGGTTAGTAATCATCCACCAAAGTAGTTGTTGTTGTAATAGCTTTGAGCTATATGTATAGAGAAGAAATTATTCATTATATTTCTTCCTCTATTTGTTTCTTTGGTGTGTGAGAGCTATTGGGTGTATTGGGTTTTTGGGTTGTGAGATTGACAACACTTTGTAAACTCCCATTTGGTTGATAGTGGATTATTGGGTGAGCTCCTACTGCTCCGAGGACGTACTCCAGTTACACTGACTGTGGAGGAACCTCGTTAAAATCTTGGTGTCTTTTATATTTTGTTCTTGCATTTTATTTGATATATTTCCTGTGGGTTAGCTTGAGTTGGTTCCAAAAGATTTTGGTGCTATCCTAGCACAACAATTGGTATCAGAGCACTGGTTGCTCTTGGGTACTGTCTAGTTGCCAAAGATGTCAGACGGGCAAGATGAGAATCCTTTTGGAAGCAGCTCCGGGTTTGCAAGAACTACGGTGCAAAATGCAAAGTTCGAAGTGGAAAAGTTTGATGGCACAAACAACTTCGGGATGTGGCAATGTGAGGTTAAAGATGTGTTGGCTCAACAAGATCTTCTTGCCGCCTTGGGAGAGAAGCCTGAAGCTATGTCGAAACTGGAATGGGAGAAATTAAATTTGTGGGCTTGCTCTTCAATTCGGTTGTGCCTTGCAAAAACTCAGAAGTATTTTGTGATGCGGGAGACATTGGCAAGTGTGTTGTGGCAAAAATTAGAAGACAAGTATATGACGAAGAGTGCAGAGAACCGGCTACACTTGAAGAAAAGGCTCTACCGCTTCCAATACAAAGAAGGTACAAAAATGATTAGACACCTTGATGCTTTTAATAAGTTGATTGCCGACTTGTTAAATTTAGATGAGGATATTAAGGATGAAGATAAGGCCTTAATATTGTTGAATTCCTTGCCGGACTCTTATGAGCATTTTGTTACCACTATTATGCATGGTAAAGAAACTGTGAAATTTGAAGATGTGTCAAATGCCTTGATGAATTATGAAATGAGGCATAGAGATAAAAATCATGATAGTACCTCTGAAGCTTTATTTGTTAGAGGTAGATCATCGGAGAGGAGATCCTCTTCTAGCAGGAAAAAATCACAGTCTCGACCTAGAGGAAACTCTAAAGGTAGAAAACCTTTGGAAAGGGATGAATGTGCCTTTTGTCGTAATAAGGGCCATTGGAAGAAAGATTGTCCTAGATTGAAGACCAAAGGCAAAGAAAGTTCTGAAGCTAATGTTGCTGAGGTTGAAACAGATTTTTCTGATTTTGCTTTAACCACTTCCTCATCATTTGATTGTGCTACTAAGTGGGTGTTGGATACGGGTTGTACTCATCATATGACTCCTCACAAGGATTGGTTTTCAAGCTTGAAAGAGTTTGATGGCGGTGTTGTGTTCATGGGAGATGACAATCCTTGCACAACAAAAGGGATTGGTACAGTTCGTTTGAAGTTGCATGATGGCATGGTTAAAGAGTTGACAGGTGTTCGGTATGTACCGAATTTGAAGAAAAATCTTATTTCTTTGGGAACTTTGGAAGCCAAGGGCTTCAGGTTTCATTCAGATGGGCAGACATTGAAGGTGACTTATGGTGCACTTGTTGTGATGAAAGCTCCTCGATGTGGCCATTTGTATTTATTGCAAGGAAGCACTGTGACAGGTGAAGCATCTGTAGTCTCAGAAAATATGGGCACATCCGATTCTGATACTACTAGATTGTGGCATATGAGATTAGGCCATGCCGGTGAGAAAGCTCTACAAGGGCTTGTGAAACAAGGTCTTCTAAAAGGTGCCACGACTTGTAAGCTTGATTTCTGTGAGCATTGTGTCTTGGGGAAGCAAACTAGAGTGAAGTTTGGTACTGCTGTACATCAGACGAAGGGCATTCTTGATTATGTGCATTCGGATGTTTGGGGTCCTACAAAGACTCCCTCTTTGAGTGGTAGACATTGGTTCGTGACCTTTGTTGATGATTATTCAAGAAGGTCTTGGGTCTACACTATGAAGCACAAGAGTGAGGTGTTGAGCATTTTCTTGGGTTGGAAGAAAATGGTTGAGAACCAGACTAGGAGAAAGATTAAGATTTTGAGATCGGATAATGGTGGTGAATACACATCCGACCCTTTCTTTAAAGTTTGCAAAGAGGAAGGGATTGTGAGACATTTTAGTGTCCGGGGAACTCCACAACAAAATGGAGTTGCAGAAAGATTGAATCGAACCTTGCTTGAGAAGGTTAGATGCATGTTGTCTCAGTCGGGTTTGAGCAAGTCGTTTTGGGCAGAGGCAGTTACTTATGCATGTCACATCATCAACCGATTACCCTCAGCTGCTGTTCAGGGTAAGACGCCAATGGAGGTATGGACTGGAAAACCTTCTAATGATTATGATTATATTCGTATTTTTGGTTCACCTGCTTATTTTCATGTAACTGAAAATAAACTTGATCCTAGAGCCAAAAAGGCTATCTTTCTTGGTTTTAGTAGTGGTGTCAAAGGTTACAGGTTGTGGTGCCCAGAGATGAAAAAACTTGTAATCAGCAGAGATGTGACATTTGATGAAGAAAATATGTTTAGAGACTCTGAGAAGAATGTGAAAGATGTCCAACAGGTGGAGCTTGAGAAAGTTGCCTCTAGTACTTCAAATCCTATTTCCGCTGATGTCGAAGCCACTACAAGTGAAGAAGTGGAAGACCATGAGGATGTTGAAGAAGTTGAACTTGAAGATTCTATTCAAGTTGAAGAGCAAGTTTCACCTCAAGAGTCTATTGCTAAGAACAGAGGAAAAAGAAATATTACCAAGCCAGCTCGGTATAGTGACTATGTTGCTTTTGCTCTTCCTATTATCACTGATGAGATTCCATCCAATTTTGAGGAAGCCATTGAGAGTGAAGAAAAGGAGAATTGGTGCAATGCCATGGGCGACGAGATGAATTCTCTCATGAAAAACAAGACTTGGGAGTTAGCTAAATTGCCTAAGGGTAAGAAAGCTATTGGTTGCAAATGGGTGTATGCCAAGAAGGAAGATGTTGCTGAGAAAAGCAATGTCAGATTCAAAGCAAGATTAGTTGCTAAAGGGTATGCACAAAAGGAGGGCATTGACTACAATGAAATCTTTTCTCCAATTGTGAAGCACTCATCAATTCGTATTATGTTAGCTCTTGTTGCACAATATGATCTTGAACTTGTGCAACTTGATGTGAAGACGGCTTTCCTACATGGTGATTTGAATGAAGAGATCTATATGTGTCAACCGGATGGGTATAAAGTGAAAGGGAAAGAAAATTTGTTTTGCAAGTTGAAGAAATCACTTTATGGCTTGAAGCAATCTCCAAGGCAATGGTATTTGAGATTTGATAAATTTATGAGAGGCCAAAATTATTCTAGAAGTCAATATGATCATTGTGTGTACTTCAAGAAGTTGCAAGATGGGTCTTTCATTTATTTATTGATATATGTTGATGATATGTTGATTGCCTCAAAGAATGCTGAAGAGATTGAGAAATTGAAGAAGCAAATGAAAAATGAGTTCGAGATGAAGGATCTTGGTGAAGCAAAGAAGATCCTTGGCATGGAGATCACTAGAGACAGAGAGAAGGGTTTGGTTTGTTTGAATCAAAGACAATACCTTGAGAAGTTGATTCGGAAGTTTGGAGTTCATGATTCAACTAAACCGGTTAGTACCCCTTTGGCTCCTCATTTTAAATTGAGTTCTCCACAATGTCCTAAAACTGATCAAGAGAAGCTACAAATGAAAAATATACCATATGCAAATTTGGTTGGTAGTTTGATGTATGCAATGGTATGCTCTAGACCGGATATTGCTCATGCAGTTGGCATGGTGAGTCGATATATGCATAATCCTGGTAAAGAGCATTGGAATGCAGCTAAGTGGATATTGAGGTATCTCCATGGTACTCGAGATGTTGGTTTATGCTTTGAGAGGGATGACTCTGGTATTGGTCATTTTGCTGTTGGTTATGTTGATTCAGATTATACAGGTGATCTGGATGGAAGGAAGTCTACTACAGGCTATGTGTTTACTATGGCTAAAGGGCCAGTTTGTTGGAGGTCCATTTTGCAGTCGTCTGTTGCCTTGTCTACTACAGAGGCTGAATATATGCCAGTTGCTGAAGCTATAAAGGAGGCCATTTGGATACATGGGCTGATTAGAGATTTGGGGGTTGATCAGAAGCAGGTGGAGGTGCATTGTGATAGTCAGAGTGCCATTTATTTGGCTAAGTATCAGGTTCATCATGCGAGGACCAAACACATAGATGTGCGTTATCACTTTGTTCGTGAAGTTGTTGGTGAAGGAGAAATCATTCTCCAGAAGATTCCAACTAAAGACAACCCCGCTGATATGTTGACTAAGGTTGTTGGTGTAGCCAAGTTTGTTCATTGCTTGAACTTGGCTCACATTTTGCCTATATAAAGAAGGCGTTGAGCAGTAGGAGTTTTGGAGCATTTGGCTCGGCATGAGTTGTTCTCTTGCTAGTGATTGGGAGTGATGTTGTGTGTTAATTGTGTTGTTTGGCTTATCATGGCGTTTTTCGGAACTTGGCCAAGGTGGAGATTGTTGAATAAGTGGCCAAGTGGCCATACTTTAGATTAAACAAAAGAAGGTGGGAAACACCTTCCTTGTTTTAAGGAGAAAAAAAAGGGAAAGTCTTTGTCTTTGTGGAAAAAGTTTGAACCAACACCCGTGGGTGTTGGCTAAAGGAAAAAGAAATATTGTTTTTAAGAATGAGTGCTCATGATTCGGTTTAGAAAAGGAGAGAGAGAAAGAAGGAGCTCATTTTGTTTCGGTTGTTAAGAAGCAGAGAGAAGGAAGAGCAAAAAAGAGCTTTCTTTTGCAGAGAGCTAAGGAGAGTTGCAGAGAGCTAAAGGAGCTGCAAAGAGAGAAGAGAAGCTGCTGCTTCAATTGGTTAGTAATCATCCACCAAAGTAGTTGTTGTTGTAATAGCTTTGAGCTATATGTATAGAGAAGAAATTATTCATTATATTTCTTCCTCTATTTGTTTCTTTGGTGTGTGAGAGCTATTGGGTGTATTGAGTTTTTGGGTTGTGAGATTGCCAACACTTTGTAAACTCCCATTTGGTTGATAGTGAATTATTGGGTGAGCTCCTACTGCTCCGAGGACGTACTCCAGTTACACTGACTGTGGAGGAACCTCGTTAAAATCTTGGTGTCTTTTATATTTTGTTCTTGCATTTTATTTGATATATTTCCTGTGGGTTAGCTTGAGTTGGTTCCAAAAGATTTTGGTGCTATCCTAGCACAACAACAAATTCATAACTACTCACACAATAAAATCCAACATGTATCAGATTATTCCTTGTGAAAAATAAAATGAAACCTAAAATATCAATCGTAAATAGACATGTGGAAAATTGAAGATCAGCAGGGTATAAATAGACATGTGGAAAGATAAAATATTCTATTCATTAGAACAATTAAAAAATAAAACTCATTAGGTGACTGAGAAACAATAAACCAAGAACTGAGAGTCAGATTAAGTTCAGCAAACGCAGATAAAATTATGCAAAATGTAAGATGGAATCAAGTTCTCACTTACATAACTTGATATCTGCGTTGCTGCGTGCCGCCGGGAAGCGATAATGCTTGATTCATGATTTCTTCCAACTTGCGTTTTAGTTTTGCTTTACCTCTCTTGACAGATTGTTCACTACAACCCTCAATAAACAGGTACAGCTTGCAATCTCCTGGCCCTGGAACCTTGCCTAGCGGGAAATACTAACCTCTGATAGTAATGGCAGCTCCAGTCAATCTCTGATATAGGGCCCTAAGTTTCCTTGTGGGTAACCTTCCATTGGGCATTCTGGGGAATATCATTTATTTCCAACTCTGCTTCATAGTGCTCGGGTATTGCATCAGCTTGAATCTTTGCCAGGTTATGCTGCAAATTCATGGCAGCTACAATTGCTGCCCCTCAAGCTGCCCCCTTGTGTCCAACAAGGACACCTGGCACAACAGCTGTTCCTGGTAAAGTTACACAGCCAAGGACACCTGAAAGAGAAACAGGTAATCCACCATTTGGAAGTAGTTGGGCAGCAGAGACAGGGATCTGAACGGAAGCCTTACTACCTTTAGACGGAGCAGCAGTGGCTGATATTTGTTCAAGGGCAGCCTGCTGTGAGATGTCACCGCCTGCCTTTCTGACACCATCATCTTCATCTTCAGAATCTGACTTGTCATCCTCAAAACCATATTCTTTGGCTTGTGCTTTCTTTACTGCTTTCCAAGCTTTCCTCTTCATTAAATTTATAACCACTGCCCCCGTAACCAGTTCTGTAGGCCTGCTCGAGTCCCAACTTGCTCAGGGAGCTCCAATGCTTTGACAAGATCTGGGGCATACTTAGCATCTTCCTCAGAGATGAACGTTATAGCACAGCCCTTCTTGCAATACGGTGAACATAGTCCTCGTAATGATCTGGAGTATCACAGTTGATCACCAGCTCAACCCCCTTGACATCTAACCCTCTAGAAGCTAGACTTGTTGCAATCAACAAATTACACACATTGCTCTTAAAATCAGGTGTGGTGGATTCACGATCTGTTTGATCTTTGTTCCCGTGAAGCGAGAGACTGATATCCATGGCTAAGTAGACCCCTAAGCAAACCCTAAGCAAAGTGTCACATGTTGCATGTCCTTTGGCAAACACCAATTTTTTTCCTCCTGTGAAGCTGAAGACGTGGCACATAACCGAGTGCAATAACATTCTAGGATTTGTACAGCCAACCCTACTTAGTGGGATAAGGCTTTGTTGTTGTTGTACAATTCCCCAAGTATCTCTAACAATCTCATGAACATTTTCACTTTTCGACCTCGCTTCAACAAATTGTGTAATGTCCTTGTTTACAACACTCTTACCACCAACCTGTATGTGCACAGGTTTGTTTAAGACTTGACGTGCCAAGACTTCAAGCTGGTGAGGGAACATGGCAGAAAACAATACAGTCAAACATTCGATTGATTTGTATAGCTATAAGTATAGCTCGGATTTTCTTGTTTGCTCTTCTCTTTCACATAAGGTCCCGGCGAGAGGCTGTTAGCAGTCTTTCTTTTGTTTTGGCTGCCCGTAGGGTAGTTCAGTTGCTTATTCTCTTCGTTCAGGTGACACAAAATACTGAAGTCTTTCTTTTTCACGTTAAGCTGGTGCTTATTCTCTTCGTTCGATGCAGAAAAGATTGATTACCTGATTGATACAGACAAGCTCGCGAAGAGGAAAATCGCAGAGTTAGGGCAGATTGAATTCTTTGCCTCCAATTAATTGAATTTGATCAAAATTGGGCTAATGGTCGGTCGGTAATTTTTTTGGGTTTCTTAATTGGGCCGAAAAGTCTTTAAGAAACAAATGTAGGAAAACATTGGGTTTGAATAAAAAAGATTTCGGTCGGTCTCACTCTTAAACGTGTCCTAGGGTACATGTTTGGCAATTGAAATAATGTGCCGTTGAGATTTCACATAATCACAATGCTCTTCAAACTAAATTGAATTACAAGAAATAGTTGTATAAATTGAGGTTTTATTTTCTGTCTAAGTTGAATTTGCAATCTAGCTTAGGAGGGTTTGGGTGGATTAGGTGGGTGCCAATGCGATCTAGGTGGGTGACTAAGCAGGTCTAGACGCCCTTAATTTTTAAACTTCAAAATCACATGCAAGTTGTTGTGGAGGTTTTGACAATCATCCACATATGAATCCTTCATGTGATGGATCAACAAGATTTCATTGCTGGTTGTTGATTCCATCAAATATGACGTTCTCGAACTCACACAACGGATTACTAAGTGAACAAAATTAATATAGCATGAAAAATATAATACATAACAAGTAATTAACAAGTTCCAATATTAAGTTAATTTCAGCATAATATATTACATAATACCCTAATAAAATATCAAACTAGAAAAAGAATCCATGAAATAGCTATTATTGCTTGATCGTGAAGGCCTTGATGTTAGATATCAATTCTTGGGTCCGGGAATAAGAAAGGTGATAGTTATGCAGAACTTGGAATGCATGTCCAACTCCTTTGTGCATCGTAGTTTCCACCCTAATCCCCATGCTACTCAACGCATTGCACAACTCGAAATTCCTATCCTTCAATATATCCAATTCCGATACGCATACCATCATGCTCGGGAGCATTAAATCGCGCAATTTGGCCACGCTGGCCTTCGTTAGAGGGTTGCACCACGGATGGTCTCTGCTGGCGCCTAAGGGAAGAGACAACCGCCAATATGTGTCCGAATTTGACAGAGTTAGGGCGGAGTATGGAGGCTGAGTTGCACACTTTTCAGCCCAAGTTCGAGCCTCCCCTCCGAAAAAGGGTTGGATCAAGACGGTGCCTTTGAGACTCAATGGCCTTAAAATGGAGGGGTCACATGAACCTGAGTGTGTGGTGACATGGTAGGCTATGTTAGCCCCTGCACTGTCACCACCTATGAACAAACTGGACAAGTTGCACTTACTTAACCACCATTTTTGCTCACTACACTCATTCAGAGCTTGTTGTTTTACCCACATAAGGGCTTTGAATCCGTCATCATAAGCAGCAGGGAGACGGTTGTCGGGGGCTAAACGGTAATTCACAGAGATGATGACACAACTTGCTTGTGAAGCAAGTTTGGCCAGAAACTCATGGTAACAGCTCCAAGCAGCAGATCCCACACAGAATCCACCGCCGTGGAAGTAGACAATCATGGGGAGGTTTCCGGGGTGGCTTGGAACATAAATACGTGCCCATAAGTTGGCAAATTTGTCAATGACAACGTCTTTGGCCACGACACCAGGTGGTAGAGCTAGAGTGCTGGGGACACTTGGGATCATCGGAGGCCTTTCGACGTATCCATCTTTGTGAACTCGGATGAGACCTTCGATTTCTTCGAGTACAACTCCATGTTGGTTAGATTTTCTAGTTGCTTGGAGGTTAAGCCTTGGATCAAGAGATATGGCTGCCATATTTCTTCTAAATTTCATACAATGTTTGTGGATCAATGGATGTGAATGTGGTTTCCTTCGGCACGTACAAGGTCTTTATATACAAAATGAGAAACATTGGGCTCGTTCTGACAGAATTAAAGTTATCCAAAAGGTGGGATTCGAACTCAGCATATGCTGTCATGCAGATTATTCTCATCTAACCTGAGCTAGAATTAGGCAGCCATCCAAATTAAAAGTTTCTTATTCTGTTTGATTTACAAAGAGGGATATTTAAACATGTGGAGGCGAACACACTATTGTGACCATCTGGTCTAATTTGCGTCTGAGTCACTTTGATGATTGATGTCAAGCATTGAGAAGATAATGAGATTGGAGTCAACGGATGAAACTTAACACCAAGGTTGTTCCTGCCTTCTAGTTTATGCTGTCCAATTATTCTGTTGCCATTTTCATTTTTGTTGATTTGATTAAAGCGTTACTTCCCTCACCAGGTTTTTTTTTTTTCTTGGAACATTATCTTAAACTGAAATAAAAGGTCAACTAATCAGACATGTTGATGCCCGAAATTGGTTTTCAACAGTGGGATGACCAACCATTTAGTACTACAGTTTAGTGCTATTATTCTTTACTTGTAAGTGAGACGTCTTAGGTTCGATTCTCGCCAAAGACGAATTTAAACCACATTATTGTTAGCTCATTGTGAGGCTAAGTTCATCTCCTCTCCCTTAGTGTAGATAATATCATTTTGTTCAAAAAAAAAAAAAAAAATTAATGGGATGACCAAGGAAACTTGAGGTCAGACAATTCGTCCAAACATGAGATTTTTAAATGTACCTAAAACACAAAGAATGCGTTGAAACTATTGACAAAAGATAAAAACATGCATTAAAAATAACCCTCTTCTGGAAATCTCTGGTTAGTGAATAATTATCGAAATTGAGTTCTCTAAAATTTCATGAAATGCAATTAATCATCTCTTTTTTTTTTTCTTTTTTTTTTTCAATTTTGAACTTCTTCCACAAATCTTTCATTTTATGGAATTTGGAAATCGAACATTGATTGACTATTTGCAGTTTTTGCAACGAACACGTACAATTGTACCTTTCCTGTACAAGTTGTCCCAAAAAACGTCAGATTTTGTTCATAATATTGAACTTGCCTCAGGAATATATGCCGTTCGTCCATCTTTTTGCATGCACGTCATTATTCTTCCACAGTACTGTTAGACTTTCATATAAAGTTCATGCATGGTGCTAGACAATGGTTTACAAAGAAAATAATAGGAAAATTGAAAAGTTGTCGATCGGTAATTTTTCTTTCAAATTAGAGATACTTTACTTTTGCAGACTTCAGTTTATTAAGTCACTAACACTGTTTTAAAAATCTCCGCCTAAGCGATTTGCGGTTGGCAACTCCAGATTAGTCCCTATGCATCTACCAATCCACCAAATTATTTTTGTTTTGATGTAATAGATTTATGGATGAACTTAACAATTTGGATAACATATCTAAATCTATTCCTTCATGATCTAAATCTGTTACTTCCTGCTAATTGAAGAAAGGAATTCCTATGACTCCAATGAACAAAGTAAATAAAACTACTTAAGCATCGGAAATAACATAGTATTGTCTGACTCATGGGGATATGAGAAAGTGCCTTTTAGTGCCAAAACGAGTAATACTAATAAATGGCTGCACCTTGCTTCTTACATTTTTATTACTATTAATTTGATGTATTTAAAAAATAAGTTTTTTCATTGTTTTTTTTATAGTATAATTAGGCACTTATTTATACAATATATAATAAATCTACTTAAATCAACCTAGTTTGCCTAGGCGGGAAGCCCACCGCCCGACCAACGTCTAGCATAAGAACCTTGGTTAAGGGATTGTACATTCATTTTCCTAAATTCAAGTTGTGATCCTTATTGCAGATTGGCACTAACAAGCCTTTTCTTACATTCAAGTTTGAACTTCGTTAATGTAGATTCAATGTGTGAAGTAAAAAATTCAAAGGCCTGAATCAAAAAATTAGTATATCTAAACAAGATGAGATTTTTCTTATAGACCGGGGCATAGCATGTAATGGGATTCTTAACAATTGGATTCTTGACTATGAAAGAAGTTGAAGTTCCACCATAAAATTAATTGACAATATGGTAAGTGATCTAAATTTTTGTAAATACATACAAAATCTCTTTTTTCTCGATGCGATACGGACTCTCAAACGGACCACACATTCTGTCGTTCATGCATCTGATCTATGTTAGGGGTTGGTATCCATTCTAGAATTTTCGAGCAAGATGAACCTTGTCTTAAATATTCAACGTTAAGTCGGTTACTAGCTGGGAAGATTTTATACGAGAAAAATCTAACCTTTGATATATAATATGAAATTTAAACCTGAATATCTTCCAGTCCATTAGAACTAAGTCGTCATAAAGCCAGATACCTCAGTAAATCCATGGACACGGATCCCACACGACTGGTCATATATATTCTCATTGTTCATAAGTCACATGCATTAGTAGTCACGGTTAGTTAAAGTTTCAGATTCTTTCAAGCTCAAATTCCTAACAGAAAGAAACAAATCTTTCCCAGTCCCCCCACCATGCAAGAAGGTTGAAGGAAGGAATGGATGAGCCACTGCCATCATCTTTTTCTTTAAAATTATTCTCACTTTCACTTCTTCTCTCCTCCTTTTTGACCATCCCACCATTGCTCAAGCAATGGAAGGGGCTGGATACTGATGAACTATATACCATGAACTATATTAGTAGAACAAAATTTCTGACCATCAAGCAATATCGTAGGATTCTACAAAAAACTGAGAATGTCCAAACTAATGAGAAGGTTGCAAATATTCCCCTTTTACATTATCTATAATTCAGTTTGCTTGTTGTGGGTGAGTTATTGGAGCGGTTGTAAAAGTATATTATAAACATCCTATAGTTTGACAAAATGGCCACTATTTACGAGAAATTTTTGTACGTGATTAACATGTGATTTTTTTATAAACGTCTATCATATTTGGTATGAAGGATTGGATTGAAATTGATAGAAGTTCAAAACATCTTAAAAATAGGGAGAATAATTTTTCAATTTAGGAGGATTGGATTGAAATTAATAAACGTCTATCATACATCCATCGTTGTTAATGGTTATAACATTTGTAGAAAGGTTTCTCATGTTCCAAATACGTTTTAAGCTACTAATAACAAGTAAATTGTCATTTTAAAAGTTAAAACATTTTTGGATGTACGTGTATTTTAAAAAATATGTTGTATGTGGTCTTGGTCCTGTCACGCGATGAATTACCACGTCCTTCGGTATTTCAATTGTTATGGCTCAGCAGTGCCTTTACTGCCCTCCTTTTGTATGCCTGTGTATGGCTTAGTTTTGTTAGTCTCTACTTCCTTGGCTATGTTTTCCTGGTTGAGATAACATTAATGTACTTTTCCCCCTTTTGCGATTGTTTTCGAAGTAATATTATATCAAAAGAAAAATAAACGTTCCTACAAGAGAAAAGTTTACATGAGCTGGGGAATGCATGAAACAGAATAACAGGTGCTTATGCATTTAGAAATAGCAGAATTTTCTACACGCAACATATAAATCCTAACAGTACCAATTTAAGGAAGCAAGCAGGTTTTTTCAAGAGAAAACTTCACAGGAGACGTTCTGTGAGCCCCTTCAATCTGCAACGCAATGTGATTCAAGTCTGAGAAAACCACAAAGGCATGACTTAATTAGAGACTACATATAAACAGTATGCAAGGATGAGCTCAACAGAAATGTCATACGCGTGATATCAAACATTCATTGTTTAACATTGGATTGATTTTGGTTCAAAGGGTTGAGTGGGAAAGGCAAGGAAAACGTAAGAAACTGCAAGATGGCCTTAATTGTTGTCATATTAGTCACACAAAAAATTTATGAGAAAATTAGTAGAAGATGTGATGACGTACACACTCATGAAGTTCAGCTTAGGTGTCACGTCCCACCTTCTCATGAAATTCAATAGGTGGTTGCCTTAAAAACTCATAAATTCATATGGCCATTGCTATATAAGAAAAAAGAACAGGTTACTTTTTTGGAGGCTTCATAAAGCATGGACCACAATCTGTCGATTTTATAAAGGCAGAGTATACTGTACATGATGCATGGTGTGGTGGAGTCATTGATAATTTTCCATTTTATCGAGCATATGTGGGAAAAAAAAACCAACGAAAATGAAAAGCAAACAAAGTAAGTATAACTAGCACACTCACCAATTCCTAGATATTACGAATTTTCGAGAATATAGAAAACTCGTCTGATCCCCAATTGGATCATGTTTCCATATCTTGCTGAACAAGAATAATCAATCTCAGCAAAGTAGGTAGACTTTGCATACATTTTCGGAGTATAGCAGGATGTGGTGGTATCAATGATCCGTTTGAGCAACTCAATCTGATTGGAGCTGTTAAGTCCATGATTGAACTTCTGAGATATACGTATTTCAATCCACCTTACTCCAACCCTGAAAAATTCATAGTCCTACAAATGTCCCTAACTATGTATCTGAAAGGGCACAATATTATTTGGATTCTTTTTTGTAAGAGTCTATTTTTCGTATTCAAGCCATCCTCCACATGTCATAATTTAAGTAGAGGAAATGATATATTTTTTTAGTATTCTTCGATTGACACTAATGCTACCAAATCTTCAATTGATCAAAGAATTCGATACGAAATCCGAAACCCATAATTTGTATACATTGGTCGAGTGCTTAAATGAGAGAATTTTGTGCTCCATTGAGTTTTGATGATGCTATGAATTCTTCGATAATTGACGATGACTCAACTTATAAGTTAAACTTGTTCTACTTCTCAGTCTACCAACTGCCATGCCTTCCATACCTTTGGGGTCAAAATCCTACTTCCGTGGCCAAATACTTCGTTACAAAAACTGTTTTTCCTTGCAGTGTTGCTTCTCTGCCCAACTTCTCTGCAATACCGTGGCACACTAGTAGACTTCTGTGACTTTCCCATGTCAAAGAGACTTCTATAACATTGCAATTCCCATACGAAGTTCCTGTAGGAGTTTGAGACCCTCTTGTCCCACATTGGGCAACAATATTTTTTCATTAGCCTTTATATAGGCTTATTCATTCTTCTTAGTAATTAGAACTTGGATCATTTGGAAATGGATTGAAAGCATGGGCCTTATGGTTGTATGGATTAGACTTGAATATAATATAGCCTAAATACAATTAAGTTTTAAATTAATTTATTAATTAAAAAACGTTTTGATTAAAAGACACTCTTATTAGAAAGAGTTGTGTACTTTCAAATACACTGAATAGGTATATTTGCAATCACAGTATCCAAGTGAGATTATCTTTTCTTCCTCTTTTTCTTCCGTACGAAATTTCCAGAGAGTAAGCACACAAAGCAAATTCGCTAGAATTCTAGAATCCAGTGCAAGTTGTAGAATTAGGTAGTTAAATCCTGGTCGAGCAGACGTTGTAGAACCACAAGCACAAGAGTGAGACGAAAATACTGTTCGAAGGACATAGCTGTTACGCTAGCCTCTACCTTCTGTGATCAAGTTAGTATCATTGATATTCTTATATTAGTTTCTGTATTTATTGTATAATTTCATTCTGCACATCAAGTATTTTTGGTTAATAAAATATTAGAATTTCAAGTTTTGTTTATTTCTGTTATTTTTTGTTTATTTCTGAATTGTTCTCCAACAGTTCCAACTTGTAAAATTCTAATGTTTCCACGGTTTAGATCGAAAAAGAAGACAATACTTTCAAATTTAGAGTAGTACCCTTTGAAATATATGCCATGCTCCCAAGCACCTACGACAGATTGCGCAGAGTACCCAGGAAACAAAGAGGAGTACGAAAGTTTTTATCACACTAGGACTCACCTTGATATGTATGTTGTAGTCTTTATCCCACGTGTAGTCTTTATCCCACGTGTTTCTTCCTATCGTATATAATACTTCTTCAAGAGCCATATATCAAATTGGCTATCTTTTGTTATAGAAGAAACATGTTGAATGGTTAACGATCCTTTCTGGAGTCGAAAGAAAGTATGAAGGTTTTGTATGCACTTCCAAGATCAGAAGAGAAAGTAATCATGATCAGCCAATGCATTTTCCATATCTGCATACATAACTCTTACTTAAGCAATAAGAATTAAGTAAGTCAGTCTATGGTCCTCAGCGTCTCCATAGTCCTACGTGATGGAGATAAGAATTAAGCAAGTCTGATATAAGTGGAGAGAGGTCCATTTACTTGTATGATATAAGTGGAGAGAGGTCCATTTACTTACGTTATGATATATGAATTAAGCAAGTCTGATCAAGGAAACAAGATCGAACAAATTCACGCGGAGAACCCACGACCAAAAAGAAGTATGATATAAGTGGAGAGAGGTCCATTTACTTGTATTATGACATGTAGTCCTACATGATGGAGATGAATGATCTGTTGATTTTGTGGGTTTCAATTTATTCGTAGAAGTAGGGGGAGTCATGGAAAATGTTTATTCTTGTAAGTGGATAACTGTACCAAAAATGAGAAGAGTTAAAATTTCAATCCTCCAGAGAATAAGAGTTAGTATATCAATGACTTGATCAATGGAATAAGATACTTCTAACTCCTAACTTTTAGTACTAAACTCTGAACAGAATAAGAATTAAAAGATCAATGACTCGGTGACTAGAATAAGATACTTTTATATGAATGTTTAAAACCCAAATGGTATCAAACCAACTCCAACTATGAGAAAGTAGTGGAAAAGAAAATTATCAAAATAAGAAGTTTAAACTAAATTAAACATTGTTCTTAATATTATTAGACTTGTAAGAAAAAGAAGTAACGGTAAGAAAAAGTTTATCGTGAGAGACTTGCTCTTAGGTGCTCATTCGGACGGACTATGATAACTGTGAAAAATCTTGTGTGACAAAAGAAAAAAAAAAGAGATTAAAAAAGCAGGAAAAAAGAAATATCAAATTTGTAATTACATGAAAGATAAACTAAATTAAACATTCTTCTCAACACTATTAGACTTGTAAGAAAAAATGTAATAGTAAACTGAAGAGAAAAAGTTTATTGTCAGTGTTGGTCTTAGGTATTCACCAGACTTGCTCCTAGCTCGAGTTGTTTCTAAAAAGGAAAAGTTGACATTATTTTGCAATAAACTGCATCATAAAAATATGCACGATAACTTCAAAATTAAGTTTTGAAAAAAGAGAGGTGAAATCACCTTGTAATCAGAAACCAAATCCATTTTTTTATGATTACCCAGGTGGCAATCCAACTTGAGAATCAAACACCCAAATAAAGTTCAATCAAACTTCAACACAAAATATTAATTAGAAAATCCCTGAAATGGAAGCGGAAAAAGATTGAAACTTGCCTAGTGATGTGTACAATTTCAACATCTGCTTGTGAAAAATATACTATGTGGCATGCCGTACGCTGAAGTGACATTAGCAGTTGATCGCCAGGTAGGTAAAATCCAAGAGTTCCAAACCTTTATGCATGCGCCTCCGTATAAGTGCTGCGTACAAGTTCCGGCTAGGATAATTGGGAAAGATCAAAACAATTTGAAGCGCTCACATCACACACAATTTTTATTAACACCCCACAATCTTAAGAAAACACCCCATACTTTCATTTTTTCACATGAAATTTCTCTTTTACCCCTATTTGAACTAAACTAAAACACCCCACAATCTTATGAAAGCAACGACATCCTCCACTATTCCACTGCAAAAGTGGGCGAATTTGGGTGTTGGATGACAAATTTCCACGACGGAGGTGATGGGGCTGAAGGGTTATCTAATTGGATGAGTTGAGGTGATAGGTTGTTATCAACTGCATGGGAGTTGTCGGTCGTGCCGATGTCAACGATGACATTATTCAGGGGTAATGGCCGTATAATTGGGATTGTTTTTTGTTGACTTCTGTACGAGGGTGGGGGTGTATTCAGAAAAATGAGGGACAAAGTCAGAATTTTAGTGGAATATTTTGGATGGGGGTATTTTCATAGAAATGTGGAGTGTCAATAAAACAACTTTTTTATTTATTTTTAATGGAGTTAATAAAACTAGGCAACATGAGACAAAATAGATTTTCATGTGACGAAATGGTGCATATTGTATTTTAAAAAGCAAAGTAAGAATAAAATTGTCACATCCCCACCCGGGGCGAAACCCTTTCCCGGGCCCGCTCTATCACCGTAGCACGATATTTTCCGTTTTGGGCTTACCATTCTCTCACGGTTTTGTTTTTGGGAACTCACGAGCAACTTCCCAATGGGTCACCCAACATGGGATTGCTCTAGCCCCCTTCTCACTTAACTTCGGAGTTCCTACAGAACCCGAAGCCGGTGAGCTCCCAAAAGGTCTCGTGCTAGGTAGGGATGAGAATATACATATAAGGATCACTCCTCTAGGCGATGTGGGATGTCACAATCCACCCCCCTTAGGGGTCCGACGTCCTCGTTGGCACACTCGCGACTAGGGTTAGGCTCTGATACCAAATTGTCACATCCCGGCCCGAGGCGGATCACTTCTCGGGCCCACTCCACCACCATAACACGATATTGTCCGTTTTGGGCTTACCATTCCCTCACGGTTTTGTTTTTGGGAACTCACGAGCAACTTCCCAGTGGGTCACCCATCATGGGATTGCTCTAGCCCCCTTCTCGCTTAACTTCGGAGTTCTTACAGAACCTGAAGCCAGTGAGCTCCCAAAAGGTCTCGTGCTAGGTAGGGATGAGAATATACATATAAGGATCACTCCCTGGACGATGTGGGATGTCACAAAAATGATGTCAAGGGGATAGTAAAATAAATTCTTTAACAATTTTTCTTTTATATAACGATATATTTAAAGAATAATGTTAGGAATATCAAATTTATAAAACCAAATGATGTGATGATGTGATGATTGATGATTAGATTATTATTTAAGTATTGATTAACGTGTTTATTTTATTTTATTAATAATACATTATTTGGTTTAAAATTTAATCATAAATGATTTGATTTAAAATTTAATTTAAATTTTTGATCTCCTTAACATTACCTGTGACATCCCACATCGTCCAGGGGAGTGATCCTTAAATGTATATTCTCATCCCTACCTAGCACGAAGCCTTTTGGGAACTCACTGGTTTCGGATTCCATCGGAACTCCGAAGTTAAGCGAGAAGGGGGCTAGAGCAATCCCATGATGGATGACCCACTGGGAAGTTGCTCGTGAGTTCCTAAAAACAAAACCGTGAGGGAATGGTAAGCCCAAAGAGGACAATATCGTGTTATGGTGGTGGAGCGAGCCCAGGAAGTGATCCCCTATGGGTCAGGATTAAAAACGTAAAATTTGGAATTGGTTGTCACAATCTACCCACCTTAAGAAAATTTCGTCATCGAAATTTAAAATCATCAATTAAATGTAGAATACTCAAAATTAAAGAGAGATATGTATGTAAATACATACACGAGGAAGACATCAAGTTATAGCGACTACATAAAAGAGGATAACATTCCGTCGTGATCAGAGTGTAGTGACTCTTCTTTCGTGGCCTCCAACCGCCATATACCATGGTTAATCAAGGTGGTTCTTGGGTGAGTTTTGTAGAGGGGAATGAGAGCTTCAAGATGGTGGTGGTGGTGTCAAAAAACTCCATCGGAGTTGGCCGGAATCGGCCTTGGAAAATGGGTGGTCACACAGGGTTGGGCACGGGTGCACGGGAAGCTTTCCCGCTTTTTATTTATTTATTTATTTTTGTCTGATTGGGTCTCACCCTCTCCCTCTAATTCTAATTGGTTCATTGACCTTATACTTGATTGGTCCTTCCTATTTGTGCCTAAAATCTGATTGGCCATTTTCCAATAACGTGGGAATTCAAATAATTTATTATTAAACTTTAAATAACCATTTTCAAACTTCCATAACTATACCGTTATAATCCGGACTCGCAAACGACTTTCGCCTATGCATTCACACCAACGAGTATTACGAGAATATATTAAAAGAATAAGTCATACATCTCTCTAGACGATGGTCAACGTAAGTCAAAATCTTTGCCTCTAGGACATTTTCGTAAATTCACGCTTTTAAAATAAAATAAAAACGTAAAATTTGGAATGGATTGTCACATTACCTCTACTTAAATTCAAAAACAAAATAATGAATTAATATCACAAAAATTTGTATTCACAAATTTGAATTTAAATTTCTAACTTACTAAGAAAAAAAAATGATTAAAATTTGATTTGATGTGAAAAGGATCGCAGCGATAGGGTCCACATTAAGTTAGCTTTTGTGACAATCCGTACTATTTGACACAATGGTATATTCCATTTCATATTAGAAGAAAATGCTTCATATGCTTGGATCGTGTGAATCCAAATCATTGGTTTTTTTTTTTTTTTTAATTTTCTTTTTCCCACTAAAAACAGTCATGTTACTTGCTTGTCAATTATCTTATAAATAAAAAGTAAATAATAATATAGAAACGATGGTAAAAGTCTAACGAAAACTTGATGAGGTTCAACTAGGCTTGGTAAATGGATTATGTTTGTCGTTTTCGTATCATATAGGTTATTTTAGTGGGTCATGTCGCGTTAAAACCAATTATTATAACGCGTTTTTAATAGGTATCCAATAATGACCGATTTGTTAATGGGTCGTATCGTTGGGTATTTATTTAAAAGGTCATGCAAGAAGTTGCGATGCTTAATGTCTAGATCTGACAAACGATATCTTACTTAGCTCTTAATATGTGGTCTAATAACGATCCATCACGTTAATATATTATTCAATAACAACCCAACTCGTTAGGTTATTCAAAATTTGTTATTTTCGCATTTTTCATGTCGGACTAATTGATCGTGTAAAAAATTGCCATTCTTAGTCTTGAGATAGCTACCGCTCGTGATTGTTTTGACTTCAATTGTTTATTCTCTTTATTCCAATCCAACGTGTGAAGCGCCATACTAGTGCGATGCTGGTTGTTGTCACGTGGTGGTTTGTCACCCAACTATCAGGCTCACCGCGTGGCACCTTTTTATTGGTAGTCGGCAAGCGCGCCAACCAACAGATTTGAAGCGTGGTACGAATAGTTTCAGTAGGAAAAACAATACAGGCGAGGACATGCACTGCTTCCGGCCAATCAGATTAAGGGGGTGACTTATTCATCTTCTTGCGCTAGGTGGTTTTATCAAAAATGCAAATGGAATCTTCCGAGGCGAAGTGCGTTCACACTTGCGGTAGAGCCCGAACCATTTCAAATGACCAAAATAACCTTCTGTGGTAGCCAACGCTTTGGCACCCCACGTCACACTACTCTTGCTTCCCGTAACGTTTTTTTTTGAACAATTTTACATCCTCATTGCCTTCCCTTTCTAAACATTTTTATTTTTGTCCATATGTGCGCTTTTTTGGCATGCAATTTGTGTGCTGTACCGAAAAACTTTGGTAACGCCAATTATCTTCCGATATAGCCGTTTTTAAATAATGAAATTTGAAGAGGGTGATCGTTATGTGATAGAGTTAAGTGATTGAATAATTCAGTATTGTATAAAATATGTCGAGAATTTAAAAATTGTCCATAACTTTAAAAACGTGGTATGTTTATTTGGTTGCTTATTGCGTTACTCAATGCTGTCACGTAACAAAAATAGCATAAATCTTTTTTATTTCTAAATGAGGCTCGGTATCCTATGTTTGTCTACATACTACTTTAATTACATTTACATTTCTATAGTTCGTGTTTTCCTACCTTTTAAGTTGAGCTAAGAAGAAATTTTGTAAAACCATAGAAATATTTTTTGTACAACGAGACTAGAAAATGAGATTTAAGCTAAGTCGTACAACGAACCATTGTTAGATGTTAAGTCTATAATCTTTGAGAATATATTTTTGTTTGAGAATGATTCTTTCCCTGTGAATCTGAGATAATATTACGAGAAATGAAAACCATGGGCGGCACAGAAAGGTTGTTTTCAAATCAATTATTTTTTTGTGAGGAAAAATCAATTATTAGCTTCCCACGTTCGACGAACGCACAAAGGGGTATTTTAGTCATTTAAGAATTAGTACAGTCCCTCAGAAATTACTTCAGGCGGGCCCACCTATCTTTTTGCCAATCCAGGAAATCTGAAACTAATCAGGCCTTGACTGGCTGAGTCTGCTTTAAACCAGCCACCAATTCCTCAATCGCCACCGCATATCGAACCGTCCAAACCCTTAAGACAAATCCAGCCCCAAGATCACGAAAAGATCCAACGGCTGTGAGAACCTTATCCTCCTCACAGCCCGCCTATATCAGCCAGAGAGCTTGTGCTCTCCCCGTGCCACTCACTCTCCATCGCTGCTAGGGTTTTACATTTCTCTCACCAACCTACAACCAGCTTGGAAGGTACTCTCTCGAAGATCGAAACGGCACCGTTTGCCGAGTCCGATTTCTGTTGTTTTCTCCCAATGCCGATAAGCCGGAAAATCGGCTCCGATAGAGCCGGTTGAGCTTCGGATTTTCGCTTATCGGCCGATATGGAATTCCGATCTGACATTTTTTGGGTGGTTTTACTGTCTTGCAGGACGTTTGACCATGGGGAAGTGCTACCCTACCGTGAGCGAAGAGTACAAGACGGCTATCGACAAGGCCAGGAGGAAGCTCAGAGGTCTGATCGCCGATAAGAACTGTGCTCCTCTCATGCTTCGTATTGCGTACGTCTCTCTCTCTCTCTCTCTCTCTCTCTCTCTAGGTACTTTGCTCTGCGCGTGATTGGTGTGGGAGTGAGATTTGATTGTGTGTGGTGGGGTGCAGATGGCATTCGGCTGGAACTTACGATACGAAGACGAAGACCGGAGGGCCGTTCGGAACCATGAGGTGCCCGGCTGAGCAAGCTCACGGGGCCAACAATGGCCTCGACATCGCCGTCAGGCTCTTGGAGCCCATCAAGCAACAGTTCCCTATTCTCTCTTACGCTGACTTCTACCAGGTAATTCAAATATAAACAGCTAACAAAATCTTATCTATGAAATTTTAATTGGGATTTGTTTGATTGGAAACAATAAACCAGATATTAATTTTTAATGGGGATTTATTTGATTTTTATAATTTTGTTGTAATTTTTGTTTTTAATTTTGGTGTAGTTGGCCGGTGTTGTTGCTGTTGAGATTACTGGTGGGCCTGATGTCCCATTCCACCCAGGAAGGAAGGTCAGTAAGCTTTGATTTTCTTCCAAAGATTTGGTTAAGCTTGTAATTTTGATTTAGTTACCTTGAATATTTAGATATAATTACCACGAATAAATTGTATTTTACTCTGTATTTGAATTATCCTTTGGGATGATTCGATCTTTCTTGTGTTTTCGTTTGGTCAATTGATTATTTTGTTATCATTGTGCTTCGCATTCAACTCCTCAAATGTGTTCGAAGTAGAAGATTGTATTGCGTTCGAAAGTCGTTTATTTTGAATTATTTTGATTTAGAAAGAAAATTTTCATCTGTTTTGTTAGTCCTGGATTGTACTCGTTTCCAGTAATTGCTCATTATATTATTGACCTCAGGTTTTCTGATAGATGTTCGTGACCTCTGTTTTAATTATTTACGGTTTTGCTGGATTGTATTTTCCTTCAAAATGATGTGTTTGTTTTGCTGCTTATGTGATTTTGTTCAGTTTTTAACTTAAGCATTGTATATGTTTTGTTTGTTTCATCATCTTGTTGTATTGATATACCTCTTGTTGTGCCAGGATGCCCCCGAGCCACCCCCAGAGGGCCGTCTTCCTGATGCTACCAAGGGTAAATATATTATGTGACATGACCTTATCTCATTGTTTTGGTTTATGCTTCTCTTGTATGTAGGTGATGATGTTATGTCCTGACTGAATTAAAATTTACTGTTGAAATGCTGTAGGTTCTGATCATTTGAGGGATGTCTTCAGCAAAACCATGGGCCTCAGCGACAAGGATATTGTTGCTCTCTCCGGTGGTCACACCCTGGTAACTCATATCCTGTTGATTTGTCCATGTACAATGCTGGTTTCTGTATACTCAATGGTTATATTGCATATTGCAGGGAAGGTGCCACAAGGAGCGATCTGGATTTGAAGGACCTTGGACTCCCAACCCCCTTATCTTTGACAACTCCTACTTCACGTGAGTTCTGTTTTTCTGCTGTCTGTTCTCAAATGTCTAGTTGCACTGAACTACAAAAGTCAAGTAGAATGCTGTTCGATTATGTAGGGTGCTTCTTGGTGGAGACCAGGAAGGTCTTCTAATGCTTCCAAGTGACAAGGCTCTTCTGGATGACCCTGTCTTCCGCCCTCTTGTGGAAAAATATGCTGCGGTGCGTGCCTTCAGTAATTTTTTTTTTTTTTTTTCTGCGTGCTTTTCCATTACGTACAAGACTGAAACTGATTGTTAAATTTACCTTTTTGTTTTTCAGGATGAAGATGCCTTCTTTGCTGACTATGCTGAAGCTCACATGAGGCTCTCTGAGCTCGGGTAATTTTTTTATACCACTTCATTCGCAATTACTTTGGGTTTCTTTTAATGTTTTACTCAGCACAGAAATGGCCTTGAATACGATTTGTTGCTGCAATTTTGTAGGTTTGCTGAGGCCTAAGCAGGGTCGGGAGAACCAAAAGGGATGATGCAAGCCTTTGCTTTTGTTTTTGGGATGCCTCTTAGTTGTGAGGTTTTAGGCAGTTGGTATTTTTCTTATTTTTATTGGGGTTTAGGTAAGAAGTTGGGACTTCTGGTTCGGTTTGAAGAACGAATGCTTTTAAATTGGACAGAATGCTCTGGTAATCATCCTTGTAGATTGAATAAAGCCGTAATTTTCACTTCACTGATTTTTGTTCTTAAATGCTTCAGGCCACCTCGTTTCTATTCGAAAATGTGGTGGTTTGGCCGTATCAATGAGAGACTTACGTGCAGCCATGGATGTCGATGTTGCTACTGCACGACGAGGGTTGAAGTTCTTCCTCATATTGATAGGTTTATGGTAAGACTCGGTTTTAAACATTTTACCGGGTCTATGATAAACATCCGTTACAATTGAATTCGAAGCGACTTTCATAAGTAAAATCAATTAAATCATAACAAGTGAATAGGTTGGTGATCGATCTCTTCAAATTGATTGTATTGACCAGATGATGGCCAATACAATCAATTTGATTGTGTTGTTACTTGTTAGAGTACACTTTAACTGGTTTGGTTTGGGATGGGCTTTACGCCATTTACACTCTTTTATTTGGCCTGTAACGTCAAACTATTTGGGCTCGGAGGATCTCAGCATGTGATGCTCAATAGGACTTTGCCGTGCCAGTATGTATGTACATTATGTGCATGATGAAATGCCTCACCGATTGAACCTAGTAGAAATCGTATGAACTCGAAAAAATTTGGCACTGCCAACGTTTCTTTTGTCTAAAACAAGTTTTTGAATTTTTATTAAAATCACGTGAGATATCATTGACATGAGATGCTATGATGACATCTTGATGTAAATCATAGTTTCCGTCGTCAGAAATAATGTGCCTAGGAAATGGTTATCGGAGACGGAGAGGGGAGGGGGTAACCAACGACGTGGTTGGGTGCGGGTGTTGGGGACTGGAGGGGCCATGCAATTCTTCTTCCTCCGCTTTATCATCAATTTTTGACAAATTTGGGTAGAGCCTTCACAATTTGCGACGATGAAGACGGTTGATTTTTTTATTTTTTTTTATTTTTTTTCAATTTTCTTTGTTTAGTTTTAAATTGATTAATTAAATGAGAGTATTTTTGCTCGCCATCATAAATTATGATGTATGCTTACCATACACCTAATTATCTGTTGTGTGTCATTTCACTTAATTATAGTTATTTTTTTTTTTCCAAAATTGAAAAAGTAACAGTTAGTGTGAAAGTTAATTAGGGTGAGATGTAAGGACATATGATTAAGTGTACTGATAGCATATACTATAGTTTAGGGCGGTGAGCAAAAATATCTCTATCTGGAACTATTTCTAGTCCAACGATTATTCGATAATTTGTAAAGACAGATGCACACATATCTACTCAATTGAGAGTTACTAGAACTATCCCGTTGTCTTTTTTTTTTCCCCACATTATAATTTCACCAACAGTAGAAAGTTGAAAATATTTAATACTCTTTTTCCACCCACTTTTATCCCTCAAATATCCTGGATACAATTAACATCATCTAACTCAATTCAACAACAACCTTCCCACAAGAAACAACTTTTTCTCCTTGAAAATTGGATGGTGTTGGTTGCTGGGCTCTCCATTTTTCTTCTAAATTTTCAATTTTTGACTTTTTTTTTTCCGTTCAATTTTACCAAAGTAGCAGCTAACAACAAAATTAAATTCAAAGAAATTGGATCTTTTTGGGTTTTGTAAAAACAAAGAGAAAAAACTAGGTTAGAATTATGGATAAGAAGATTCATTGGATGTGAGTTATAGAGAGTGGAGATGGACTGGGAGAAGGGTTCGAGATTGTTTAGGTATTTATGTCATTTGACATAGGGAGTAAACATGTCATTAAAAATAAATTAAAAAAGAGGTGGGGAAATAGGATTTTGGGGGTGGCTCTTTAATCTATCAAATTTATCGTTTGACAAAAAATAACTTCACTTCGTACACCTTTGCGAATTTTTTTTTTTTTTTAAATTCTTTTCAAGAAGTGATAGTTTCATAATTCATTAATCAATCAAAATAAATACAAATGTGTCAATTGGTACAATGCTTCAATGACCAAAAAATAATCTAAAGTGAATTTGTTCAGATAGACAACTATAGTAAATCCCTAAACGCCTAAGGTTGTCGAGAGTTTTGCCCAGGACAACACTGCCTTCAAATGCGATTACCCAAAGGCGGTTAAAGCCATCTGATCTGAAAGCATAAGGTAGTGCATCCACAAAAAAAGTCGGTGGGGTTGTTGCCATTGCAGATTCAAGTGATCGGAGATAGATCTGACCCACACCAACAACCAAGAACCACCCCAAAATCCTAAATTCTAGCTCCAAGTCAAAAGACAAGGCCTTGGGAGGAAGGTAGATAACGAATTTGGGGTGGGGTTTCAAACAAAGCCATTGAAAAATGAGTGTGCTATCCACACACCCCTCTCAAATTCTGACTGTCAGATTGAATGAATTGAATAAGATCAAAGGACATAAACTAAAAAAGAATTGTGTGGGTAGCACTATCCTTGAAAAATGGTTGCCCACAAAAAGATGGGGGAGAGGAGGTGCTAGGTAGCACCTTAGAAGGGAAAGGTAGGAGAATTGCCGGAAGAAAAAAAAAGCTAAAAAAATTCAAGGGATAGGAGGTGAGGCAGCTTTGAAGGGGTTAGAAGAGGTGGAGGATAGGGAATGGTCTAGCAATAGAAAAGGGTCGAGAGGCTGCCGCCAACCCAAGTCGGAGCAAAGGGCTGGAGGCTCCTAAGATTACAGTTAACTAGAGTTTGGGTTCTTAGGAGAGAAGGTTCGGAGAAGAGAGAAAGGAAATAGAGCATGACACCTTTACAATTTATCACTAGTGAACTGCAAACCAATAACAGTAAGATTATGTGTGGGTATATTGCATGCCAAAAATTCCAATCGTTGCGAAGTATTTTATACTCCTAATTTTAGTAGGATATTTCAAGAATAATATATATATATACACACACACACATATATATGTGTGTGTGTGTGTAATAGGCATATGTATATGCGTGCGTTTTGTATTAGCAGAAAAGAGTTGGGTTCTTTGCCCAATAATTACAGCTTTTCAATTTGAAGCATTGCAGCTTTTCATTGTTGCTAACATACATACCCATTGGCTGGGTATCTGACCACATGTTTTATAACATATTAATTGGTTTTTTGTATCAAATATGTCAATTGGATATACTGCTGCAATAAGTTGTATCCCATGGTGAAAAGGCATACTCAAACCAAATGATGTGTCTAGCGTTCCATTTTTTATTATGAAATCATAGGGTGCCTTTGGTAAAACTCTTATTTCACACGATCCAGGAACTTCCATAGTCCGTAGGTTTTTGTGAAAGGGATGCTCTTATCATGTTCTTGCTGAAAAGAAAAACCGAATTAGCCCGGACTTTCCACATGAGCTAGGGGGGCATGGCTAAAATCCTTGCTCCGGTGGATGGAGTTGATCTTAGGCTTTCGCGTATGGCCCTATCAATAAAGATAGATCTTTCCTCGCCCGAAGACCTGCCCTACTAAATGGGGGGGGCCGCGTGCTCCGGGCCGAACGCGATTCGTTGTTGCGTTATCTCTCTTTTTTGTTCTCCGTAAGGGGCTTCGAAAAGGAGTGAAATCCCCCCCTAAGAACCCCCGGTGGTGAATCAGAGCTGGGGAAGGCCCTCGTGCTTGGGTGAGAGAAATCCGCTCTTGTAATCGATGAACCTCAGTATGCTCCTGGTTACGCCGACGCTTAGCCAATTGGTCGTTTGAAGGAGATATTAATTCAATTCAGGCGGGTAAGGGCTTGGCTTGACCCTGTGTTCTCCCCTGGTCGGGTCGGAGGCGAACTCCACGCTCTCGAGAGCTACGCGAAGTAGCAAATCCTTCTAATAAACGTGATTGACCCAATTCTAGATCATCTTCTGGAATCGTATAACTGTCAAAAGTGAGTGACTGTTCATCGGAACTGTTATAGTCTGAATACTTATCCAATCGGGGATTTCTTATAACTAATATCTGTCTTTTGATGCGGGTTTGAAAAACTTTTCAAGCCTTTAGGTTGTTTAAGTAGGTTGGGTGACAGATCGGCCATAGGAGTACTCCGGGAGATAAACCAGGGCAACAAATGTCGAGCATACGACGATGCCGTCCGTTTTCATTTCGTGGAAGCCCCCGGCAGAGGAAATGGCTGTAGGTGATGGCGCGTTCCGCTTCTTATACTAATATAGGAAGGAGGATTTTTTCCTATTCAGTAGATTTAAACGAGCTAATGCTAGAAGAGAGTGCGGGAAGAGTTAGTATGGGAATGCGGATAAAGAGAAAGAGACTTCTTTAGTCTATTCTTTTTCGTTGATCTGTTGGGGTAAGTCGGCTCTTTTTCTGTAAAAAATAGCAATTTCTGAGCTGTCAATCTAAAACCCGGTGTCGATTTCGGCGAGATTCGAATCTTCCGTTCTCCGCCAGCTCCTGCACAAATCTCTTCTGCCACCGTTGGTTCTATCTTTAACATGCAAGCCTTTGAGTTCGGTTCCTATCTACCGTTGGAAATTCTCTTTCTAGCCAACCTCCCTGGATCTTAGGATTCGGGGTGAGAAGGTGATTCTCACTGGGTTTCCGAATGGGATCCGGGTCTCCGTACTTGATACGAGTCGAGGGGACTGGCAGTGCCCTGCCCAAGGTCTTAGCTCCGGCTGTGCCCCGATACGAGTAAAGGCGTATAAGCCGTCTTAGCTTGCAACTATAACATAAAGTGGACGAGCTGACTCAGTGGAGCCTAAAAATAGCACAAGGGTGCAATACTCTCTGTATATTGGTAACATTGGCATAAGAGAAGATTCATTCAGAAATGTGTTGTCTACACAATTTCTTTGCTTTTCTTCTCTCTCCATCACAATCATACAGGGAATACAATTCGGTTTTGCTAATCGAATATTTCATACTTTGTTGTATCCTGGAAGTGATTTGCCAAGAACTTTTTAGCAAACTCATTCAAGTGGGGACAAATAACACTTTAAGGAAATGATTCAAGTCGTACCTTAAAATCATCATTCGGATTATTCGAAAGAAGCATGAAGAAGATGAATTGGTATGTCGAGGACACATCTTGGGTGCATTATCTGATCGCTTATATGACATGTACGCACACATTCAATCTTCAAAGGAAATTTGGGAAGCACTTGAACACAAGTACACAGTGGAGAAAAGAGGTACTAATAAATTTTTAATGTTTAAATATTATGAGTTCTTTATGTTTGATAACAAACCTATCCTAGACCAAGTTCATGAATTATTGGTCTTGGTCTCAAAGCTTCGTGAACTTAAAATGGTTATTCCGGATCCTGCGATAGTTGAGGCTATTATGGCAAAATTACCCCAAACATGAAATAATTATAGAAAGAAACTTCCGCACATGGTGGAAGATATTAGTTTGGAGGATTTGCAAAAAGGTATTCAAATTGAAGAAGAAATTCGAAATCGTGATAAGAATTTTTCAAATCAAGATTTCTCTAAAATTCACATTGTCAAAGGAAACAAATACAAAAAGAACTTCAAAGTCAAAATTGACAAAGGGAAGTTTAAGAAGACCAATTCCAACAACAATTAAAAGAATGGAAATGGTGTATGCTACCATTGTGGAAAGAAAGGCCATCACATTCGTGATTGTAGACACAGAAAAGCAAGTGAGGAATATGCCAATAAGACCAATAGCGCAAATATGGTGGAAAATTCTGGAATTGATAACATTGTTGCAATGGTATTAATGATGCATATTGGCATGATTACCGAACTAAATATGGCAATGGCAATAAAGTCATCTAATTGGTGGCTTGACTCAGGGGCTACTATACATGTGTGCAATGATAAGACACAATTCAAGATATATGAAGCATCAACGGACAATCAAGACATTTTAATGGGGAATCATAATTTTGTTCACGTTCTAGGAAAAGGAATCGTTGAACTTCAGTTTACTTTTGGGAAGAAACTGACGTTGCTTAATGTACTACATGTTCCACAAATTAGAAAGAATCTTGTGTCTGCAAATTTATTACGTAAGAACGGTATAAAGACTGTTCTAGAGTCCAACAAGTTAATAATGTCGAAAAATGGAATGTTTGTTGGGAAGTGATATTCTCGTGATGAGATATTCAAACTAAGTATTAATAATAAAGTAAATTTTTCTGCTTATATTGTTGAATCTTTCTCTCATTTATGGCATTTACGTTTAGCACATGTAAATTTTAGATCTTTAAAATACATGCGCACACTTGGTTTAATTGCTTGCAATGATGATTACAATGATAAATGTGAAACATGTATTCAAGCGAAAATAACTAAGAAACCTTTTCCAACTGCCGAAAGAAATACAAATTTATTAGATTTAATACATTTTGACATATGTGAATTTAATGGTGTTTTAACAAGAGGAGGAAAAAGATATTTGATCACATTTATAGATGATTGTTCTAAGTTCACTTATGTTTATTTATTGTCTAATAAAAATGAAACTTTTGAGTGTTTTAAGCGCTATAAGGCTGAAGTTGAAAACCAAAAGGGAAGGAAAATTAAATGCCTTGTTAGTGATAGAGGTGGTGAATATTTTTCCCATAAATTTGATATCTTTTGTGAAGAGCATGGTGTTGTACATCAAAGAATTGCACCCTATACACCACAACAAAATGGTTTGGCATAAAGAAAAAATAGGACACTCACTGAAATGGTTAATTCTATGATGATTAATGCTAATACTCCTAAACATTTATAGGGAGAAACATTATTTACTGCATGCCATATACACAATAGAATTACATCTACGAAGACACACGTGTCACCATATGAAATTTGAAAAGGAAGAAAACCAAATTTGTCATATTTGAGAGTATGGGGTTGTGTAGTCTTTTACAAGACATTGGATCCTAAGAGATCTAAGTTAGGTCCAAGAGGAATTAAAAGCATATTTGTAGGATATGCAGAAAATTCAAAGGCATATAGGTTGCTTAATTTAGACTCAAATACAATAGTTGAGTCTAGAAATGTCGAATTTATAGAAAATAAATTTATAAAGACTACTTAGTATCTGGAAAAGAGAATGATCAGACACCTTTCTCTAATCTGGTTACAAATCATTCTGAAGGTGAGAAAAGAAAACAGTAAGCAACTGTTAATGAACCAAGGAAAAGCCAAAGGGTAAGAAAAGAAAAGACTCTAGGCTCTAATTTTATTTCATCTCAATCTATCGTATTGTTAGTCAAAGGAAATAGAACAAAGGTTCTTAAGAAAATATCCATATTGTTGAATGTTGAGGATGATCCTAAAAGTCTAAGCGAAGCATTGACTTCAAGAGATGTAGCCTTTTGGAAAGAGGTTATAGATGATCTCCTTCATTTCCAAGTCCATATATCAACACTGCGAATGTGTTCATTCATCTACCAATGTTGCAAATCCAATCTGTGTGGGTATTGAAAAAATCTACCAAGGTTTCCAATATCACTGTGGGCATTCATTAATCCACTAGCATTTTCAACACTCATCCTTGGATACCCACATATCAACATCAGTTGCCTCATTAAAATCTTGCTTAGAAAAACCTAGTGGGAAAAAAACCATAGCGAAGGAAAAAGAGTACAACTTTACTTGGATTGTTATGCTTATGTTGCCTCGTTACAACCTTGATAGGAAAAACCCAGTGGAAAAAATCATAATCAAAGGAAAAATAGTGCAACATGCATGTATCATGGATGCTCCCCTTGATATATATATATATCTCCTCTTGATTCCGCATTCTCCAAATTTATCTGATTGGTAAGTCAACATAATCCGATACTTTGCACTATCTTTTGAAACGTGCATTTTGGTAGAGATTTGGTGAACAAGTCTGCCAAATTTTCGTTGGAACGAATTTGTCTGACTTCAATAACTTTAGCCTTCTGAAGCTCATGCGCACTGAAAAACTTTGGAGATATATGTTTAGTCTTATCGCCCTTGATGAATCTTCTTTTCATTTGGGCAACATAGGCTGCATTATCTTTATGGATGACAGTTGAAATGTCTGTCTTTGAAGGTAGATCACATGAATTCCGAATATGATGGATCATTGATCTTAACCAAGAACATTCACGACTTGCTTCATGTAAGGCAAGTATTTCTGAATGATTTGAAGATGTAACAACTAATGTTTGCTTTGTTGAGCGCCAAGAGATTGCTGTATCTCCATTCTTAAACACATATCCAGTTTGTGAACGAGCTTTATGTGGATCAAAGAGAAAACCAGCATTTGCATATCTAACAAGGACCTGGTCATTTGTGGATTTCTTTGAGTAGAAAAGACCTATGTCTGTTGTCTCATGAAGGTATCGCAATATATCTTTGACTCCCTTCCAATGATGAATAGTTGGAACAGAGCTATACTTTGCTAACAACTTAACTGAAAAAGTAATACTTGGTCTAGTACATTATGCTAAATACAATCCACTCAAATATGGTACTTCTGGACCAAGGACTAGTTCATCATCTTCTTTTGAACGGAATGGATCTTTCTTAATGTCCAAAGAACGAACAACTATTATCGTGCTGAGTGGATAAGCCTTGTCCATACCAAATCACTTCAGGATTTTTTCAATGTAAGCTGATTGGTGGACCAAAATTCCACTAGCACAATTCTCGATCTGCAAGTTGAGACAAAATTTTGTTTTTCCAAGGTCTTTAATTTCAAATTCGCTTTTCAGATATTCAGCAGTTTTATTGAGCTCTTCAGAGGTTCCAACTAGGTTCATATCATCGACATATAATGCTACTATAGCAAATCTAGAGTTGGATTTCTTAATGAACACACAAGGCCAAATGACATTGTTGATATATCCTTCTTCAATCAAATACTCACTAAGATGATTAAACCACATTCGTCCAAATTGTTTCAGCCCATACAATGATCGCCTTAATTTGATTGAGAGCATACCTCGTGGTTTGTCAGTTGTTTCAGGCAACTTAAGTCATTTTGGGACTTTCATATATATGTCAGCATCTAATTCTTCATATAGATATGCGGTGAAGACATCAATAAGTCGCATGTCAAGTTTTTCTGAAACCACTAAACTTATTAAGTAACGGAACGTAATTGCGTCCATTACAGGAGAGTATGTCTCTTCATAATCAATTCCAAGTCTTTGCGAAAAACCTTGTGCAACGAGTCGTGCTTTATATCTTGTAATCTCGTTGTTCTCATTGCTTTTCTTTGTGAATACCCATTTGTAACCCATGGGGTTTACACTAGACGGGGTTTGGACTACTGGTCCAAAAATATTTTGCCTTTCCAAGGAATTTAATTCTGCCTGGATTACATCTTTCCACTTAGGCCAATCTTATCTCTGTTTGCATTCATCAACAGAGCGGAGCTCAAGATCATCACTTAATATGATTTCATTGGCTACTACGAATGCGAACATGTTGTCGATGATTATATCATTCTGATCCCAAAATTCATTAGTACAAGCATAATTTATGGAGATTTCTTTGCTTTCATGTACCTTTATTTCTTCAAGTACATGTGTCTCATCAAGAACATTTTCTTTTTCTGAAAGTACAGAATCATGACTTGTGGACGTGTCATTCACTTTTTCTTCTTAAATGATTTCATTTGGATTCAGTTGTACCCTCAACTTTCTCTTTCGAGAGGCTGAATCTCTTGAACTTGGAGGTGTACCACGCTTCAAGCGTGCACCAGATGAATTATTTGCTGCCACTTTATTTTGTACAACAGGGACATCAATTCTTGCAAGTGCATTTGAAGCTGGTATGTATGATTTTGTTACTTCTATAGCATCATTAAATGCATCTGGCATTTAATTAGCAATACTTTGAAGATGAACGATCATTTTCACTTCATTTTCACATTGAGTGCTACGTGGATCAAAATGAGATAAGGTGGGAACAACCCATGTCAACTCTTTCCATTCTTCTGGAATAGTTTTTTCCCCTCCTAACAACTAGAAGACTGTCTCATCAAAATGACACCAACAAAATGAGTTGTAAACATATCACCTGTCAAGGGTTCCAAATATCCAATGATAGATGGTGAATCAAAACCTACATAAATTTCCAGTCAGTGCTAAGGTCCAATTTTAGTGCGTTGTTGTGGTGCAATAGGTACATAAACAACACAACCAAAAACTCATAAATGTGAAATGTTTGGCTGATGCCCAAACACAAGTTGTATTGATGTGTATTGGTGGTTGGCTATAAGTCTCAATCGAACCAATGATGCAACATGTAAGATGGCATGTCCCCATGTAGAAATTGGCAATTTTGTTTTCATAAGCAGAGTATGAGCTATTAACTGAAGCCGCTTAATTAATACTTCTGCTAAACCATTCTGAGTATAAACATAAGGAACAAGGTGTTCAATATCGATGCTCAATGTCATGCAGTAATCATCAAAGGTTTGAGACGTAAATTCACCAGCGTTATCAAGTCGGATTGACTTAATGGGGTAATCTGGGAACTGTACTTGCAACTTAATTATCTGAGCAAGAAGTCTCGCAAAAGCTACATTTTGAGTAGACAAGAGACAAACATGTCATCATCGGGTAGATGCATGAATCAAAACCATAAAATATCGAAATGGTCCACAAGATGGTTGAATAGGTTCACAAATATCCCCTTGAATTCTTTGCAGAAATGATGGGGATTTAGCATCAACCTTTAGTTGTGATGGTCTAATTACCAACTTCCCTTGAGAACAAGCCTTGCAAGGGTTATCATTTGCAATAACAATGTGTCTACTTAATAATGGATGTTCATTAGAGTTGGTAATGATTTTACGCATCAAGGTAGATCCTGGGTGACCCAGATGGTCAGCTAAAGCATGTAAACTTTTGAATCAATGAACTTCTGGTTCATGACAGTATGTGATTCAACTGTCTTTATGTATGTATAATACAATCCACTCGTCAAACCACGCAAAGTCTCTAATATACGCTTCTGGGTATCATTGGAGGTAATGCATATATACTCCATAGTTTCTGCACTTTTTGTTTCAATGTGGTATCCATTTAAACGTATATTTTTAAAACTCAACAAATTTCGAGTAGATCGAGTAGCGTACAACACATTATGTATGGACAATAATTTTCTATTTGGTAACATAATCTGGGCTTTCCCTGAGCCTTCCATCACATATGATTGCCTTGATATTGTTATTACCCTTACTTTTGTAAACATCAATTTTGAGATATACTTTCAATCTTGAAGTATTGTATACGTGGTTGCGATGTCTGCAAGACAAATATCTTTACTATTTCTCATGTTTTGAGAATGACCATAGTTTTTATCCATGCTCTTTGAGTAAGGAATCACAGTTAAAAGCAATTTATAACAGGAAATTTAAATGCCACTTTTATTGAATTTGAAATGCTAGTTTTTAAACTACAAGTTCAGCATAATAAAAGTACATTGAACATCAATGATTCAATCGGACCGGTATATTTTATTTCCCCTTTCCATCATGAAGTTCGAAACCTCTAGATGAGTTGTGTTCAACTGCCCTGATAAGTCACACACTGGATCAAGTATATCCATTGGTTTAGCCTGGTTGGTCTCAACACCTTTCTCCTTGAGGGAGGCTTGATATAGATCCACCAGATGTTTTGGGGTACGAGAGGTACGCGCCCAGTGCCTATCGCCACCATACCTATGGTAGGTTTCATCAGAGTTTCTAGGAGCATTGTTCATACGAGCTTTACCTTTGTGGCAATTTTCATTTTTGAAGCTCGGGCCTGAATTATGCCTCGGAACCTGGTTGTGAAACTAGACACCTTGATTCTTGCCTTTTCCGTTCCACCGTTCTCGCCTGTGGCCACATTCTTGTTTATGATTATTGCCACCAGAGGATGTGGTGTTCACTTCGAGGGAATCAGCATTCACTTCTAGGAATGGTGCATATCCAGTAGGTCGGGACTGCTGATTTTTCATCAGGAGCTCATTGTTTTGTTCAGCAACCAAGAGTGCAGAGATCAGCTGGTTGTATTCAGTGAAGCCTCGCGCTCTCTACTGCTACTTGAGGAGTACGTTAGAGGCATGAAATGTGCTGAAAGTCTTTTTCAGCATATCTTCCTCAGTAATGGTATCCCCACAGAGTTTCATATGAGAGGTAATTCTGAACAACGCAAAATTGTACTCAGCCACTAACTTGAAATCCTGGATTCTTAGGTGAGTTCATTCATAGCGAGCCCTTGGAAGAATCAACGTTGTCTAATGATTGTATTTGTTTCTTAATGTCTTTCAAAGAGCTAACGAATCTTCAACCGTTAAGTACTCGCTCTTTAGCACCTCATCAAGATGGTGATGAATAAAGATCATGGCTTTTGTCCGATCTTAAGAGGATGAGTTGTTTTCTTCCCTAATGGTATCTCCAAGATTCTCTACTTCCAGATGGATCTTGGTATCCAGTACCCAGGTAAGGTAATTCTTCCCAGTAATGTTCAGGGCAGTAAAATCAAGCTTTGCCAAGTTTGCCATTTTCTTTTCTTTCTGAAAGAAAAATGAGATGCGTAAGAACTTGCAATAATATGTATTCTTGGAGGTATGTAGTGTTAGAATTTCTGGTTCTTACAAATTTTTTATTTTGATTTTCAAGCCAAAATGATAAGTACTCGAAACTTCTGGCTCAAGATTTACATGATGAATAAGGAGGGCAATTGTACTGCACCATTCTAATTGAAATAACATAACATAGGATGTGCGATTATTCTGCACTACTCAAGTAACAGGAAAATTTAAATACGTAAAGCAGGGTGGGCGATTATACCGCACCACCTAAAATTGCAATGAAATTAAACAGCAAGCAAATTTAAATACGCAGGGTAGGGTGGGCGATTATACCTCTCCACCTAAAATTTGCAGTAAAATTAGATCTGTAGTCCAAGATAGGCGATTGTATCGCACCATCATGGATTGCAATAAGATTAAATTTGCAGTTCAAGATGGGCGATTGTACCGCACCATCTTGGATTGCAGTAAAATTAACATAAATAAACACTGGGTTAGTAATCAAGATCTACACCAAACAAGAAATCAAAGATATATGTAACTGTTAGGTTGAGAACTAAAAGCAGGCATAGTGCAAACAGTTATTCGCGAGGGTATATCCAACAGTTGAGGCACATAAAGAAGATGAACAGTAAAATCCTTAGAGGAAACTTTTTCTTTTTCTTTCGGCGAAGAGAAATGAGGAATGGTTATATTTAGAGAGTCATGCTGATAACGTGTTATAAATAGGTAAAAGTTAGAGAGATAACCTTTACTAGTGACAGGAGCGAAGCTGGTGTAAAATATCACACTATAATTGTAACACAAGGGAATGACTAATAAAAGTGGGAGGAATAGATGTTGATGTTATTTATTTTTCCTTTCCTTCTCTTTTCTATATCTGTTGATAGCAGTTGAAGTGCTCTATTTATAGAGCAACTCTGTATTATTACATTTTGAAAATTTACAACACACATTTTGAAAAATGATCTCCTTCATTTCCAGGTCCACATATCAACACTATCAATGTTTTCATTCATCTGCCAATGTTGTAAATCCAATATGTGTGGGTATTGAAAAAATCTACCAAGGTTTTCAATATCATTGTGGGCATTCATTAACCCACTAGCATTTTCAACATATACGTATATGCGTGCGTTTTGTATTGGCAGAAAAGAGTTGGGTTCTTTGCCCAATAATTACAGCTATTCAATTTGAAGCATTGCAACTTTTCATTGTTGACTGGGTATCTGACCGCATGCTTTATAACATATATGACCTTTGGGTAATTGGTGTTTTGTATCAGATATGTTCATTAGATATACTGCTGCAATAAGTTGTATCACATGGTGAAAATGCATACTCAAACCAAATGATGTGTCTAACGGGTGCAATACTCTCTATATATTGGTAACATTGGCATAAGAGAAGATTCATTCAGAATTTGTTATCTACACAATTTCTTTGCTCTCTCTTCTCTTTTCATCACATTCATACAATTTATTTCTAGTTATTTCTAAGGGAATACAATTGGGTTTTGCTAATCGAATATTTCATACTTTGTTGTATCCTGTAAGTGATTTGCCAAGAACCTTTTAGCAAACTCATTTGAGTGAGGACAAATAACACTTCAAGGAAATGATTCAAGTCATACCTCAAAATCATCATTCAGATTATTTTCTATATTTCTACATTAACTCTTAACAATTTTTTTATTGTTGAATTTTAATTCTTGTGTGTTTTTGAGTAAAGATTTAACAATTTAATTCGATGTCCGGAACACCATAAAAAACACCTATGTATGCAGGTAAGTCACAATCGTTGATCAGTATAAACTTCATGCATGCTTTGCTAGGGTCCATCTCAGAAAATAGCTCATCGACTTGCATGCATAAATGTAAAGGTCAACTTTGCCCATTTTCTACGTTGTGTTTCAATCTTGACTAAAAAAAGATTTCTAATGCCAGGTGCCACACTTTTAAGCATCGATCTGAATTATGAACCTAATTAGGAGTCAAATCAAACCCTAAATTATAAGAGCAAAACAGTTCGAATTATTTTCTTTAATTTTCCTTTGAAATTGGAGAATTCTATAGTTCTTTGGATAATTGGATAGATGTAAGTTAAAAATATATCGTCCTTTCATCTCTACAATATTCTAGCCTTTGGTTATTCAGAGAATGAAGGGGTACTATTTTTCTTTTCTTTGACAAATACTAAGATATTTATGAAAATACTTTTTATGACGGTATATATGTTAGTCCTTAGAGTACTATATGCATCTTTTTAAAATGGCACACACCACGACCGAAGTGCCTATTAATATGAGAGTAGTCACAACTAGGTATTAAAATTTTCACAATTATATATCGTCTTTTCATCTATGTGATTAAAGTCTAAAATCTTTTGCAAATTGAAAGGAGAATATTATAGCTCGAGTCTTCAATATAGACTGTATTTGAATGAGATTTTTTAAATCACATAGAAGGGAATATAATGACCTCTTTGTTCAAATGGTCACGTGAAATCAACTTTTAGGAAAGGATATAATTTTATTATCTTTTTTAAAAGGGAAGTAGAAAGAGAGTTTGAATATACTTGGACTTTTGTGCTTGTTAAAGTGCCAATGCTTACCTAACACCTACCATTTGCATCCTCTAAGATATAACCCCAGCCCTAAAAATTCAATTAAAGTACAAATCAAGCCAATTTAAGTTGGTCATCATCAATTAGCATGCAGCTTCATGATCTGCATATCTTTCCAAAAAATAATAGAAAATAATGAAGCTACAATATGCATTGTATGAATAATCATTCCTCCTTTCCCACTCCTTTTAACCTAAATATTATATGTGTTTAGTGACATGGGAATATGGATAGGCAATTTCCTCATGAAATCAACTGCCTTGAATGAAGAATTCAACAGACCCTAATCCAAACGTTTTCCAAACCAAACACTAAAAGATACCAAGAAAGTCAATCTTTATAAATGGTAAACCTCGGGATGGTTCGCACCAGCAATATCATTGTTACTGTCCTTAACCCAATTAGGATAAGATTTATCACAAAAACTATCAGTGATATTAGGAGTAAAACACCACATGTATAAGCAGTGGTTTATCTAGAATTTTAACATTAGGTGTATAAGTGATATTAGGAGGAATCCGATAATAATCGTTTGTGAGATCTAAACATTAGGCATGACAATTTCTTGCATGACCTATTAACCGGTCACGAAATGATATGACCAGTTAACGAGTTGGGTTGTTATTGGATCACATGTTATCTTAACAAGTTTGACACGACACAACATGACCTGTTAAAATAACAGATTTTTCGTGAAAACCATACGAACATGACAAACACAATCCGTTTACCAAACGTATCTCCAACGATAAATCTCATATGGCTAGCGGATGTGTGAATTTTTCCAATAATTGGCTGAAAAACGTGTTGTTAAAACACTGACTTTTTTATGAGAATAAGTTTTCAGGTCACGCAGAAAGCGACGAAGCATGATGACGAGACACGCAAATTCTTGAAAATGTAGACCAATAATGGAGCGCCCCGCACTACTTCTCATCCTTCGAATCTTGTCCTTGTTTTCACAAGTGGCTTAGCTCTTTACATTAAAACTCTTATCCTGTTCTTGTCAATGCTAATAGACAATTAAGTAACTGATTTGTTTATCTTTCTTTCCATTTCACTAAACTAATTATCTACTTTGCTCACTCAATGAGCATCAACATGGTTTTGGATTTGGTTTTCCCTTCAACCTTTTTTTATTTATTTATTTTTATTTTTAAATTTTAAAAATAAAGATTATTTTAAAAAATTAATAAAAATTGAAACATAAGTTTCAATCCTATCTCCAAAACATAAAAACTCTTCAAAAACTAAAAAAATTCTTTAAAATAGTTCTTAATAAAAACTACATGGAACAAAAATTTAGGATTAAAAAAACCGCCATCTGTTGATCTCTTTCACTTGGAAAATGAAAGTAGATATCCTATTTCTTGTTTTCTATGTATAATAATTGTTCTCAATTTTTTTTTTCTCCATCGTACATAATACATAATATTGGGATTTACTTGTGAACAATTTTTTTTGGAGATAAATTATGAACCAATTAAATTGTTGTTTTTTGGATCAGTTGTGGTTAGCATATTTCTCTTTAGCCTAGTATTACATAATCTTGATATTTCTGTTTACTTATAAATGAAAATTTTTAAATTCAAATTTTGCGTATGGCAGTTTGATATTAATTTATTTTTTCAACTCTTTAATGTAAATATATTGTTATAAGAAAAAAAAAAAGTGAAATATTAAATATTAGCACATATTTTCATCAGCATGCAAAGCAAATACAAATAGTAGTCAACGGTCCACAGTAATCCACAGACGCAGTGCTTCAACAACTGACACCACCCACACGCAATCACTCCCCCTTAAAATACTCTAAAAAACAAAAAAAATTCCAAAAAGCAGTCACAAAAGAAAATAATAAATAAACCAAAGTGATGGCGGGTGAAAACGTTGAACGAATCTCATCCGTCCATCAGAGGCGGCCGAAATCCTAGCCCTCCGATCCTTTCCCCGAAACGCGTCCTCACAATTCTCTCTGGCGCGCTTCTTCCTCCCCTCGGCTTTAAAAGCTTCTCCTCTCTTCTTCGTCAACTCCTCCACCACCACCGACTCAAAACATCGGTAGCAAATTTCTAGAGAGAGAAAACTGAAGACTCCTAGAGAGAGAAAGTCGCGTCTCGGACTCGAACAGTATTTCGAAATGGCCGACCTCACTCCACCTAACGGCGATTTCCCGGCGGTGCCGTCCCACGGCGGCCAGTACATCCAGTACAACATCTTCGGCAACCTCTTCGAGATCACCAACAAATACCGCCCTCCGATCATGCCGATCGGCCGCGGCGCCTACGGCATCGTGTGGTACGTCGTTTTTTCCCCCGGAATCGATTTCTTCTTCTTGCGATTTAGGTTTTTGTTGATCGGAGTGTTTTTTGCAGCTCGGTTTTGAATTCGGAGACGAAGGAGATGGTGGCGATCAAGAAAATCGCCAACGCTTTCGACAATCACATGGACGCCAAGCGCACGCTCCGCGAGATTAAGCTGCTTCGCCATTTGGATCACGAAAATGTGAGATTAATTTGCTTTTAATTAATGCTAATTGATACGATTCAGCTCTAATTTCTTGAATTAATGAGAAAGTTGACTTCTTTAGATTTTTACTATTTCTAGTTTTACATTTATTGGTTAGAGATTCTAAAAGGAGAAAATTACTGTATTATTAATTAGCTGAACAGCTTGAATTAGAAGGTTGTCAAAAGATTGGAGGATTTTGCATGAATTACTTGCTAAAAGTGGAAACTTTACGATTGTCAAACAGGTAATAGCTATCCGGGATGTGATTCCTCCACCTCTAAGGAGAGAATTTTCGGATGTGTACATTGCCACGGAACTCATGGATACCGACCTGCATCAAATTATTCGCTCGAATCAGGGTTTATCGGAGGAGCATTGTCAGGTACTTGCAAGTGTTTACATTTTAATTTCGTCAACCAAGTTCCATTGGTAGTGAGTGAAATAAATGGTTGTATTATTTGAGGACTAATTGGTGTATGTTGGAATGCCTTGCAGTACTTCATGTATCAGATTCTTCGAGGGCTGAAATATATACACTCGGCGAATGTTATTCACAGAGACTTGAAGCCTAGCAACCTCTTGTTGAATGCTAATTGCGATCTTAAGATATGTGATTTTGGCCTCGCTCGTCCGACTGCAGAGAATGAGTTATTGACAGAGTATGTTGTGACGAGATGGTACAGGGCACCTGAGCTTCTGTTGAACTCTTCAGACTACACTGCCGCTATTGATGTGTGGTCTGTGGGTTGCATCTTTATGGAGCTTATGAATAGGAAACCTTTGTTTCCGGGCAAAGATCATGTGCATCAGATGCGCCTATTGACAGAGGTAAGATGAATTACTGACAAGTATAAATAAAAGTTGAATTCGACATGACCCGACTTTGATTGTGTTATTTAAGAATCACCGGTTTAGAAGAAATGAAATGTGACTGTCCTGTAAAGTACTTATTCTACATTTGTAATAATGAAGTGCTGTGCCCAAACTAGAGCGGCTACTGTGCATACATAAAGTACATAGCAATTAAACCCATGATGTTACACTACTGAATACTTCATTGGAATCCCTACGTATCTGTAGTAGTTAGTTGTGTTCTACTTTCCACTTTCATCCATGTTCGTACATGACTAAATTATTTAGCGATTTTTGGAAAGCAATATCTGCTAAATGAATACTAATACATACTTTGTATTTTCTGTTATAGCTTCTTGGGACACCAACTGAGTCTGATCTGGGGTCCGTTCGGAATGAGGATGCTAGAAGATATATAAGGCAGCTCGCCCCGCATCCCCGTCAACCATTGGAGAGGCTTTTCCCACATGTTAATCCAATGGCCATTGATCTCGTTGACAAAATGTTGACGTTTGATCCTACTAAAAGGATAACTGGTAATTTCTATTCCCATGTCAATCTTTTGGTGCTTCCGACAAAAATATGTATAGAATGTCTTCCACATTGAGGTCCTGATTGTGAGTTTTAATTGTGCAACTTGTGCTTCTGCAGTTGAACAAGCATTAGCTCATCCTTACCTGGAAAGACTACATGACGTAGCTGATGAACCAATCTGCACTGAGCCGTTCTCCTTTGATTTCGAGCAACAGCCCTTGGGAGAAGAGCAAATGAAAGATATGATTTACAGAGAGGCTATTGCACTCAATCCAGAGTATGCTTAATATGAAAAGCAGCATTACTCGATTTCTATATCGACAAAGTAGAAAGACTTGCACTTCCAGTGCTCTTTGATCAAAAAGGTTATTGTGATCAAAATATTGCAATCATCAGCGAGCTTTGTGTTCAAAGATTTAGTAGGCTGCTGATCAAGTAACCATGATCGTCCTATTACATCTACATCATTACTTAGGTGTGTTTGCTGATTATTCGACAATGATTGCGCGTCAATTTTAATAGACCTCTATATTATTTTTGAGGTCAGTTCCTCTTTGTTCTTTCCTTTTGGCGGTTGAAATTGTATTCTATTTATCTTGTTTGTATCATTATTTTTTTTTTTGGTTTTTTTGCTGTACCAACGGATCATGTATAGCACGATTGTATTGGCAGACCTAACTACGATTCAATAAATGCCTTTATTTATTCCTTGTGAGGGTAATTTGGGATTTTTGTTCGCAAGTTATCGACCTTTTGTTTGATGGATCAATTTATGGTTGTGACATTTGTTCTACTGCTGATCAGTTCTCTTCTGGTTTGTTGTTCACCAGAAGGAAAATTCTGTATCATGTTGATTACCATAGATATTTTATCACACAATCTGCAATCCATGAGTAAGTGAATCCTCAAGAAGGAGAAATGTTTTGAGCGTGTTTCTAATCTATTCATGTTATAGCATGTGTATCTATTTACTAATCTCATACCCTAGGACAAGAAATGTCAACCCTCGGTCCCCCGTTGTCTACCTATACCATAACTTGTGGATTAATCTCCCCACGTGACAGTGTGACCGTCACACCCACAATTTTCCCTCCCTCAGAGAGTAGTTGATCCCTCATGGCTTATATCCATGAATTATTTAGCAGTTTTTTTAACTCACCTTTTGCTCTTACAGAGTTAGAGTGGAGCAGTGAGTTTCTTACTAGATATGCTTTTAGATATTTTTCTTTGATGAAAGAATCTTCTCTTTGCTATTAATTAATACCAAAACTCATTTCGCATCAGTCCTTGCAGCTTAATTTGTTATCTTGTGACTACTTTATCATTTCCAGCATTATTGGTATACCTACTATGGCAAGTATGTTAGCCAACAATAATAAGCCAATTCTTAATTGTTGGATGTCATTGTCATAGGGTTACGATTTTCAAGCTCATTTTTTAACCATCTGCACTCTAAACTGTATATTTTACGTTCTTTCTACTCACATAGGAGTGCAGGAGGTTGGAAATGAGTGCTAAAATTACGGTGTGATAGAGATTCACATAACTGCTCCTAGTAACATGAACTTGCTTACTTGAGTTAAAACCCTTGCTTGAGGTTTCCTTCAAATAGGTCTTCTTGAAGGCTGATTTGGTGCTCAAAAACTTAATTAGTCGAAAGTTGCGGCATCTCAATGATTGTGGCTGGATTTATCTCAGTGCTGCAACTAGTGGAAAGTTGAAAGTTGGTGCTTAATGATAGGAAACCTTGCTTAGTTGGGTTCTTTGATAATAACAGAAGGGATGCTGGACCACTGTTAGTGTGGCATATACTGGACTATCACACCAGCTGGGTTGTAACATGGATGCATCACTCTCCGTGGACAGTGAAGGACAAATGGTGGATGCTGGTGGTAAACGCGGTGGTTGGATCATCTTTTTATTCATCATAGGTTTTTCTCTCTCTCTCTCTCTCTCATGCACTTCTGTTGTTCACTTATGACTACAAGGAAGTGAAAAAGAAAACTTCTTTCTTAGCAAACCATGTGATCTTATTTTGTTTTGAGCAGGAACTTTAATGTGCTTGACACTTGCTGCTGGAGGATGGCAAGCAAATCTAGTTGTGTATCTGATTGAGGAGTTTAACGTGAAGAGCATTGATGCTACTCAGGTGTCAAATGTTGTCAATGGTTGCACTACTTTATTTCCTATCATTGGAGCAATTGTTGCAGACTCCTTCTTTGGCTGTTTCCCTGTCATCCTGATCTCGTCTTGTGTCTCTTTACTGGTAATACCCTCGCTCTGTCTCTACTCTAATACACACGCTCACTTAGCCATGATAGTTCTGTTAATTGTTGATGTGGGATAATACACTTCCAATTTGCAACATAATGTTGAGTTTTATAGGATAATACACTTTCAATTCTCCGCTTGATGGGGCGGTATTAGCCTACAACGAAGCATCTGAATCCTTAAATAGTTGGTGCTAGAGACGGTAGGAAGGTTTCCATACTTTCTTCTCGTATTTGAGCTGTACCTCTGGTACTTGCGGGCAATACATATCGTCGCATTTTTCAATTTTCCTGTTGAACCAACTTGTTCTCTGAAAATTTTCAACACGTCTAGTCTCATTTTTAAATTCATTACATTTATTCTTCGCAGGGATTGGTCCTATTCACTTTGACTGCAACTCTTGATTCCTTGAGGCCCCCTTCATGCGAGAATGGATCTAGCTTGTGCGAAACACCATCAAAAGTTCAGTTTGCAGTCCTATATGCTAGTATAACGCTGGGATCAATTGGACTGGGAGGCACTCGCTTTACCATAGCAACAATGGGAGCAAACCAATTTGACAAGCCTAAAAATCAAGGGATTTTCTTTAACTGGTTTTTCTTTGCCATGTATACCGCGCTTGTTGTAAGTTCTACTGCCGTTGTGTATATTGAGGACTGTGTCAGTTGGGGGTTGGGATTCGGCCTATCTGCTCTTGTTAATTTGATTGGTCTGGTCATATTCTCATCTGGAATCCATTTCTATCATCGTGATAAGCCACAAGGTAGCCCATTCGTGAATATAGCTCGTGTTGTTGTTGCTAGTATCCGGAAATGGAATGTTAAGCTCCCACCCCGAAGGGAGGATTACCACTACCACAACGAAGGAGAGGCAAAGACAACTCCCGCAGCACCTAAAAAGAGTTTCAGGTACCAGAATTTCCGCATGTTCTGCATCCTCACATTGATTTTATCTTGTGTCTTCTTTATTGCTAGTATCCGGAAATGGAATGTTAAGCTCACAGGTTTTCTATCTGTAATCATCATGTTGTTAAGTACGCAAGGATACACAGTACTATTTCTGTAGGAAACAGTGTGCCATTATATAACGATGATAAGAAATTTTCCTTTTGCTCTCTTGTTGCAGATTCCTGAACAGCGCAGCCCTGGAAACAGAAGGGGACTTGAAGCCCGACGGCTCAATTGCAAGGCCATGGAGGTTGTGCACACTCCAGCAAGTAGAAGATCTCAAAACTATCATTAGAATTTTCCCCTTGTGGTCATCCAGCATATTTATAAGTACTCCAATAGCGATTCAAATGAGCTTAACGGTCCTGCAAGCTCTAAAGATGGACCGTCGCATTGGATCACATTTCAAAGTCCCGGTTGGATCTGTCCTAGTCGTGGTTACAATCGCCACTTGCATCGCTCTCCCAATAATTGATCGTATCCTATATCCCGTCTGGCAGAAACTGACCCATAAATCTCCGACTCCCCTCCAAAGACTAGGAATTGGTCATGTCCTAAATATCACAGGCATGGCTGTTTCCGCATTAGTCGAGTCAAAGCGTCTCAAAACAGCTCACGGTTCCAAGGTGCCAATGTTCGTCATGTGGTTATTCCCACAGTTGGTTTTGGTGGGCATCGGTGAAGCATTTCATTTCCCGGGGGAACTTCAGTTTTGCTATCAAGAATTTCCAGCGTCACTTCATACCACGGCAACTGCAATGGTCGCGATGATAATAGCCATTGCTTTTTACTTGAGCACGGCGCTGGTTGATCTTGTTCGGAGGGTTACGGAATGGCTGCCGGATGATATAAACGAAGGCAGGATAGACAATGTGTACTGGGTGGTGGTTGTGATAGGTGTGCTCAACTTCGGTTATTTTCTGTTATGTGCCAAGTTGTACAAGTATCAGAACGTTAAGGGAGTAGAAGATAGTAGCTCCTCAGTCTCTCAAGGTTAGAAAATAAAATGTCTATCGATCTTATACTGAAATATGAACTATTTATTGGCCTAAATCTAATTTTCTAGAATGCCGTGATTCAAATAAAAAGACTAGTGTTTAAGTTCTTGATTTGGACAATACTAGTCTACATCTTTCTGCCCACAAAGAAAGATTCCTCTTTTTTTTTCTCTTTTCGTGTGGTCATATTGTTGTCTTTTTATTTGATTTCTTTTCTCCTAAGTTATCATTTTTCTCTCTCTTTTCGTGTGGTCATAGTGTGGTCATATTGTTGTCTTTTTATTTGATTTCTTTTCTCCTAAGTTATCCTTTTTCTCTCTCTTTTCGTGTGGTCATATTGTTGGAAATGAAAGAAAGTTGAGATTTCATTATAATAATCTCTCTTTTCATCAATATGAGATTTATTCTTAATATGTCTCTTCATGTGTGATGAATTTTAAGGCTAATATGTGGATAACATAACTCGAAGGATGTGGAGCACATGATGCCGTTATGCCTCATACATGAGACAACCGTTCCGATGCCATGAAGATAGTTGAAGTTCCACCATAAAACCAATTAATTGACAATATGAAAAGTACCTCAACCACTTATTATAAGCACATACAAAATCTCTTATTTCATTAATATAAGATTCATTCTTTAACAGAAAAATAACTGCTTGTAAATAACCGAGCTACATTCCCTTGCAACACCGATCATATTATTTTGCGAGGATGACTGTTTCAAGGGGTGTGCTATCCACATACCCCATTTTACTTCTCACACACCCCTTGATAATTTATGTCCGTTGATCTTCTTCGATTCATCCAATCCGACGGCCGGAAATTAAAAATCTGAGAAGTAAAATAGGGTGTGTAGATATCACACCCCTTGTTTCAATTGTTTGTAGGCCATAGTAGATAATGTAGAGACAATCAATTAAAAATTGTAAAGGACCCTGAAAAAACCTGAGCCACACAACACAAAGAAGAAGAAAATGATCATGCAAACACGGGATTTAGAAGAAAACTAGAAAATATGCTCGCGTTTTGTTGCGGGACTTGAATGCATCATTCTGAATTGCATGAATAAGACACATATTATCTGAATAAATTCAACACAATCATGAATGAACAAAGAGATAGATGAGTGAATGAGGTCGGTAAGATAAGCAGCTTTGTTTTTATATACATTCAACTTAGCTGATAGGAAAAGACATTGTACAATTAATAGGATGAAAATGAAGGTTCCTGATTACAAAATATGTGGTCGCAAAAAATGTTATGTTTCCCTAATAAACAGAAGCAACATGCAGTTGACACAAATCTTGCCTCTACAGTCAAGGTGGCAAAATATATGTCCTATAGGCTAGGCACCTGTTTTAGCAGTTAACAAAAAAACATAAAAAGTGTTCCGTTCTTGTTCTAGCATTTATGTTTTTGAGCACAAATGTTCAAAGCAAAAAACATGCAGGACGCCTGTTTCCATAAGAAACAGAAGTAACATGCAGTTCACACATTTTGCCCTTGCAGTAACATATGTCCTGCAGGCCAAGCACCTGTTTCAGTAGTTAACAAAAAACATAAAAAGTGTTTCGTTCTTGTTCAAGCAGCTAAGTTTTCAAGAAAAAATGTTGAAAGCCAAAAACATGCAGAACGCCCTGCAGCAGTCGTTGTGGTGTTCACTTTTTCTGAGAGCGAACATCTTCCACACTATAGCAAAAAACATAAATCATAGTTTAACAAACGCTAATATGATGGATGTTATGTAGGCATGTGCACGAAAAACAAATTGTAATTTACCTATCTTTGGTTTGAGCTTTTGTTCTGAGTGTGGCTATGAACACTTTGTCGGTTGGTTCAATTTTGGGGACAACTAGATTATGGAATTCTCTAGCAATTCTGGCAGAATTGGTTGTCTCTGTTTGGTCGTCGCAAGGTTTTTTGTTGTGAATCAAGGCACAAATTTATAAGGTTGGAGAGAAATGCGATAGCCAGGGAAAAGAGTGCGAAATATTGGTGCGAAGGTTTTTCATGAGCAGCAAAACATATCCATATACCCAAGAGAAGCATGTTTCTTAAGATTTGCACATGAGAACATTAATCCAGAGGAAAACTTTACCTGTCAAATTTGTTTGCTTGATTAGGAAACAAAGCTCTCTTTGAAGTCTTGGTGGGTGCAGCTGATTGGGGTTGTTGATCTAGTTGTTGGGAAGACATCAATGGGGTGGGGGTTGCTTCAGTCATAATTTGTTTTCCTGCAGTGGTAGCAGGTGTTTGTGGTTTGACTAAGGCAATCGTTGGGCTTGAGAGTGGTTGGTCTTGGAGTAGTCTATGAACAATGAAGTCCATCTTCCCAAAGTCATTGTTTTGATTTCCAAAAGAGAGCTGAAATTTTTTTCTCGCCGATCAAAATTTCCAGAGTTGGCGGCACCACAAAAGGATCCTCATATCCGTCCTCTATCACCAGAGTGTGGCGAGTTTTTTTTGGCATGCATTCATATCATGAGGAAATTGTGTTGATTCGTGCTATCTTCCACTATAAGATCGATTTTGAACCTATGCAAGATGAGGATATTTGTTGACAGGCAACCATTATTGCTAATACCAATATTGTGAGCAATCTAGAAAATGCACTAGAACCACAGTAATGCAAGGCATGCATGAATAAAATAGACAGAAAGGCACAAATTATTTAGATTTAATTCACTTCACATCAACATATTGTGCATAATGAAAAGCGTAAATTTGAAAGTTTGAGTAAACGAATAATGCAATAACAAAATATACTGTTTTTAGCCCCTAGTTCTATAAATTAGAAGCACAAATGGAAATGATGGTTCCCAAACTTTGTAAGGCATACTTTAACAATTAATATGAGGCTCTAAAGGTGTGCACATGTTTAATTCCAAACTAATAAACACGTGTAAATATGAATTACCATGACTAAAAGACATAAAATCAGGATGAGTACAACCAAAAGACACACAAAATATTAGACCTGGCAATTTCTGACACGACACGGTGACATGATACGAAAACGACACGAAAATAACGGGTTTCAGGTCGACACGATAACTTATTGGGTCATTATCGGGTGACCCGTTAAGAACTCGTTGATAATGGGTTCGTAACGGGTATACACGTGGGTAACCTGTTTCAACCCATTAAGAAAAAAATTATTTTGATAATTTTAAAGTTTAATTACTAAAAGATTTATTATAAAATACAATAGCCATATTAATATATACAATACATTCTATAAATATATAATTTTGTATTATTATTCTATATAAGTTAAAAAAAAAAAAAAGTTTTAGTCATTATTTATTGTTATTATGAGAGTTCCTTATTATCATTACTAAGATAAATTTTACTCAACATGTTGTTGTCCAAAATTAAAATAAACTAGTATAATATTTGTATAGGCAAGAACTAAGAAGACATACATACAAGTATGAAAAATGTGAAAGAATATATAAACACTCGTGATTCATCATTATTCCTCCACGAGTAGATAATAGTTACACTTACATTATTGTTCAGATTTTTAAAATCCTCCAAACCCTCATGAATAATGTTTTTTATTTGAGGGCAAAATTAATAAAATTAAGGGTAAATTACACTTTCATACCTCAGGTTTGGGGTTTATTTCAATTCCTTACAACATCTTCAAAACATTTCACTTTCATACCTTAAGTACTATTTTATTTGATATCCGTTACATTTTCCATCCATTGATCTGTTAAATGCTGACGTGGTTGCCACATATATGTCACGTGGTTGCCAAATGTTTGTCACGTGGCAAATAAAATAATTTTTTAATTTTTTTTTAAAAAACCTGAATTTTCTCAAAAAAATAAAAAATAAAAAATGAAACCCACTATCCCCCCCCCCCCCAGCAACCCACATCCCTATTCCTAACCCAAAACCCAAAAAACATGCTGCTGCAGCAGCAAGAAGAAGAAGAAGAAGAGGGAGAAAGAAGGGAAAAAAAAAAAAAACCTGCAGCAGCAGTAGCAGGAAGAAGAAGGAAAAAAAACCCCAAACCCAGTTCGTGCCCCCCCCCCCCCCCGGCGCCGCACGACCTCCCCCCCTTCCCCACCCTCGCGCGACCTTCCCCGCCCCCCTCGAGTCAGGATCTCATGATTTTCAATATGGGTAGGTTTTGAAAATGCTTTGAGTTTGAGATGATTTTGGACTGGTTTTGTGGTAGATCCACCTAATCTTGGGTGGAATTTTTCTCCCTCTTCTTCTTCTTCTTGCAGGTTTTTGGGTTCTGGGTTACGGTCGCTGGGGGGGCGGTGGGGCGGGGGAAGGCATTGGTTTCAATTTTTTTTTCCTTTTTTGAGAAAACTGAGGTTTTTTAAAAAAAATTTAAAACATATTTTATTTGCCACGTGGCAAACATTTGGCAGCCACGTGACACTTATGTGGCAGTCACGTCAGCATTTAACAGATCAATGGATGGAAAATGTAACGGAGGTATTATTTTGAAATAAAATAGTACTTAAGGTATGAAAGTGAAATGTTTTAAAGATGTTGTAAGGAATTGAAATAGACACCAAACTTGAGGTATGAAAGTGTAATTTACCCTAAAATTAATAATAATTATTGTAAAAGTGTAAAAAATGTAAAAAAAAAAAAAATATATATATACAATCACCTTTGAAATCCAACACTATAATCCATAAACCTTAAATTTATATTTAACTGTCGATTGTCATTTACGCTTTATTCTTCTTACTAAATTTCATTTTTAAAATTTTCTTTTTTGAAAATACGATCATCTGGTAGATGTAAGAAGATGAACGGTTCAGATCTTTGATATCACGTTTCAATATTTACGGTTAACTAAAATATGAGTCGATGTTATATAGTTTGTAAAAACTTTATAAACATCAAGTAATATTTTCACTAATCGTAAAACTCTAAATATAATATCAACGATCAAAATCATTCATCTTCCTGCATCCTCTAATAGATCTTGTTTTCAAAAATAAAAATCTGAAAAAATAAAATTTGATGAGAATATTGAAGCGTAAATGTAAACAACAATCAACGATTAAATTTTGGTCTATGATTTATATGATTATAGTGGTAAATTTCGAAGTTAAGTTCTCCATAAAAGTTGTAAAGTTTGTCATTACGAACGTTTATATATATTTTTTTTACACTTCTACATTAATTAAAAAACTATTAAAGACTTTAGGTAAGCGAAAATTCGGGTCATATTATCTGTTAATATTATCGGGTCGATTTCGGGTCGGGTCATTTTACCTGTTGTTACACGACACGACTCGTTAAGATATCGAGTATGACACGAAAACGAAAAACACGACACGAATGCCAAGTCTACAAAATATATTGATCGAGGCTACAACTTAATTGGAACGAATTTAAAAGTATATCTCACGATCGCCCTGTTTAGAACTATAGCTCTTAAGCAGAAAGTGAGAACCAAAGAGGAATTCTCCAAATGATTGTCAAAACATCTTTTTATAGGCTTATGAAATGAATCCATAAATGTGTGAAATCTTTCCTACGATAATAGCATTTGAAATTATTCTTAAGATAATAACGACATCCTCAAATTTATTAGCATAATGCATCTGAAGCTAGCAGGACAAGCAAGGCCTGGGATGCACACCACAGGGACATCCTTCGCATACATGAAGGACTATTTATGTATTATCATTATGGTTATTCTGGAAACTCTTTAGCTTCTTCTTTAAAGGTGGGGAAGACAGTATAGCTGTAGACTACCCCAACATATTATAGCAGGAACATTTATAATAATGTTACTAATATACCCCTAAGGGTCAAACAGTTGTAAAAACGTAATGATTGGGGAGACCACCCTAATTTGTCGTAATCGCAAGAAAATAAAAAAGGACTCAACAACTTAATATAACCATTAAATATAAAATAGGTGCAAAAGAATATTACCATGATTCGGGTAATGACACACCCCGACCGAGATCGGAGTGTGCTGGCCGTCACTCAAAGGTGACGTAGCCATGTGCACGTGCGGAAGCTAGTAAAGTAGTAATATAAAAGTACGAATGATTCAAAACTAGCATACAAGGTAATAATATAAGTGCTAGTAAGTGATATACAAAATCAGAGCAGGTCTAAAGCAGTCCAAACAAAAACGATAACAGTGGTACGCCCGAAGGCGACCCTACAATGTGGAGTGTCTGTCAGAACGCCGAAAAGCTCTCAAGGGAAACCACCGCAACGGCTAGGCAACTAGAACCTGGAGGGGCGCAAAACAAAAGCGTGAGTGGGCAAAAACAAAGCTCTTTGAAAACCATTTAGCAAAATACTATCTAACCCCTCGCCGTAAAACCTGTATACTTCCCAGAAAATAAACATATAAACGTATGTATAGATATACCAAACATGCTCAAGGGTATAACAATCCTGCTCAAGATATGCCATGTCTAAGCCTCATAATGAAATGCAAGTGCTCAGGTATAAATCACATCAATAACATAACATCTGGCAGCCGGAGTCACCTAACGTGACCTGTACGGCGGCATATAGAGCTCAAATCTCAACTCAATCACTGAACCTGCCCACGAGTCGGAACCACCTAAAGTGGTCTGTACGACAGGCCTGGGTGTAACATATATATACGCTCTAGTGCTACGATCACGTGAAGGCTGTGCGAATAATCGCGGGTCACCTACGAGTCGGAACCACCTACTGTGGTCTGTACGACAGGCCTATGCACCTAGCTTGGATCCAAGCTGAGCGTATGGTGCGGGAGGTGAACAACACGTGAAGGACTGTGCCCTACTCTGGGCGGGAGCACTAACACCGGGGGTGCAGGTTATGAGCTCTCTAAGCATCTCTAACCACTATTTAATGCAATCGTTAAAGAACGCTTACCTGGCACTTACCTATGCATCCACAGCACCCAATATGCATATGTATATGTATGCCACTACTAATGCATGCAATGATGCATAAACGATAATAATAACATGCATGGCATAAGACAAATAACCCTTTTTACTCAATTTCTGGGAAAACAATTGTATATAGGTATATACGGAAAACAAAAGCCCACTCACTGGTATGTAGAAGGGTCGTAGCCCCCCTGCCTCGCGTGTGCACGCTCGTCCTCGGGGTACGTGTCACCTAAATGCGAAACAACTATAAAAACGTTAACTTTAAAGCACATAACTAACTTCTCGCAATAACTTCTCATACATTGCTCAAAATGGACAAATGAATATACCAACATGATCTACACAACCTCAGGATCACGCCCATATTTTTAGAAAAATTTTTGGACCACGCACGCGCCCCCACGCGCCGGCCAAGGCACGGCCCTACGCGCCCCCACGCGCGGCCACGTGCACTGCACACTGACGGCGTCAGTTGACGCCGTCAGGAATATTCCGTCAACTAACGGAATATTCCGTTAGACTTAACCCCTGCCGTCAGGAATATTCCGTTAAACTTAACGGAATATTCCTGCTTCTTCTCCGGCCAGTCCCCGACGCCGGCGCCGTCGCCGTCGCCGGCACCGTCGCCGGAAAACCTGCAAATCGCTATAACTCTCTCGTTTTTCCACCTTTTTCCACGTTTCTTGCACCAAATTAAAGCCCTAAACTAGTAGAACACAACCATACACATTTTAAGGTCTAAAACTCACTAGATTATACTTGAGCAAGCTTCCCAAAACCGGCCAACTCCACAACCAAGGATCCTGACGTCCAAATTCAACCAACGAGCCACTCCCAAGCTCCTGGGAACCTCACAAACACAACCACAAGCTCAGAAATCCCTAAAACTCAAAGCATAATTATTGCATGAACAGTACTCAAATCGGCCATCGTCGAAACGACGTGAAAACGATGTGTTTCTCACCTGAAAAGGGTATGGCTGAGCTTGCCTCGACCTCACGAGTCGAATGGTGTAGTTGGTTCCTTCGATCTGTGAGGATTTGGGTGGTTTTGATGTTCGTCCGTACGTCGAAGGAAGAAGAAGAAGGATAGAGGACTCGGGGAAGAGGGAGAAGACAGAAGGAGAGAGAGACAGAGGGAAAGGGAAAGACAGAGAGTGTGCAGGTGTGTGTGTGTGGCCCAACACATGCCACAACACACAAAACAACCCCACAACTTGACGAAAAACACACTAGGGGTAAAATTGTAATTTCACACGTACGTTTTAATAATCCCGGGACGGGATGTCACAGGTAATCTATTTATGAAACCATGTTCATTACACTCAAATGATTTGTGGAAGTTCACTACCATTTTTCTGAAAATATTTATGGTTCGTTGAGAGAGCGCAGCTGTCAACAACACTTATTAAAGCACTTCGGGGAGGATGAGACAGTTCACTACCAGAAAAACCTAACGAAAACACAAACCAACCAAAGCAATTGACCTCTGAACAACAATTTGGAAAATTGAGAACGCAACAAAGAAATGAAGCAACCAACAAAAAACATATAAAATGCCTAACAACATTCGATAAAGAATTAAGAACACTGGGTTAAACCAGAATCACAGAGACAGCAAGAGACCTTCGAACAATAACAAAATTGCATAGACAAAATTTAAAAAAAAAAAAAAAAAAAGAAAAGAAAGAAACTATCAGACCTCTGGACAATCAGAGGTCATAGAGACAACCAAGAATGAGAAACAAAGCATAGAGCAAATGAATAATATAGGCCGAAAAAACCAAACAATCAATTAAAAATCATAAAATCGCGCTGTCTAAAACAGAAAGCATGGGGAAACAACGCATCGAAGTTCAGGACATACCAAAGCTTTGACGCAATGGCTCAGAACCCCTAGATTAACGGCAGCAGCATGAGCAAATTATGATGATGTGATGAGAGTCCGATCTAAACTGCAAAAAATTAGTGAGATTCAGAGTAAGAATTCAAAGCGCAAACAAACAGACACATTAATAGTAACTCAAACTGTGATGGTGCAATGGACTCAATCTGTGACAGTGCACAAAACATGTTAGGTTTTTGGCTCGTTAATTAGTGTCCTCTTTTGTTTAGGATTGTTTTAGGAAATAAAGGTGCACCAATTCTTCCCTAAAAGGGTTAGGAAAGAATCTTAGTTTCCTTATTCAATTTAGATTAGAAATCCTATCAGTCTATTTGGAATTGGAAAGGAAGTCTAATTTCCTATTCCACTTAGAATGGGACTTATAATCTGTAAAGGACATGTAAACTGCACCGTATGCATATAAATAGGGTGCGGCAAGGGTTAAGGCAATGTGGGAAAATCTGTGACAGCCTAGAGAAGAGAGAGAGATTAGTTCTAGGGTTTGCAAAAGTACTGTATACTTTATTATAAATTGAAGAAGCTGTGATTTCTCTACCCAGGGAAATCACAATTGGACGTAGGCAAAAGTTATGCCGAACCAGTATAAGTCTTGTGTGTTTTCTAGTTTTCTCTATTTTGCTAAGTTTCAGTCTATTACCGAATACATCAAAGAGTAAGATCCATGGAGCGTCAGAATTTTAACAAAATGAAGGATAAGTCTCAGAACATTAATTTTCACTTCGTCCCCTACATTTGACCAAAGAACTTGGCACTTCCCATCTAGGCAGCTAATAACGGGAAGGTCTGATTTCTCATTATGACCCTTTTTGTATTCCACTTTTCCATCTGAGGCGATAGATAATCCAAAAAAAAACTAATTGAGATCTTCCAATGAATATAAACACGTGCTAATACCAAAAATCTCTAGCACTCATCCCCACCCATAAAATCACTACATTTAAACATTTCATGACGAAAGGGAGGGGGAAGGCAGATCATAGCACCGTGAACGAAGAGATGAAGCGAGAAGCAACAAGGGTAAACCTTACATGTTAAATGACAAAGACACTTTAGGCAGAGCATTACATCAACAGATGTTATCAACCAATCAAAACAAGGAGCTTGAAATGCCAAATCCGTTTTAAAAAATATATAAATAAATCCTAAATCCCATTTAATCAAAATTTAGGCAGAGTAAGGAGCTTAAAGAGGCCTGATCGGCTAATCAAGCTTTAGGTAAAGCATCACTCACATAGGTCAAACGTATACCAAAAAGCCTAAATCCCATTTAAAAATACACCAAAATTGGAATAATTTCATTCAATTCTAAAAATAAAAGCCAAAATAGCAAGCATTCATTAAAGAGAAGTCAAATTTGTATAAACTCAAGAATTTAAAACTTCAAATGTGACATGTCTTGCAAAAAAACAACCAAGATTTGGCAACCTTGGCCTATTAGATACCAACCCCCCCCCCCACCCCCCACCCACCCCAAAAAAAAAAAAAAAGAAAAAAAAAAAAAAACAAAGACCAATCCAAGGAGTTCAAAGTTTGTCAAACGCCTCAGATGCATTTTCCAGTCCCCATCTAAAATTTTCCAATCCAAAAAACACATTAAGGCTAGATACGCAACTCTAGAGTATAAATGTTAAGGGTGTCACTTCAACTGAAATAATGTCTAGATACAATGAGAAAATAAATGATGGTAACTCGTGATGACAAAATAAACCACATGATTTGAATTAATCTATCAGCAATCTAAGCTCTAAAATGATAAAGGTGACGAAATATACCTATCACCCTGCTCTCCGTGATCTATGACATCCAATTTCCACTATGTAACCCTCTGGATAGCTACGTAACTTCTGGAAGCGAAAGCCCTGAGAAGGTTTAGAGCTCTAATCAGAGAAGCAAAACCCAAAATTATTTATTTACACAACCGTGCACACACACACATGCCCATCATAGAAATAGAATCCAGGTAAAACCAAAATGCATTAAAAATCCTCAATAGTTAAACTGCAAGCTAAATCAATTAAGTGCTTAAGATAAACGCACAAATTTCCAAACAAAGCAAATAAATTGAAATTGTGTCATGAAAACTAACTAATGAATCTTATTGAGACATCTTTGCTTGGTGCTTGGCAATGCTCTAACCCACTATGGGTTTTTAAATTATTCTATCCATGTACAATGATGGGGATCCACTGTCAGCTGACGACCAGTCATTTATACTTGATAATGTTCTCAATTACCATATGGATAAAGCTGTTAAAATGCGTTCTGGAATCGGTCATCTCAGAGTATGTTTATTTACCCAGTTCTTGTTTAACTACATTTTATTTAGAATTATGTTTCAGTGCACTTTTGATGCATTATGCTTAGAATTTGTGACCGATTTCATTGTTATATTGGTTATTCTAATGTTCATTTCATTGTAGGACAAACAAGAAACATTAAAATAGTAATGAAGCTCAGTATATTCCCTAAATACCAAAACCTACAGCACATGCCCTCTACCCAACAAAGATAAATTATAAACAACAATTGCAGGATCAATAAGGACTTTATGAATTGCAACGATTAAAAGGGTCGGAAAAACACTAATCTAGATAAACAAAAGAAAGTGCACATTAAAGAGCACCAAAAAGCCAAACACTTTCAAGGCTGTCTAACAAATTTCAGTTCAAGGGTTTGAACCCATTGATCTAACTGCAAACATACAAAGGACAGAAGAAAAAATGCAGAGAAGAAAATCCAAAAATAAGAATGCCCCCATGATTATTTTTTTCATGTTCTCACAAACGAATCACATATTTAAAATCCAAGCATGAAAGCTTTAGAAAAGATAAATAAAAAATCCATATAACTAAATAGGCTTTGAATATGCAATAAGGGCACATAATTATATACCTAAAAATGGTAAGGAACCAACTTCTTCCTCCCACAACCCGAATTTCTAAAATTTCCAAAGAAAATAAATCCATTAGCAATTCAGAGAAATTTGAGGACCAAATCTAATTAAATTCTTGTTAAATGAGCAAAGCTACATCAATTAAATAAGAAATGAAAACATTTTGAATCTAAGATATAGAAGAATGATCACACCAAGACTCTCAAGACGACGATATTCAAACATTTAAGAGACGAAAGGAGCTCAAAAGTTTAGAATGACCAAGTTTAGGCCTCTGTAATAAGATATAATAGTTAAAAAGCCATATGCATGAGTTCCAATAGTCAAGTAGTTCAGTATTAAACAGGTCTTCTGTTTAAATGAAGTTGACACCTTTTTCTTATTACATGATATGGTCGTTCATGTGAAACTTTATTTTATTCTTGTGGAAATTCTAGTCTAGTACATGCAAGTTTAAAATGTTGGATAAATCCATGTTTAGTAAAAATGGTTGAACCAATTAAGGCATGGATTTCACATTGGATAATACTTGCATCCCTCTGTGGGGGATGCACGTATCCCCCTATTTGCGAATATCGTATCTTGGCCGAATAAAATTATTTATCGAAATCATTCTATTTATTGATCCTTGTCCACAGATATAATCATACCAAACAGAAAGACTCAATCCATTGCTAACATCAGCAACCATAATTTCCTACCAAAAAGAACTTAGCCCAATAGATTTCTTAGGAAACGATTCATAATCGCTGTGAACTACGGACTACGCAACCGAAACAGAACCATATCAAATAAGAGCACTTTGAGTAAAGAAAACAAAGTGAAATCCGTTTTTCATGCAAAGAATTTCTTCGCTCTCTGCTCAACACTTTTGATACGTTTTATTTAAAATGGGTTCTGGAATCGGTCATCTCACTGAGTATTTTAACTCTCTTTTTCATTCATTTCACACAAACCAATCATACATTTAAATAGGACTTGAATAAAAACAGGGTACATAATTATATAACCGAAAATGCCAAGGAACCAACTTCTCCTTCTAACAATCGAAATTCCTGAAATTCCAAAACATAGCAAATCCATTAGTAATATCATGATGTTTCTTTGCTTTATTTAGTCTAACGATTATAAGGATGTGCATATATATGGAGTAAAGAAGTGGTGCAACCTTTCAACCTTATTTCTAGAAAACTACCCAAGAAACAATGAGATAAAGAGAATCAAGTGGTTTGTTTTTTTTTTTTTTTTTTTTTTTTTTTTGGGTATTCTAATGATATTTTAGCCTTAAACTATGCGAAAAAAGATTTTGAACTTGGTTCAGTGGCTGAAAAGGATTTGTGCCTCCAAATACTAATGCTTACCCATAACCTAGAATTTAAAATTTCCATTTTGTGCCATTAGGATGTGAAAACTTAAGCAGCAGGTGGCAACAGTGGTACCAAATTACAATTCTAAATCTAGTAACTGAAACTAGTTGATAATTAACCCAAAATATAAAGTCCAAAGAAGTTAGAGCAAAAATCACCTTAAATCTTTGCTTCTCTTGTAATTTGGTATTGTGGGGTTGACTTGTAAACGGTAGATGAAGTCCTGAAAACTGAAGAATGAAAAGCGTTCTTTTAGTTAACCTAAAAGCACTCATAAACGGAGCAAGACATGTAACCAAAAAATAAATCTTCGAAAGCAGACATAGACAAACTTCAATCACAATTACTTTAATACATTTGGATACAAAGAAAAATTAAATTTATTCAATTTGATATAAAGAAAATTAACTAATGTAGGAAGAACATTTATGCCTCAATGGCCTGAGAAGTACTCAAAACAAACATTGTGATGTGCAAACAGAAAATGATCATGCTCTCCAACCTAATGCAGGAAGAACATTTGAATTCCTTTTTAGCCATGAAACGACATAAACGAAGAAAATACCGATGAATAACAGAAATGCACTAAAATATAAGTACACAAACATAATCCTAACACGATCAGATCATCGTCAACAAAAAATATCCATTACTAAAAACAAAATTGCACTAAGAAAGTGTAAAAAAGAGTAATGACGAAACTTCATTCTTAAAACTAATGTTTTCATTCATTAGTCACACTCACGCATACATAAATTGGTGCACAGAGATTTACCAACACTGTTGCTATCAAACTCATTCATAAAGATTTACGAAACCATTCACAATCATTCACTGTTGTATCAACAGAAAAAAAAAATAGAAGAGAAAAAATTTCTCATGACTGAAGGAGATGATAGTGAAAGGGTTAGGATGAACCTGTTACTATCAATTACACATTCTAGTGGATGACGCTCTTTGTTTCTCAAAAACGTGCATATGGTTGAGCTGCAAGAATACATCACATAGCAAAGAATTAAAGAGAATAAGAGTTTGTATTCGAACACAGTAAAGAGATTTTCATTATAAATTACTTTGTCTAGCACCTAACAAAATTAAGAATGGATAGACAAATACCTCAGTACTGGTCTTTTTGGTGTCTGCCCTGTGAATGCATGCTTTGATTTGTATGCTTGTGTTTGATCTACATGCATGTCAAGAATCAAATAAAAAAATGCATCACAGAAATACAAAAGCAACCAAGAAATGGAAAAACAATCTAGCAACAGAGGGATATTCAAATGATGTGAAGTGGAAAAGGAACCTGAATTTGATTTGTTGAGAAGCAAACAACAGGAAAGTATGAAGAAACACAGAAATGAGCAGTGCAACCCCCTAATTTATAAAGACAGAAACCTCACCCTAATAGTGAACTAAACAACCTAAACTCCTTAATTTAAAAATAATAAACTTAAAAAGGAGTCTAAATTTGGCTTTCTCATAAGCAAAGGACCAAAAAATAAAAAAAACCAAAAAACACAAATATCAACACAGTGCAGCCCCTAATTTACAATGACTAAGAGCTAACCCTAATAGTTAACTAAATAATATAAAAATATCTATGACAACTTTAATGAAGTAAAAAATATCTATGACAATATTAATAAAGAGAATGGCAAATCAAACAATGAACAGCAAAGTAAAAACAATAAACTGAAAAAGAAGATTGAATTCGATTTTCTTAGGAGAAAGGGACAAAAAACAACCAAGAAACAAAGCAATTAACATAGCACAACCCCCCAATTTACAAAGACATACAACTAACCCTAGAGGTGAACTAAACAACCTACAAAGATCTATGACAATTTTAATGAAGGAACAAAATATTTATAACAATTCAAAAAATGCAATTGATCAATCAAACAGTAAAGAATGAACCAAAAACAATAAACTGAAAAACAATGCCGAATTTGGCTTTCTCATAAGCAAAGGACAAAAACTAATCAAGAAACAAAGAAATTAAATCAGTATAACCCCCTAATTTACAAAAAACAGAGACATATTCCTAACATCCAACTAAACAACCTATAAACATGCATTACAATTTTAATGAAATAACAAAACGTCAATGACAATTTTAACAAAGCAAATGGAAAATCAAACATTAAACAATGAATTAAAAACAGTGCATTTCCTTTTGAATCAGGGGATGAAACTAAAAACCCATACTTTGCCATACCTTCCTCAGCCATCCCCTCCTCACCGACTCTATGTGTAACCCGTTAACCCCAAAAAATGCACACAGCTATGTTTTCCCCTCTTTATCTCCCTATCTATCTCCCTCTCTAAAATTGGAGAAAAATCCCATAGGTCATAGCAGAGGACCTAGCTAAATTTCTCTCTCACTCAGTCGAAACCCGTAACTCCCAACTTTTTCCAATCTGTCTGTCCCTTTGTCCCCTCTCCTTCCCCCAACGACCCTCCGACCGATGCAACAGCCATAACCACTTGTCTTTGAGTCAAAAATCGCAGCGACCATCTCTCTCCAATATGTCATACCTTATGTCCCCCTCCCCTCTCTCTCCCCGAGTCAAAGCTCAGATGCAACCTAAGGTTGAAAATCGGTTCTTATGCCCCAGTGGCAATCTTGTAAATAAACTGAAATTCATCCTAAATCACTGTTCATTTGTACAGTGTAATTTCTCCTTCTTCTTTAGACTAAAGTAATTACTTTAGTCCATCGTAGAGTTCCAAATTGGCACTATTCATGTTGCCTAAGGAATGGGGTCTCAATTTGACTTTAATTACAAAGCTGGCATTGTGTGGGGATGTGCTTCACCCAAAATAGGGCCCGAGTAGGTTCTATATTGAAACACTAGCTTCATGTTACCTTTATTTTGATAATTACTTTTTTGTTTTGAAGAATGTAAGCCAAATCTTGGATTTAAATGAGATGTTTTTAGTACACTAAGAGGAAGGTTTGAAACTAGAACGGAGTAAGTTAAAGAGAAATGCCCTAACAACGAGGCAACCCACCTTTTCTAAATTAGAAGATTTAAAATATTTTTTTTTGTTGTTAATTCACCGTTGAGAAACCGTTTAAAAAGTGGTTCGATTCACCCTATAACTTCGTTGTTTGTCAGAAATATTATTTCCTGTTAGAGAAAATGAATTTCATTGATTGAACGAATAATGTTACAATGTTGTGTTATATATATGTACACCTTCAACACTCTCACATAACTCTAACCTTCTAACCACCTTGCCACTTATACAAGAGAGATAGCTGATTGATTATCACACCAGAGTTGAGGAGTACATGGAAGATGGAAACCAATATCAGCAAGTAACTGGCATATCCATGTAATTTCAGCTGCAGTATTAGCTAGAGATCGATACTTTGCCTCTGTTGAAGAATAAGCCACTGTTGGTTGCTTTTTAGCACTCAAACTGATGATAGATGAACCCAGAAAAATACAATAACCACCAGTTGATCTTCGATCAAGTGTGCAACCTACCCAGTTAGCATCTGAGAAGGCTTTGAGAGATGGAACAAAGACAGATTTTGTAAACCAAAGACCAATGTCAATAGAACCTTTAAGATGTCGAATGATCATTTTGACAGCTTGAAAATGAGACTGCCTTGGATTATGCATGAATTAACAAACAAGGTTGACTGCAAATGATAAATCTAGCCGAGTCCAAGTAAGATATTGTAATGCACCAACCAAAGATCGATATTTTGCAGGATTGTCAAGCAATGGAGAATAATGATCCAGCTTGGATGTACTGAGTGGGGTAGCACATGGTTTTGCTCCAGCCATGTTAGCCTTCTTTAACAAATCCAAGATATACTTGGTTTGTGAAATGAAGATGCTTTTGGAGGATCGCTTGACTTCAATTCCCAGAAAATAATGAATTGCACTAAGGTCTTTAATGGGAAAGAGATAGCTAAGTTGAGAAATAACATGCTTGCAAGCTGTTGCAAATGGCCCTGTGACAATAATGTCATCAACATATACCAGAACAAAGACCATAGGATCCCTTTTGACAAACAATGAATGATCTAATTTATAACCAGTGAAGCTAAGGGTGTGCAATGCTCCATGGAGTTTTTTCATACCAGGTTTAGGGAGCTTGTTTAAGATCATATAGGGATTTATGCAATTGAAAAACATGAGTAGGATGAATAACATCTTCAAAACCAGGCAGTTGTTGCATATAAACAGATTAAGACAATGTGCCATGCAAAAATGCATTACTTACATCTAGTTGACTGAGACTCCAATCAAATTGGGTAGTAAAAGTGAGTAGAAGTTGAATTGTCACAGGCTTGGCCACTGGACTAAAGGTCTCAGTATAATCTAGTCATTCTTGTTGATGAAAAGATTGGGCAACTAAGTGAGCTTTGTACCTATCAATGGTACCATCATGTTTTCTTTTAATCCTGAAAACCCACTTACATCCCACAATGTTTTGAGGAGTAGTTTTGGGTACTAAAGACCAAGTACCAGTTTGTTGCAAGGCATTAAACTCCTCCTACATTGCCTTAACACAATGTGGATATTTGGAAGCTTGGAGATGTGTAGTGGAAACAAATTCATTGGAAATATGAGAAGGGAGAAGATGTTTGGTTGCAGAAAAGGCTTTTGGTTTGTAAATAACAGATTTGGACATGGTTTGCATAGGGTGAGTATTAGTAGGAATTGAGTGAGATGTAGGTGTAAGGGCTATTGAAGAAGAGCTACTTGGCAATATAGAAGATGAAGAAGATTATATAGAGGAATGGATTTGTGGTTGAGTGAATGTGAGGTGAGCGAGAATGGTATTGAGAGATGAAGTTGTTACTGAGGAAGTAAAGCATTGTGAAGTTGCAGGATTATGAAAGGGAAAACTTCCTTCATCAAATATCATATTTCATGAGATGTATAACTTGTTGGTAATGAGATCCAAACATTTGTAACCTTTGTGATTAAGACTGTCATCAAGGAACACACTAAGCTTGCTTTTGGGATCCAATTTAGACTCAGAGTAAGGTTGCAGCCAAAGAAAACAACTACACCCAAAAACCTTCAAAGTGGCATAGTTAGGTGATCTATAGAAGAGACGTTCCCATGGAGACAATCTGGATACAATAGGTAATATGTTTATTAAAAACACAAGAGTTGAAAAAGCATGATCCCAATAGGTATGAGGGACCTTAAAAGCTACTAAGAGTGTTCTGGCAGTCTTAACTATGTGTATGTGCTTGCGTTCAGCACAACCATTCTGTTGAGAAGTGTGAGGACAACTTAGTTGATGACTGATACCATTCTCAACAAGGAAATTAGAGAATTGAGTGTTAAGATATTTCCCACCAGAATCTGATCTGAGAGCAACAATTTTAGTATGCAGCAAGTTCTCAACAAGACTTTTGAACTTAACAAAAGTAGGAAATACATCAGATTTATATTGCAAAGGATAAAGCCAATAATATTTTGTAAAATCATTTACAAAGATAATATAGTATCTGAAATTGTTCACAGAAATGACAGATGTTGGCCCCCAAACATCTGTGTGAAGTTGCTCCAAATGCTTACTAGTATGACAAGGTACAGAAGCAAATGGCAATCTGGAACTTTTGCTAAAGGCACAACCATTACACAAAGACTTATTAGAAACACTAGAAAACAAAATAGAAGACTTAGTGGCCAACTTATTGAGAATCTTCACTAAATGATGGCCAAGTCTTTGGTGCCAAATATCTCTAGATGTGTTAACAGAAGCAGCAAACACATTGTGATTATGGATCATAGAATTGGAAGGCTGTGGTTGAAATGGATAAAAGTTATCTCTCACAGGACCTTTAAATATCATTTTCCCCGAAGAAATATCCTTCACAGCAAAGTGAAAAGGATAAAGAACCAATTATCAACAAGAAACTGATTTGCAGAAAGCAGATTTTGTTTCAAATCAAGAACATGTAACACATTTTGAAGTTGAAAATTATGATGAGGAGTATGTAATGTAAAATAACCAGAGTGGAGAATAGGCAAACCTTTTCCATCTCCAATGTAAACTTGCTCAGGTCTAGAATATGGCTCTGGATTTTGAAGAGTATTGTAAAAATTGGTCATGTGAACACTAGCACCAGAGTCATCGATCCAAGTTGATTGAGGAGAATGTGTGCTTACAGATAACAGAATGAGAAACATTGCTGGAATAGTGTGGATTCATGCGCTGAGGACACTCAATTGCATCATGCTTAAACTAGCGACAAATTTGGCATGGAATCCTCCTTCCAGAGAAATTGAAGGATGATTGACCACCACGATTGTAGCGCTGAGAGTTATTGTGAGAAGAATTTGGACGATAGTTGTTAGAACGAAAGTTGCCTTGTCCTTGGAAGTTTCTAGGGTTGGAGAAACCACAATCGCCACCATGACTGTGATAGAAATTGCGATCACCACCACGACCTGGAAGATTATGTTGAGCAACAAATGCCTGAGAATGTGGAGTAGGAAGAATGCCAACGGTGGAGTTATAAGCCTGAATTGGCACTGTCGAAGTAGTTTTCTTCCGATTTGTTAACTAAATCTATTTATTGAGAAGGAGACCATGCAGCTAATTAAGTGTGGTGGAACCAAGCCAGAATTGTATCACATCAACAAAAGATTCGTACTTTGGTGGTAAACCGTGAAACGTGACAGAGATTAATTCAGAGTCCTCAACCGCAACATCGTTGCTGGCAAGAGCATCAGCGATCTCTTCAATTTGTTGAAGATATTGAGTAGCTATGCAATTGCCCTTTGAAATGATGTGTAGACGTGATTGGAGTTCATGGATGTGCGATTAAAACGCCATCGCAAAGCGTGACTCCAATTTTGCCCAAAGCTTTTGTAAAAAATATTGGATTTGATCTTTGTTAAAAATATCTTTTCTTACTAGACATTTGCTAATTTTGAGTTGAGAGTTGATTTTCACACATTCCATTTTCTTTTGTAATCGTAAAAAATAAATCGAACATAAACAATGAATATAATTAAGGGTAAATTACACTTTCATACCTCAAGTTTTGGGTCTATTTCAATTCTTTACAACATCTTCAAAACATTTCACTTTCATACCTTAAGTACTATTTTATTTCAAAATAATACCTTCATTACATTTTCCATCCATTGATCTATTAAATGCTGACGTGGCTGCCACATATATGCCACGTGGCTACCAAATGTCTACCACGTGGCAAATAAAATAATTGTTTTTTTTTTTTTTAAACCTGAATTTTCTCAAAAAAAGAAAAGAAAAAAAAAAGGGTAAATTACACTTTCATACCTCAGGTTTGAGATCTATTTCAATTCCTTACAACATCTCTAAAACATTTCACTTTCATACCTTAAGTACTATTTTATTTCAAAATAATACCTCCATTACATTTTACATCCATTGATCTGTTAAATGCTGACGTGGCTGCCACATATATGCCACGGGGCAAATAAAATAATTTTATAATTTTTATTAAAAAAACCTGAATTTTCTCAAAAAAAAAAGAAAAAAAAATTGAAACCAATGCCGCCCCCCCCCCCCCCAAACACAAACGATCCTAACCCAGAACCCAAAAACCAGAAGCCCCAGTTCATCCCACTCGAGCCACCCCTTTCCCTCATCCCCTATCACCCCTCCCAAAAATCCCCCATCACCCACAAAAATTCCACCTGAGATTAAGTGGATCTACCACAAAACCAATCCAAAAATCATCTCAAACTCAAAGTATTTTCAAAACCCACCCATACTGAAAATCATGAGATGGGTCACGAGGGGGAAGGGAGGTGGGTCCCGGGTTGGGGTGGGGGCACCAAACTGGGTTTGGGGTTTTTTTTTTCCTTCTTCTTCTTCTTGCTGCTACTGCTGCAGGTTTTTTTTTTTTCCTTCTTCTTCTTCTTCCACCCTCTTCTTCTTGCTGCTGCAGTAGGTTTTTTGGGTTTTAGGTTAGGGATAGGGATGTGGGTCGTGAAGGGGGGGAGGGATAGTGGGTTTCATTTTTTATTTTTTTTTCATTTTTTTTCTTTTTTTTTTTTTTTTTTGAGAAAATTCAGGTTTTTTAAAAAAAATTAAAAATTATTTTATTTGTCACGTGGCAGACATTTGGCAGTCACTTCAACATTTAACAGATCAATGGATGGAAAATGTAACGGAGGTATTATTTTGAAATAAAATAGTACTTAAGGTATGAAAGTGAAATGTTTTGAAAATGTTGTAAGGAATTAAAATAGACCCCAAACCTGAGGTATGAAACTGTAATTTACCCTTTTTTTTTCAATTTTTTTTTTCTTTTTTGAGAAAATTCAGGTTTTTAAAAAAAAAAATTAAAAATTATATTATTTGCCACGTGGCAGACATTTGGCAGCCACATGGCATATATGCAGCCACGTCAGCATTTAACAGATCAATGGATGGAAAATGTAACAGAGATATTATTTTGAAATAAAATAGTACTTAAGGTATGAAAGTAAAATGTTTTGAAGATGTTGTAAGGAATTGAAATAGACCATAAACCTGAGGTATGAAAGTGTAATTTACCCTATAATTAAATATGAGTGTGCAGTAGAAAAAATATTATGTGTTTATCATTTCCCATTTCAGTTTATGCCTAAGTTACGGTGCGTGGTCAAACATATGTATTCGGGTTTTGTGTTCATTAGTCTGTTTTTAAGCCTCTTGTTCCCTAAGAATAAATAATTAGGTTCTTAATTAGGATTTCCACCGCTATATATTTGACGCAGTGGGTTCACATTTCTTGTTGAACATCACACTACCCTCGCTACAAGTATTAAACAATAGACCCGTACACCAGCACCAGCAAGCTTGAGCTTCAATACAAGTTGACCAACTTCCAACATGGATGGCTCCCTCTCCCACAATGATCACGAAGCTCATACGTCATCAGATTCCGGTGGAAGACGCGGTGGTTGGAAAACCTTCCCCTTCATCACTGGTCTCTCTCTCTCTCTCTCTCTCTCTCTCTCTCTCTCTCTCTCTCTCTCTTAGACTACACATGCGAGCGTGAACTAACGTGTAATCTTATATTATCGACTTGCCAACAAGAGAAGATTTCCCTAATAATATTTGTTGCTATACATGTTGAGTGTGCTGCGCAGGCGCTTTAGCAGGGTTGACACTTGCAGCTGGGGGATGGCTGTCAAATCTGATTGTGTATCTGATTCAAGAATTCAATGTTAAGAGCATTGATGCTGCTCAGATTTCAAACATCGTTGCCGGTTCAAGTAGTTTTTTCCCAGTCATCGGAGCAATCATAGCTGACTCTTTCTCAGGCCCTTTCTCGGTTATCTCCATTTCTTCCTGCATTTCCTTGCTGGTAATTATAAAAAAAAGTTGGAAAACTTCATTTTAGTCCTTTAAAAATGAGTTTTAGATTATAACGTTGTGTTAGATTAAAATCCAATTTTAGTTCCTAGTACATTTAATCATCTCATTTATTATTTATATTTTGATGTTTTATTTATCTTTTTCTTTCTTTTTTAATGTATTAATTTCATTTAAATTTAATTTTCATTTCATTCATCATAATATATTTTAATGTCTAAATTTAGGCAAACTAAATTTTTTTTGTAATATATTCCAATAACAATTTTGTATGTTCTGCATTTAGGTATATTACTACATTTGAATGTTTCGTATACAAACTTATAGGTACATTAATTCAATATAATGTATTTTGGTATGTACATTTTGGTACACACATTTAGGTATTGACTTTTAGGTACATTAATTCAATATACTATATTTTGGTACGTGCATTTCAGTATATGCATTTAAGTACATTAATTCAATTTAATACATTTCAGTACATACATTCAGGTTCATTATAATATATTTCGGTACAAACATTTAGGTATAAACATTTAGGTACAAACATTTTGGGACAAAGAAGTCAATTTTATATATTTCGGTACAATCATTTATGTACACTTGCATATTTACATATTTTTGTATCATAAATTTCTTTTAATATTTTCTCATTTATGTTCATTTATAATTAAAGAACTAAATATGTGCATATTAATAAAAATTAAAATTTAATGTGGAGAGATTAAATAAAAATACACATTAAAAAATAAAATTGAATGTAAATTTTAATAAAAGTACACTTCAAGGGATTAAATTGAATACGTAATCTAGTACTAGAGTTTTTTTTTTTTTTTTTTAATTTTAATCTTCTACAAAGACTAGTGTTCAAACATCCCTAAAAAAGTTCTACTTCTATTGCTGGTAACTTATGTAAGACGCATGTTTGATGATATACTTGATACTTAGTTAACTTATGTAAGACGCATGTTTGATGATATACTTGATACGTGCATGCGCACTTGATTGCTTTTGCACCGTAGACTTCATATACAAGCCTCCTTTCAAAGAGGATTTTTTTTTTTAAGCTTGTGGACGAAAGTTTTAATATCCATGTTGTTAAAGCTAATAAGTGACTAATGGGTCTTAATTTTGTAAGATATATATATATAGGTACTAGGTACTAGGTACTCTTTTTTTATAAATATAATAAGTTAGGAATCATAATTTCTAACTAGATTAATTATGTGGTCATAAAGAGGCGTCCCTAGCATATCTCTTTTGAGACCAACAAAAATATATTAAAGAAATGCTAAGAAGACTCTTAAAGTGAGACTCTTCATAGACTTTTTGCATTTCTCTTTTGAGACCAAGAAAAAGATAAAGGAGAAATGCTAAGGAGACTCTTAAAATGAGACTCTCCATGGACTTTCTGTCATTTTACAACGTTAATTATCATACCAACATTATAGAACATTGTGCCAAAAACATGAGGTGACAGAAAGTCCACAGAGAGTCCCACTTGTGAGAGAGTCTTCTTAACAAAGAAACCATTACTCCTTAGTTTCCTAGCTGACTATTTTATTGGTAACATAGTTATGGATCCATACCTAGTTAAATTAAACACCATGTATGTGATCTCATTGCTTGTTTGCCTTGTAGGGCATAGTTCTTTTAGCGTTAACCGCCACGTTTAATTCGTTGAAGCCTCAAACTTGTGTGAACGACGGATCAGAGCTATGCAAACCCACCTCAACAATACAGTATGCAATCTTGTACACATCCATAGCTCTAGCAACTATTGGCTTGGGAGGCACACGCTATACCATGGCAACGATGGGAGCAAATCAATTCAAAAACCCTAAAACCCAAGCAAGTTTCTTCAACTGGTACTTCTTCATTCTCTACGCTGCTTCTGTTGTAAGCATTACAGTGATTGTCTACGTTGAGGACAACGTGAGTTGGAAATTAGGGTTTGGCCTCTGTGTCATTGCCAACATACTTGGATTGGTCATTTTCTTATGCGGGACCCGTTTCTATCGTTTCGACAAGCCACAAGGGAGTCCGTTTGTGGATTTGGCTCGTGTTGTCGTTGCTTCAACTTGGAAGAGGAATCTTCAGCACTCTTCTGATGAAAGCAAGGATTATTACTATGGGCATGGTGGAGTGACAGACATGGTGGATGCAACACCTAGCAAAAGCTTCGGGTACGCACAAGCATTACTCTACACTTTATTGATGTTAGCTTGACATTAGCTCCATTCATTCACTAGAGTATAAACTTGGGTTCTTAAGAGATAAACCGTTACAACTCGTATTTTCTTTGCTTCTCTATACACAAATTGAGTTGCACGAGAGGGAAGTGCTAGGTTCGTGTGTGTGTGTATATATATCTTGTTATGACTAATTCTCTTATAACCCTTTAAACTACTTTTTGGGGTCTAGTGATTTTGTATAATCTATTTATCTTTTATTTGTTGAGCATTTCCAAGAGTTTTTATAAACATGACTTTTATATACAAATTTGTTGACCTACGTAGCAATTTGAAGATTAAAGTTTACTAATTCAGAATTACACTCTCCAACAAACTCTACAAATCTTAGTATTTTGCCTAAGGGAAGCCACTTTTCTATGGCAAATTTTGAAAAGACAACCCAATCACTTTCCACCATTAGGAAGCCACTTTTCTATGGCAAATTTTGAAAAGACAACCCAATCACTTTCCACCATTCAACATCACTTCCTTCTTTTAATTTTATTACATCTCAAACAACCCAATTTATGGGCTACACCAATATAAAGTACATATTCTATTTTAAGTGGCTCAAATCCAACCATTAAATTCCTTGGATTTCAAGCGCACAACTAGCTAGCAAGGTATGTTATACATTTATGTAATTTACAATTTTCGACGGTGTCGTACATTTCTTAGTGGAAGAAAATGTATTGCCCAATATTTTCTTCATATAGACACGGGATTTCTTGTCCAGCTACAAAAGCTATTGAAAATTCTTTTCTTTCCCTGTTCCTTTATCTAAACTACATATTAATTAATATTAATAGATTTTTTTTTGTTAATTAAAAGATGGTAAAAATACTATTTAGTCTTCTATCACAATAAAAAAAATTAAGAGCAGTAACGTAATTTCACAAAACAAAATTTTACTGTGTTTTGTTTAAGTCGGTAATTTTAACATCTCTAATTGAAAAAATAAATAAAAAATAAAAAATAAAAACAAACCTCTCACCCCCTCTCTCCACTCTCATGTTTTCTCTCTTCCTCTCTCCTTCAATTAAAAATAAATAAAATAAAAAATAAAAAAATCATCCACTTTGTGTGAGGACATATACTAGTTGCATATGAAGAAACCGTACAACACTAGACATGCTAGAGCAGTTCAGGCAGCACGGTTCTTTTTTCATTTTTTTGAAAGGTGTGACTGACAGCAACACTAGAAAGGTCGCGCATTTTGATCTGATATACATAGTGGCAACATGGATATGTAACTAAATTACTATTGAGAGAAAAAAATGCCCGAAAGCTTTACCTGAAATAATCCACAAAGTCTCTATTTAACTTTTCTGCCCTTTTTTTTATTGCAATTTATGTTGTACTATAAAAGTCAAGGTCCGTTTGGTAACAATTTTTGGACTAGCAAAATAGATTGATGGCCTCTTTTCTATGTGCAGGTTCCTCAACCGTGCAGCACAGAAAACTGAAGGAGACATTAAATCAGACGGCTCAGCAAAACAATGGAGACTATGCACAGTGCAACAAGTAGAGGATTTCAAGACCCTTATGAGAATTTTGCCATTATGGTCATCAAGCATATTCTTAGGTACCCCAATAGCCGTCCACTCGAGCTTGACCATCTTGCAGGCTCTTACCATGGACCGTCACATAGGACCTCACTTTAAAATACCAGCTGGTTCTATTTTAGTCATTGTCCTAATCTCCACTGCCATCTCTCTCACCCTTATTGATAGGTTCTTATGTCCGGTGTGGCAGAAGATGACCGGTAGGTTTCCGACGTCTCTCCAGCGTATAGGATTAGGCCACGTGTTAAACGTGCTCAGCATGGCTGTTTCGGCATTGGTGGAGTCAAAAAGGCTCACGGCAGTTAAATCCCACCACCTCCAAGACCAACCTGGGGCTGTTGTCCCCATGTTAGCCTTGTGGCTTTTCCCACAGTTGGTTTTGGTAGGCATTGGAGAAGCATTTCATTTTCCAGGACAAGTATCATTGTACTATCAAGAATTTCCAGTGTCACTCCGAAGCACATCTACCGCGATGATCGCTTTGGTCGTCGGGATATCGTTTTATTTGGGAACAGGTGTGATTGATTTAGTTCGGAAGGTGACAAGATGGTTGCCGGACAATATAAACAATGGGAAGCTGGATAATGTGTATTGGATGTTAGTTGTGGTGGGGGTGCTAAATTTTGGTTACTATTTAGTGTGTGCTAAGTTGTACAAGTATCAAAATGTAAAGGGTGCAAACGAAAATCCTGGCCCTGAAGGTGATAAGTGATGTTGTTATTGGGATAATAAAATTAAAAGCCATATCTGGGTTACTAATTAGTAATTTCCAAGTCCCCACCTTCCACAAGTAACCACCTTTTATATATGTATGTATGTATAGGTTAGAATGTGGAAAAGGAGCAATGATCTTATTTTCTCTGAACAATATGTAATAACTTGAACTACAATTCTCAGTCGTCTAACTATGTATAGTTCTGGTTATATAACAACAATAACTAATCCAACACACAAAAAACAAAAACTCAAGAAATGCACATATCCATGCAATATGCAGCAATCAGACTCCCATGCTACAAATACACCAGCTTCCCAACAAAAAAAGGTCGGGTTTCGCGGCCTCCAGCTAGATATTTTTGAGGATCTCATCATAATTTTTATAAACACGTGTCTATATATGTCTAGGATTTTTACAGTAACATCTCGCCTTTTCAGAATTCCAAATTATTAAGCTCCTGTTTCCTTCACCATTTTAAGGATTAACCCCATTGTCTTGCGCTTTACGACAGATAAAATCAGTGCAACATAATCATTTCAGCACTTAACCACCACATTAATCGATCTGCAGAATGTGGCCATACCCAGGGAGTGCTAATTTGCTGGAAAAGAAAAGCAACTTATGCCATACCTTGGGAGTGCTAATTGCCGGAAAACACAGAGATTCCGATTAGCTTTAAAACTCAACGACTGCACACCAAATTGACAACCTAAGCTAATTTGAGGGTGCAGAGTAAGAATAACACCTTCGCCGGACCCAAAAAAGGTCGGAAAGGCCTGAAACCCGTCGGAGAAAACTCAGATCTTCGTCGGAAAAACCCACCGCGAGCTGGGTTTATGGAACTCCTCGGTATAGAGGAAGATTCGAGCATGCAAAACTCGAATGTTGTTTTTGGGACTCTCCTGAGTCGAATAGATGTGGTTGCAGGGCCGGCCGCCATCGGGAAACTTATGAAAGTCGCCGGGAATGTCGAACCCAAACTGGGTTCGAGGGTTCAGGTGCGGATTAAGATTGATGCAAGGTATGGTTGTGTTGGTTTGGAGAAGGAGATGAAATTGATGATTTTTGGATTTCTCGTTCAAACGGTGAGTTGCAACGCGGCAGCGAGCGGGAAGAGGGAAGAGGGAAGAGAGAAGAAGAAAAAAAAAAACTGTATATATATTTTCTCAGACAGTGGCTGAAACGTAATAAAGCAAACTTAGTTGGGACAAATTAATAGGAAGCACATTGTGCCTATGAACAGTGAATCAGTTAGTTTTGAGTTTTAGTATATATTGAATTTGTTATTTTTGAGATGTTTGGAACCGTTAGAATGAATCCAACATTAATCGGAGGAGAAGGAACTTTGCATGAGGTTATAAATAAGTTGGACTACTCTCTATATTGGCAATTAGTTTTATAATGGAACCTAAGGTCATCTCTAACCGATCCGGCCAGAGGACTCCAACCAAGGGCTAGGCAAAGGGCTCGTGGGCCCCATTGGGCAAAAAATACCAAATCAAGCCAATCGGCTAGCCCAAATGAGCCAGCCAACCCCGGGCCAGCCCAAAAAATTCAAATCCAACGGTTACTGGGCTCTCTTTAGACCTATAGCCCTCCACGAAATTATATTTTAATGAACAGTGTGATGCCATATTTTATACCATCTCCAACTGAAGGGGTCAAAGGGCCATAGGCCAAACATAGCCCTGTGATAGAAAATCATCTCCAACCAAAAGGGCCAAAAGGCCATAGGCCAAACATAATTTATTATTTTAATTGAATTAATATAGTTAATTAAATTAAACTACCATATTAAAATAAGATTTTCGGACATATTGGAAGATTATTGAAAAAGGTGGCCATTTGAAAATTATTGAAAAAATTAAAGGAAAGATTATTGGAAGAGAATAGAATGTGAAAAATTGAAATAAAATGAGGTAAAATAGTATGGAATAGTGAAAAGTATGTGAAAAATGATGTAGGAAAAAAAATTAGAAATTTAAAAAAAAAAATTCGTCCAAAAAAAAAAAAGTAGGTTGGGCTCATCAGGCTGGTTGGGCTTGCTGGAGATGGCCAGCCCACTAGCCTGATTTGGTGGTTTTGGCCCGATGGAGCCCACAAGCCTTTTGGCCTAGCCCTCAGTTGGAGACAGTTTTTGTCTCATTTCGAGTTATTTTTAGCCCTATGGCCCTTTGGTCGGATCAGTTGGAGATGGCCTAACTTTCTTCATGGTATCAGAACATGTTGTCACATGTGTGATGCCCAATGGCCGCACGTGCTCCATATCACCCGTTTTGTGTTATCCACGTATTAGGCTTGAAAATTCGTCATACGAGAAGAGGCATGTTGAGTATCAATCCCACATTAGGGAAAAAATACATGGATCTTACATGAGCTTATAAGTAATTTGCTACTTTCTAATTTGTCAATATGTTTTATAGTGGAATCCCACGTTGAGATATGAGATTTTTAAACGTGTGGACATATTACTTGCAACTATTTCTATCCCCACAAATCCTAAACTTTTCTCAAAAAAATAAAAAAAAATAAAAAATAAAAAGCTTCATTGTTCAAATTCCTGTCATCTTCTTTTAAAGAACTCATCTTAGCTCAAAATGTGAGAATGTTACACCTATTTGCTTGGATATATAGCAGCATTGGCCTTTGCGATCAAAACTGAACCGCACCTGAGGGGGCTTGCTAATCCACCAAAAAAAACCTTCATGTGTCCCTTATAACAGTCCTAATCCCTCCTTTACGAGGATCACGGCAAGCTTCTATCCGGGAGAAAAACTTATGTGATGCTTGGTTTGTCACTGAACTTCGTTGAATGGCACTACAATTCACTCAAAACTTGTCATGTGGCAAGTCTTAAATATAATATTTTATTATTCTTTTATATTTAAAATTCTCATAATTATTTTCTACTAATTAATATTTTATATATATATATATATATATATATATATATCAATCTAATGTTTCCTTTTTTTTCTTATTTCCCCTTTTTTTGTCTATCTTTCCCCCTTTTTTTTTTTCTTATCTCCCACTTCTTAATTCCTTAAGTACATTTTTCTTGAGATATCTCCTCATCTCTTTTGGGTTGTGATTAGAATAATCACGTGAGAGTGTATAAGCCTATAACTAGTAAGAAAGTACATACATATTTAATCAAGAGTGCCACCGCAAGACAAAAACCATTAGGTTAAGCTAGTGATAGATGTATGTTCCGGCTAGTGATAGATGTATGTTCCTCCACCATGAGTTTGTGCATCACTATGAAATTCTGCACTTTTTTCTTCCCAAATTTTCTTTGCTTTCTTTACCCCCACTGTTTCTCACCTCTTTCCAAATACAAACCTTTTTTTCCCTCACTATTTCTCTCCACTCTCTATAAATACAAAAGAATACACTCCAGATTATTGAGTTAATTTTTTCATAACCGATTTGTTATCTTTCACTTTGTTTTGATCATAGTAGCTTTCTATTTTCAAGAAAGTACATCTCTACCAAATATAAGTAAGAACTAAAGATAATAATATTTGAAATAAAACATTGATCAAAACATAAGTGTTAAAAAACTTGATATCCAAGGTGAATCTTATAGTTATTTTGCCTTATTGTCAAGCAGCCAGACTATATAAATAAAAAGAAATAAAAATCCCAAATCGTTTCTTCAATTCATCCATCTTCAATCCATGAGCTCTATGTTTCCAGCATCTGCACATTTTTCTAAGAATTTTTTACGTTGAAGAGCTAAAGTTGTGTTATCCAAGATGTCTACTGCCATTAACCTAAATCAATAAACAAAATGTTAGAATGATAACACAAATTGTGACTTATAACCCCAAATATAAGTTTCAATACAAACCTGATTATAAAAGTCTTGAAATGATGGATGCGAGTTGTCATATTTAATGGAGCATTGATAGTTTCTTGATTATGTTGTTTTGCAAGTGTACATATATTCGTTACATAATAATGTAGTATATTCACAATAAAAAAGTAAAAAGTACCATATTGGATGAGTATTACCAGAAACTATAGTAATAGGTGGTGACATTTGCGAGGTATATCTAACTTTTGCCACTTTCTTCAAATTCTCCAAAGCACTCTACAATCTCTTGTTGGTTACCCCTTTAGCTCTCACGGTTGGAGGATCCAATATATGTTGATCATCAGCTTGAACACCGGAAGTGGAGAGGCTATTTTCTTTTCAACCTTATCCGAGGCTTTCTTTGCTTTTATGTCTTTTTCAACCAACTTCATTGCCTCTGATAATATTTCACGTCACTTCAATATAAATTCAACTATGCCTACCTAGGGAAGGCATGTCACATAGTATCAGTCTGTTGTTGAAAGTCATCCATCATTCCATTTTGTCACCGATGAGGCACAATCTCGACACGAATTCTTGTATTTCAAATAGAATGTGACAATTCAGACAGAAAAAGGTTTGCACAACTACGTCGAATGACACCAAATCTAGAAACCGTGACATCTAAATGATGTCAAGGCCAACACACTACTACAATAATAGAATATCCTAAGTATGCTCTGAACAAATCATGTTCTAAGACCAAATTGACACGCCCGACCCCGGTATCCTCCCAACACCAGGGTAGGCACGAGCTAGTCGACACCCGAAGATGACGAAGCCATACTAACATGCATGAGAACTATGAAGAAGGGATGAACATAAATAAAACTTGTAAATTATCTATAATGAATATGCAATTATGGAACGTATTCAGAACATACAACTAATCCAAAACACTGTAAAAGGAATATTATAAAAATGTACGAACAAAGGAATGGGTCCTACACCGAGAGGACTCGAAGATACCGATGCGGGAGTGCCTTGAAACTGGGATTGTACGCCTCAATTCTAAGTCCTAAGGGGGCATAAAACAAAACATGAGTGGACCAAGTTTATATACAAGTAAACTAAAACAGTTATTCTTTAACGTACTAACCCCCAGTTTATGTAAACTCATATAGCATAATAAGTAATAAGTTTTCCGAAAACCCTAGTATGCCATAAAACGTTCATAAAACATATATCATATATAGTGTGCATAATAGTGGTGTCACAATCGTCCGAAGGCACTACATCGCCCAACCAAAGCCATATATAAATATCTTCCAGTCGAAGGCACTACATCGTCTGACCGAAGCCATATATAAATATCTTCCGTCCGTAGGCACTACATCTCCCACCCGAAGGTATATATAAATCTTCATTTGCCCGAAGGCATATATAAATCTTCATTTGCCCAAAGGCACTACATCGCCCTCCCGAAGGCATATAAATCTTGCGCCCAAAGGCACATATATCATTCACCCGAAAACACTAAATCGCCCGCCCGAAGGCACATATGTATGAATATCCACTAAGTAAGCACAGAAAATCATGATCATAATCTTTCCAAAATGTATCTCATCAAAGCTTAATAACTCAAACATCATATTCATAAATATCTGAGTAATGTAAATTTGCTAAAGCATGATATTTCATAAAGCGTAAATCCAATTTACTTACAAACGTTTCATAAAACGTAATCATAAAATCAAGCTTTTCATATATGCATTTCTAGTAATAAAATCATGCATTTTGGAAGGGGTTCATTCACAAATACTTCGTCGTCGAAGACCCGTGCAAACTAGAGAAGACGGAAACACCACTAACAGCGCACCTAAGCACATAAAGGGACCAATTAATAAAACTCTCCTAAAACGATTGAATTTAGGAAAACGGACATCATAAATGGATTCAGGATGTCGAAAAACCTAAAAGGAAACCTCGGGGGCGATGTGTTCCCCGCCTTAAAGTTGGCCGGAAAAGTCAACAGCACCGCTGTGTTCCCCGTCGTCCACGACGGCGGAGGCGCATGTGCTCCACTCGCCAGCCATGGCGGGCATCCACGTGCTGATCTGGAAACTAGGAACCGATCGGGTTGGGTCAAATTTGGGTTGGATCTGGATTTTGGGTTTTTTGGGTTGGGCCGGTTTCTGGGCTTGGTTTAGTGGGCCAAAGTTCTGGGTTGGGCCGGGTAGCAAGGTTAGGTTTGGATTCAATTTATGGGTTTCGGGTTGGGTCGACCTGATTTCAGGCCATGAGTCGGCCAAAAACTAGGCAAGAGTTCTAAAGCTTTATTCAAGTTCATTTCTTCACCATTTTCAACGTACAAACTATGGAAATGAAGCTTAGGATGAGAGGAAGAAGTTCTTACCACTTTGGTGACGTGTCGTGGCCGGAGCTGGCCGGAAAATAGCCTGGAAGGCACGGGTTCTTGCCGAAAAAGTGTCCCCAAGTAATTTTCTGTCACAAAACGTCCATAATACATACTTGTATTCTTTAAAACACCCCAGAACATTCAAAGGAAGAAGGATCAAAGGTATTCCAAGCCTTACCTAGTCGGAACAGTGGAACTTACCAGCATGGTAGGTGCGCTTAGCTCTGTTGGGTGGTCTATGTGCTTCATAGAGAATGAGGAAGAGAGAAGCCCATTGACGGTGGTAGTTTATGGGGTTTGCCGGAGGAAATGGTGAAAGGTGATGGTGTGGCCTCTGCTTGCAGAGAATGAGAGAGAAATAGCTGGGAGAGTTTGAGAGAGGGATCCGAAAGCTGTCATGGAGAGGAGAAATGAAGGAAGAAGAGGGAGTGGGCTAGGGAACCAAAAAGGAAGTGGGCCCTACTTGGCACATCAAACAAGACTAAAGGCAAACATTTAAAATATAAAACTCAACCAAAGTAAAAAATACCAACTTGCCCTCGACATCTCGAAAAATTCGGGACGGGTTGTTACAGATTTGGACTAAAAATAAATAGACGTAGAGATATAAGTGGTTGACCTCTCAAAACTGAGCTACATCCACTATGTTGCTCATAATATATTAATTTTAAGACTTAATAGCGCTCAACTAATATATTCAATCTTTTCTTTTAAGCCTCTAGTTTTGGAGAAATTTTTCCCTGTTCTGGGAACTTCACCTCATACATGACAGGTGGAATACCAAACCAATAGGCATATGACATGTGGCTATATGTTTTTACACAGAAATTCTTTTTTTTTCTTGCTCTTTTTGTTGAAAATTAATTCATTCATTATTATTATTATTATCAAAATTCGTTCTAAAACTTCATCTTCTTCATCTGCAACCCCTAAATTCTTCTAACTTTTAATCATCATTGAAATTGGTTGCTGGCCCCTTAACATTCACAGTCTTTTCTTCACCATCAATCCCCAATTTTGTCGGCTGTGCAATCCCCCAACATCGCCATCTAGCCTCCATCGCCTAATCAATGACGAGATCTTGTCGTCCATCAACATCCCCACCCTCCTCACTAGCCTAAAACCAACAGCACTGGATCGCCTCACCCTTCACAGCCTTCATCTTGCTCGCCTGCTCTCTGTCAAGTCCTCGGTCAAGTTGTCCACCATGCGCAACACCAACAAAGGCTTGAACCTGGCAAAGAAAAAGGATTTTGTATGTTTAGGAGTCAGGCGAATCTGCAATCTACCAAGAAAGAAGATGAACAGATTGAGAAATTAATGGAGTTAAACTTTTTTTTTTTTCTTTTTCCCACAGATGAAATATTTTATTAATAGACTTATCTCGAACAAAACAAAGGCATGAAATTTAATAGAAAACAGATTTGCTACATGTCAAATATTTATTGGGTGGGTACTCCAGTTGTCTCATGTACCGGGTACTCGGAAAAATTTCTTCTAGTTTTGGAGCCTCTCAAATTGGCATTTAATGCGCCATTAACTTGTACTAACATACTGACACCTTTCCACCTATTCGGCCAGACTCTCGTCAGTGAAGTGACGTTTTCGCAGTCAAGGTGGCACACCTTTTTAGATTCATGCAAGCCAAGCGTCCCACTCTGACCTTGGTTACTCTACCCTATCTCGCCGAGCGTTGTCCCGACTATCTTTATGTCTCATCTTTGGCCTATATTGTTGACTGCAAGTCGCCGCATGGTCCAAATGGCACTTGAGTAGTTCTGGATGTATTAAGTGGGTAGTAAGTACCTGTTTTGAATGAAGGTGGTTGTGTTAAGTGACAAAACTACTTTCTTTTGAAACAAGTATTATAATGTATGAGAGAGTTCTTTAATTCTTTCTACATTTTATAATAGCAAAGATGGTAAACTTGTATGTATATTCAATTTATGTTTGTGGAAATTAGAAGCATTCTCGCATTATTTATAAACAGTGTGTTCATGTTGAAGAATATCACAAAGCGAAGGTTGAGCCTTGAGCTAGATTAATTGTTGAACCTTTACAACATGGAAGGCTCTCTCTCCCACAAGGATCATGAAGCCCACTTTTATCAGATGGTAGCAGACGCGGTGGTTGGATCACTTTCCCATTCATCATCGGTCTCTCTCTCCCTCCCTCCCCACCCCCACCCCCAGCCTCCCCAACCCCACACCTCCCCCCCCCCCCCCCCCCCGGCCCCGCGGAACATGGTATTTAAGTATAAAAATTGACTATTCAAAGAAAATTTCAAAATGCTTGAGTTTGTAATTTCCTTAGATAAGTTTAAGTTTTTATATGTAATCGTTTAGCCTAATCTTGTTGTCTCTTGAGCTTTTGATATGTAATCGTTTGGCGTAATCTTGTTTATCATTCATATGCATGCATGTAGACTAGAGCTCAGAGGAGTGAATTGTATTATTTGCTGCATGCTTCTAAAATTGGCTTGAAGGTTAAATACCTACATGCTGGTGATATACTTTCTTGATTGATTATCGGTTACAAATTTGTTCAAAAGTTTTCAAAATTGAACTCCACAAACATCTAAGCATTTTTAAACACCTTGAGATTCAATTTCACTATTAGATTGAAACATCGGACGCTTATTTCTTATCAATCACTTATCATATTAATCTACGTGCATAGTTTTACATAGAGTTCCACTTGCGTGCAGAACGTATATGTGCAAGCATCCTTACATGCAAAATGGGCTGCGCATGTGAGGAAGGGACATTAATTGCCTTACACACACATATGTATAGGATCAGGATCAAGGGACGTATTTTTGACATGCTTTCTTTGGGCCAAAGCCTTAATGTTTCGCACTAAAATTTGAAAGATGGACTTGTACAATTTTGAGCAGGGGCTGTGATAGGCTTGTCACTATTAACTACATTGTAAAAGATAAAGAATTGGTACAGAGGAAGAGGAAGATGATAGAAAAAAAAACCAAAGAGATTGTATTGATTGAATGAATAAAATGTATACAAATGAACTTGAGGAAATGATAGTTGTACAATCCCTTATATAGCCATATAACCTAATTTCAATAATACCCTTCTAACTATATTTGTGTTATATCAGTTATTACTCCCCTCTCAAACTAAACTTGGAGTATCCAAATGAAGTTTGAATTAGCCAGGTAGACTGATCTGCAATGACGGGCTATGTTGCAGCGGACCCTCCATCACCAAAATCAGTTGAAGCAAGCAGTTGCAATAAATATCTTTTCTCGTAAGGAGATGGACATGTCAAAAGCATTGCATCTGCAGCTTTAATGGAGGTGGAGCTGATCCATAATGTACCAATCTGCACTTCTCGTCCAACATTTACTGGCAGGCGTGTTGATTCTTCTTTAATTCGGGTAGAAAATGAACCCAAATGCGCTGAGGCTTCAAATAGGCGCATTTGTGAAAATGCCTGGAGAGCACGTATGAAAGGTAAGGGAAAACATGACGGAAGGAACATTTCAAATGCCCTTAACAAAGGCAGGAACAAGTGTTGCTCACAAAGCACTGCAACCATCTCGGACAGCAAAACATTGAACTTGCTTATTAGAATTCAAATTAGCACTAAAGCCATTAGAATTGTCTTTTCTGTAAGCAGAACCCAATACAAGCTCCCCAAAAAGTAGATCAATGAGCTTTGCAATACAATCAAATCTAGTCTTGGTCTGAACGTAACCAACAAGTTTTCGACTTTGAACTGAGAAGCCATAATAACACACTTACTGTATATGCAAATTATCCCTCCTAAATCTTTACAGAGACTAGCACTAAATCAACTAAGGAGAATGACACTCCAAGAAACCAAATCAACCAAGGAGAATGACACTCCAAGAAACTAAATCAACCAAGGAGAATGACACTCCAAGAAACCAAATCAACCAAGGAGAATGACACTCCAAGAAACCAAATCAACCAAGGAGAATGACACTCCTGATAGCTTCCTAAATCTTCCCAGATACTAACACCAAAATTAACCAAGGAGAATGACACTCCTGAGATTTTCCTAAATCTTCCCAGAGACTAACACCAAAATTAACCAAGGAGAATGACACTCCAGACTATCAGACTATCAACAGCAACTCCAGACAATCAAGAAACGCAGATCACCAGACACTGGTTTTACAATTGAACCTTGTCCCCCATATCACCAGATCATCAGAATCGCAGAAACTCCTTCAAAAATTAATCTTGGCAGAAACTATATTTCATCATTCTTCAACTAATGTCAATGACCTTCACAAGTTCACAAGTAATCATGTATAAAATCTCACACTTTATCTTCTGCGGCAATTCCACAAACACCATGTATGGATAAAGAAGATGACAGATACAAGAAATAACCTGACAGAATCCAAGATCCCACTTTCCAATCAGCAACGCAGAAGAGAAATTCCCAGACGAACAGCAGAAAGAATCACCACCGAATCGAGATTTGCACAGCAAAAAGAAGATGGATCTCGGCACCCTAATCTTTTGACGAAGTGAGCTGTACAAATTGACATCCAGGACACCGCCAATTAAACCCCTGATTCTTCCTCGCAGACATGTCGATAGAAGTGGGAGCTCGGGCCCATTTCTTGATGCAAGTCAGATGGAAAATTGAGTAGCAACTTGAGCAGGACCAAACATGTGCAGACCTCCTTACCATATCATAACAAATCATACACTCGACAGTGCCCTTCGTCAGCTTATCTTGAATTTCTTCCACAAGTTGGAGCAAATTTATCTGCACCGCTAAAACCGAGTGGCTAGACCGGCGCATAGGGCTTTGGAATTGGGCGAGAGGAATCCCTCGGCAAAGAGCTTTAGTTATTGGAGGTAGTGAAGGCGTCGGTGGAGAAATCTCCAAATCAGAACAATCAACCAACAATCGCAGAAAAATCAACCCAAGCTCGCGGAAGCACTGAAAATTTAATGGAAATTTGAAGAGAAACTAAATTAGGAAAAAAAAAAATTTGCAAACTACTACGAGAGAAATCACCAGAATCATGGCGTGAGCTGGTGGTTCTGATACCATATTAACTATATTGTAAAAGATAAAGAATTGGTACAGAGGAAGAGGAAGATGATAGAGAGGAAGATGCTAGAGATAAAAACAGAGAGATTGTATTGATTAAATGAAGAAAATGTATACAAATGAACTTGAAGAAATGATAGTTATAGGATCTCTTATATAACCATATAACCTAATTTCAATAATACCCTTCTAATTATATTTCTGTTATATTTGTCACTTACAGTCGGAGGATGGCTCTCAACTTTTATAGTGTTTCTGATTCAAGAATTCAATATAAACAGCATTGATGCTGCTAAGATTGCAAACGTGGTTAACGGTTCTTCCAGTTTTATCCCAATCATTGCTGCAATCATAGCCGACTCTTTCTTCGGCTCATTCTCCGTTATCTCAGTTTCCTCCTGCATTTCTTTGCTGGTAATAAAAAATAACCATTATGTTAACATATTTATCTCATTACATGCCTATTTGCTATACTCATTATTTATCTGCAGAGACACAAAATATAATAGACAAATGTACCGTATATACTGATTACTTATTGACTACCTCTTTAATAGAGAAGGGGAAATTTTTTATTGTGACGAGAATATAAGTGGTACACCACGTGTTTTTATACAAGTGGTGGGAAATTTTATTTTTTAAGTTATTAATTTTTTAACACACATATCTCACCATTTATATAGTGACATATTTATATAGTGACATGTGGTGTACCATTGTGACATCCCACATCGCCCAGGGGAGTGATCCTTATATGTATATTCTCATCCCTACCTAGCACGAGGCCCCTTTTGGGATCTCACTGGCTTCGGGTTCCGTAGGAACTTTGAAGTTAAGCGAGAAGGGGGCTAGAGCAATCCCATGATGGGTGACCCATTGGGAAGTTGCTCGTGAGTTCCCAAAAACAAAACCGTGAGGGAATGGTAAGCCCAAAGCGGACAATATCGTGCTACGGTGGTGGAGCGGGCCCGGGAAGTGGTCCCGCCCGGGCCGGGATGTGACAACCATCATGTGTACCGGTCACACTGAAAAATCTCTCATAGAGGTGGACTCCATATACACATTATACGTTAAAGCTTTAGAGGGGAGGTCATAAATGTAGTCAGTTCTCGCTAAAACTAATTTGAACCACATTATTGCTAGCCAATTGTGAGAAGTCCACTTCCTATCCCTTAGCGTAGATAATATCACTTGTTCAAAAAAAAATTACTTGGGTAAATAGTTTATGATAATATTGTATTCAATTTGTCAATCTAATCCGAGATAGATCATGTTGATTGTTAAGCTGATCTACCTATGAGGTGATTGTGACTTCAACATGTAATGTTAAATATGTCAAATATCACAAATATGAACGTTTAAGTAGCTAGTTAAACTCCATTTATGATTTAATAATACCGATCACTTGACTTGTAGGGCATAATTCTCTTGACCTTAACCGCGACACTTAATTCGTTGAAGCCTCAACCTTGCGCTATCGGATCCGAATTATGCCATCCCACCTCGACATTTCAGTATGCAATCCTGTATGCGGGTATAGCTCTATCATCTACCGGGTTGGGAGGTACCCGCTTTACCTTGGCAATACTGGGTGCTAATCAATTTGACAGACCTAAGGACCAAGCAACTTTCTTTAATTGGTGCTTCGTTTCTATATACTCTGCTTCAATAGTAGGCCTAACAGTCATTATCTATCTTGAGGACAATGTGGGTTATAGATGGGGATTTGGCCTAGCTGTCATCACCAACCTAATTGCCATAGCCATTTTCTTGTCTGGAACCCGTTTCTATAAATATGATAAGCCACAAGGGAGTCCATTTGTGGGTTTAGCTCGTGTTATTGTTGCTGCTACGTGGAAAAGGAGTCTCCAGATCTCTTCTGAAAGCAAGGATTATTACTATGGGAATGATGGAGTAACGGGCGTGGAGGCTGCAGCATCTAGCAGGAGTTTGAGGTACAAACATTACAGGGTTAACTATATACATTTTCAAATTTTTATGAAATCTCATCTGCTCAGCTTATTTAGACAATGCCCAACAGTTCATCGTATTGAGTTCTTGGTTGTGTGGTAATTAAATCTCTTGAGTTATTGCTTCCTCCTTCAAAACCTAAATTGTTAACTGAGATTCTGAGGAGATAAAGATATTTTTCCCTTAAGCAATATTTTTTAATAAAATAACATGAATTGAACTGCATAAAATGAGAAAACTTACATAGAGTGTCATGTCATGTGAGATAATGAATGCCGTATTATGTCAGATTCAAGTGTGCAATGTATATAATTTTTTGAATTATATATAGAAGCTGCATGATTTGTTCTAATTGGACAAAACTTGCCACTCATTCTGCTACGTGGGCAAGACACCTATTAAATTTTTCTCGTTTAATTAAAATAAAGAGAAAAGGAGAGGATCATCTTCCAAGTTGGACAGTATTTGTAGACATACAATTTTGATGCCTTATTTTTTCTATGTAGGTTTCTTAACCGTGCAGCACAGAAAACTGAAGGAGACATCAGATCAGATGGTTCAATTGCAAAACCATGGAGACTGAGCACAATGCAACAGGTGGAAGATTTCAAGACGATTATAAGAATATTTCCAATGTGGTCAACAGGCATATTATTAGGTACCCCGTTAGCAATTCAATCCTGCAGGCTCTAACCATGGACCCTCACCTTGGACCTCATTTCGGATACCACCTGGCTCGGTTGTAGTCATTATTCTAATCTCCAATGTCATCTCTCTCTCCCTTATCGACAGGTTCTTATATCCCACATGGCAGAAGTTGATTGGCCGGTCTCCAACGCCCCTACAACGTATTGGATTAGGCCACGTGTTAAGCATTCTCAGTATGGCTGTTGCGGCAATGGTGGAGTCGAAAAGGCTTAAAGTATTCCAAGACCACCATCTCCATGACCAGCCCGGTGCTGTTGTACCAATGCTAGCTTTGTGGCTTTTCCCACAGTTAACTTTGATAGGCATTGGAGAGGCATTTCATTTTCCAGGGCAAGTTGAATTTTTCTATCAAGAATTTCCATTGTCGCTGCGAAGCACATCGACGGCTTTGACCTCATTGATTATTGGGATTTCATTTTACCTAAGCACAGGTGTGATTAATTTGGTCCAAAGGATTACTGGATGGTTACTAAACAATATAAGCGATGGCAAGCTGGACAATGTTTATTGGATGCTAGCTGTGGTGGGGGTGATAAACTTTGGCTATTATTTGGTGTGTGCTAAGTTTTACAAGTATCAAAATGTAAAGGGTGCAGATGGCAGTCCTGACCCTGATAGTGCGTGATAAGTTATTAGTGTTTGTTGGTGGTTAAAAGAAATTTTATCTGGGTTATAAGTTGACCATCTTCAAATAAAATATCAAATCCTAAGTGGAATGTCATGTAATCAAATTTGAAAGTAGAAGTAAGCTTCAACTAGTATGTCAATCCTATGTGGATTGACATATGAGTTTTCATATGTCAAATAATTTCTAATTATTTTGTTATGTGGTTCCCAATTAGAGAATTATTTTCATATGTCAAATAATTTCTAAATTCAGGTCCTACAATTCTCTAACAAGTAATTTTGATGCCAAGAAGATATAGATCATCTTCGCTTGCCATAGGGTGTCCACAAAACACCTTTTTATCTTCAAGTGTATGTGTTTGAGATGATTGCAGTAGAATTTATAGAGTAATTGTGTCCTTTGAAATCTGGGCCACCAAGTCCCACACCACCCTTGATTTTTTTCATGATGCATAAGTCACTCCATCATAGGCACGGCGTGGTCAAGTAAGTTCCACTTCCCCATATATAGAGTGCTAGTCGTTTGTTTAGTTGAGGAGTAAATTCCCCCTCCCCCAAAACAAAAACAAAAAAAAAAAAATTATATATATATATATATATTGGTTAGAATCATTAGCAGAAATAATCAAATAATTTTTTTTTTTATAATGAACAAAAATAAAAATTCATAAACGTAGAGAAACAGAGGGAACGAAAAATCCTAAAATTAACTTGAAGACTCCTCCATCAAACGTGTAAAATTTGTTTTGTATTAATTAATTCTCTTACCGTTTAATGTAAATATAAGGTTATATTTAAAAAAGATGACATGACATAACATATAAATATGATATTATACACTAGTTGCCAAAAAGAAAAACAAAAATAAGACATATACAACGAACCTGCCTTTGTTTGCCTAAACCAAAAACTTCATCTAGTATATACAACAGACTAAAACAAAAAAGTTATTTTTTCTCTCAAAAAGTTGTTCTTTGTGCTGGACAAAAATCTTGAGTGCAGCCACTTTATCTTGTCTATGGCCGTTCTCGGTTGTTTTGTTAGGGTTGGCTGCTAGAACCCTTCTAGTCTTGTGACTAGTTCTGTCCTTGGCTTAGATCGCCTCGCTTTAACATCTTTTCCATTAACGGAGAATTTTACTTTGCCTTCGTGGTCCGGTTTATCAAGAATTCTGGTAGCATCTGACGCAGACTTAGCAACAACTTGAGCAAACAGTGATTGTTCACTTGGATGAACAGGCTTCTTCATAAAGATTGACTCTATACAATCTCCAAATTTCCTGCATATACATGATGAGTTAAAAAAAGTTAATCTAGATATTGTTGAAGCTGATAATAATAAACCAATATTAAAGCTATATATACCTAGTCATATAAAATTGATTGTATGTTGTGCCATCTTTAAATTTGATACTCGACATGATAAGGTCAGTTAAGATGATACAAATTGTTTATTTTCCAAATTACATCAACAATCCGTTAGTAATCACACTAATATTGTCTCAATTAACTACCTGCACAGCCTGATAAGTATTGGGTTTTATCACAAAGCACCTCAGTGCAATAAGACGTGTAACCATTTAATATAAGTTGCAATAATTAAGAGAGAAAGAGAGAGAGAGAGAGAGAGACTAGAGAGAACCACCAGTTTAAATAGCTTTTGAGTTCTTCCTTTGAAACAGGATGGCCCTTTGAGAATGTCAAGAATAAAGTTCTATCATTGTTGTCAACACTAGGTTGATACTGATCTGGCACATCATCGTCTGCTTCTTGGGGTGGCAATAAAGGTTGAGCCTCAACAATATTATGACCCTGCTGATTAAGTGAATAATTATGCTGAAACCATTGTTGTAATATTGGACCATTCAACAAATTGGTTTGCAGGAAACCACTGGGTATATGACCCAAATATGGATATGGTGGGACTATAATTATATCCCATAAAGCTCTATCGAAGACATTGTCCATAACTTTCTTCATCTCTTCCCGGGCCTTTTCCTTGTTCTCAAACACAAACTCGAGTGGAATATTTTTTGTAAGAAGAAGAAGACACAGTGTTCGGAACTTGCTATCAATTTCCTCTGACCCCGGAGGAGCGTAATTTGAATACAGATACTGTAAGCAGATAATCGACTCACACGCTAAAGCATACAAGTCCTGGTCATGTAAATCTAACGTGCCCGCCATAAACTTGTAGTGAGTTTCTGTGTCCAGAAAATACCAAAATGCTAGGACAAGCTTAGATTGGTTAGGATCAAAACGTAAACCCAGCAGTCGAACGTAGATTGTGCGATCGATGGAATGGAATAGCTTTAGCTCTTCAAAGGCTCTGTAAGATGATATGTCCATGATGATGCAAGTGCCAGTGCTCTTGGAGCGTTTGCTTTTGAAAGGGCTGCAGGTTAGGGTTTCAGTGATAAGCAAGGTTTTCTCCTTGATATTTCAGTGATAAGCAAGGTTTTCCCTCTCCACACACCTTGTTATATAACAATTCTAATTAGTTGCCGAAAAGGGAAACTCTAATCTGTTACCCAATAAAAATCTCCCACGTAAAAGGGTTTATACTTTTACTACTGTATTAGCGTTTCAATACCCTTATTATCCAAATATCGACAGGTAATTCACATTCCTTTTTATTTTGGTTTTTGTATTCCCCAGTCTTTTGGATACTGTTACAATCCCCAAATTGTTAACCCAATTTTGGTTCCCAAACAATATCAAGATTTTAATCATAATCCTTCTGTGCCTGCCTTCCCTTTCTCCCTTTCATCTTATTTTATTTTTGTTGTAGATTTTTTCATGAAACACTGTACGTAATCGACAGAATAGTCGTTAATTGTGTCAGTTTAGCCGCTACGTGGCTGGATGTTGGAAAATTAAAAAGGAAAAGGTTTAATTTGCTTAACTATTTTGTTTTATGTTATTTTATTAAGATTTATGTTTCATTGTTCTTAAGGAATTTGGTTGACTAATTCAATTAGCTTGTGTTTTCTTTTTATTTAGGTTCCATTGTCCTTATGGAATTTGGTTTACTTATTTGATAGGTTTACTTATTCAATCAAGTTTGTATCTTCGCATGTGGTCCAATATCTTAGTAGATAGGGTGTTGGTTTTTACCCATTCGTTCCGTGTTCAAAACTCTCCCATCCGCTAAATTATTGTAATAGTTTTGAACTCCCTCTCAATCTCTTGACCGAAAAAAAAACTCCCCCAACATATATAATAATACATTCAAAAAAAAAAATTAAGTTTGTATTTTGTTCTTTACAAATACCTTGTTATAAAGAAGAATGAAGATGCATTCGAGTTGTGTGGAATTAACGACAATGGGATTCCTGGTGTCCTGGTGCTGATTAGGTTATGCGGTTACGATTGTACTCCTTGTCCCAATATGATTTAAGAGTTTCTTCATACATGAAAACAAGATATTGGTGATTCTATGATCATTGTAATCTTGTGATTCCGGGTGAACTCGACTTTTAACTAAGTGCTTAAAATCTGCTTCATTCTTTACTGTTATCTTTAAATCTAATTTGCAATGACACTTTTTGGGGTTAAATTCTTTACAAATATGTACATACGAGTCAAATGATTGTGTTCAGCTAACATTGTATCAATAAAATGCAGGCAAACCATAGTCGTATAATGTAAGAAATGAAAAAATATCCAGACTTTGAATGTTTTCAGAACAAGATAATGTGGAAAATGTCTGTACAGATAGTTAGGTAGTGACTACAACGAAAGGAGAGGATCGAAGAAAAAGAATGGTGTGTTTAGCTAGTGTGACATGGAATGATTAGGTGGATGCACTCCTCTTACTCTCCAAGGTTATTGAGAAGTGGGGAGGCCATTGTTGGTATGTTTTGTACAATCGAACGGTCCAATTACATGATTAACCTTTCGCTTCACCTGAAGTTCATACAGTGTAAGCACGTCAGTTCATTGGAACATTTGTAATTCTACGAATAAAATTCAATCAAGAAAAAGTTGCAAAGAGTACGAGGGTGTTTCTCTCTCTTATCTGTAAACAATGAATAGAGGATCGTCTAGGAAGCAAAATCATACCGGAGACCATGGACCCCGTTGAGGTTGAGATTTGTTGGGGGGTGAATTTTGTACTGCACCACTTTTCTTTGTCAAAATTTCCTGCAGAAACACTTGGTATAAGATTACTATTATCATGCTAAAGACTAAAAAATGTGTCCTGTATCAAAACTGAGAACTAGAAAATAATCGAAGTGTTCGGTCAAAATGAAATAGGGGCATCCAATACCCATAGGCATTGGATCAATCCGAAGTTCAGAACTACTTGCTAAGGTTTGGTTTCCTCTTCTAAATTTGGTTAGTGGCGTGTAATGACACTAGAATTTTGGACTTTGAACTGACGTCTGCAACCTTCAAACAACCGTAGCTCTGGATCTCTTGAGAAGTTTGACATTCCTTGGTGAAACGACCACTGTTTTCCCATACCATTTGATCTCCTTCACAGGTCAAAGGTTTAGACAGATCAACTTGTTCCCCATGCAGTTTATTGACACGATTACCGCTACACTGATCAACACATGATAGTAAAGTAGTGTTGACAGAACTTGCATCTTCTTGGAGCGAGTACAAAAGCAACGTTCATGCTATTATCATCCTTATCCAATAGTTCGCAGGATCCCCTCTGTGAAAGAAGTTTATCCCCATTCCTCTGAAATTCTACCTCTTCCATGTGAACAACCTTTTTAGTAATATATGGTTCTTCTTGTCCCATAGATATTTGGTCTTCATGAACAGGAATTCTATCCAACTTCCGCCGACTGTCTGTCATATCACAACTATTTGAGCTAGACTTAACCTTCAGACCTGCCTTCTACATATCTGTTACTATCGATCAATAAGCAGGCGAATTTCGCATTACCAAGCAAATCAGAGGTCAAATTGAATCCACATTATTTATTTTGAAAGGGGAAAAAAACCGTAGACAGCCAAAACAAAGTACAAGAGACGAAGCATGGATTCAACGGAAGTATAAGAGAAAACCCAAACCGAGTGGCTTGGATCTAAGGGGTTGGGAGAGGCGAGCAGAAGAAAAAGGCATCGTCTTTGGAGGTTTTGTTGGTGCTGCTGCTTGAAACGGCGTCGTCTGGAGGCAATTGAAGCCGCGAGTCGTCTTCTCATGCGATTTCGATGAGGAGTACGTCAGACTCCATCCCTCTCTCTCTCTCTGGATTTCTAGAAAGATCGAATGATCGGAGGCAGTTGCTACGGTTGGGAGAAGTGTTCGAATCGAATGGGTGTGCAGAGTAGAGTAATGGAGTCTGCAAAATGTTCGTTCGTTTGTGGATCTTCAATTTTTCAAAGGATCGACGAGCGGCAAAATGATGGATGGGGAGGACGGGGACAAATAGACCGTGCGAGCACGTGACTGCTGAGAGGAAATGACGAAAGAGTCCTCGCGGTCAACTTCGAGTCTATGACGATTAACGTGGGTATAAGTGCGATGGAAGTGTGGATCATTGGTAGTGCTACATTTATCAACTATTCTATTCGTATTACCTCATTTCTATTAGAAAGAAAGTACAAATACTGATATTGAGAAACCGTAAAAGTAGCATTTTTGTTAGATCAATGATTTAATCGGATCATTTTTCTTATTCACACCGTGTTGACAATGACATTTCTTAACGGATTTACACAAGCGTGGCCCATTAACGAACACGACAGGCAAGTTAAATTAACTGAAGTTCTGTTACAAAACCAATTCCTTTGAATCTCTGATTTTCATAAACTTGTAAATGTCACAATTGTAAAAAATCCAGGACCAATTCCCAGCAAAATCCGCACTTACCGTGCATGTGAGTAAGCTAAATAAACTAAAGTACCGGAAAAGATACACGGTATGACGACTCCCCAGCTCCTCTTTACAAACTGTGAATCTAATTTCCCTCCTCGTAATAAACGGAATACAAATCGAAGTACACACAACTATGAAGGGAACTAACCATGACTCGTATCTGGAACCCTTTTATACCAATATTACACCAAAGAATATGAGCCACGACTTTACAGTTCCAGGTCAAAATCGAGCATCTTCCCCCTCTATGCCGCCTGAAATATGGCTCGCTCTCTCAAATTCCATTTCAGGCTGGAGATAGAACTCTGCATTTCTTTGCGCTATATACCATTCCTTCCAAAGAACAAGAAAACTGGTATACAAGTGGACTAATCCTCATCCTCGGTTATGGAGGCGAAGGAAAAAGGTTTGAACTTGTAGCCATCTCCGTGGTAGAATTTATTTTGATACTCCACCCAATGAAGACGCAGCGCATGGAGAAAAGCACTTAGCGTCTCCATCATGAGTAGTATGAACGCAGTTGCAAAGGCGAAAACTGATAACCCAATTAACCGGATAATGAAGCTATCATACCTGTTATAAATTTTCAGAAGTACATTAAAAATTGACCAATATGTGCAGCATCAAATGCAATATAGTCTCTGTCCCATTGGGGAATGGCAAGCCAATTTAGAATTAAAGATATTTACTATGCCAGATGAAATAAATGATCTTTAGCAAGCCTCTAAGACTGTGAGACAAATTACAAGCTTGCTAAGAAACTGAGGAAAATACAATAGTAAGATTAGGGCAAGTATGTAGTTAAGGTCCGGGGAGAGGATTTTGGGGTGGGGGAGCTCCATAATGTCCTTGAAAATATCGTAAGTAGATCTAGACTACAATCCGGGTTAGGTTTCGTGTGTCCAAGAGCAGGAAAAAGTTTGAGGAGAAGAACTAGCATTCATATGCACATGCATGCAATGATAAGAATGAAAGGGTTGGAACTCACCCCCAGGCAAGGAGGAGAACTTTCTCGTAGAAAACGGTTGACAATTCTGAGTGCGCCAAGCTGTAATAGGGGTAACAGATATCAAATGAAAGCGACCCCATAGATGAAAGAAACCACGGAAAAAGAAGAAAAATAAATATAGGTATACCTCAAAGCCCATAGTCGTAGATATGATGCCGTATTTGAAACAGCGCCAAGAACAAACTCTATGGAGTGTATCATCTGGTGTACAAATACCTCACTGAAATTAAACTCTTCATGATGTTGCCTCGCAGAATCAGGTTCCACCTCAAGATCCATCTCTGAGGTGCCAAGCATCCCATACGCACGACCTTGAAACCTCTGAAAACGAACATAAGAAAAACATAAGTATCACATCTTCTCAAGCTCCTTAAGTCTCGCCTCAAATACTTATGTAAGTCGAAGACAAGTATACCTCTCATAAGTAAATTGAGTCCCCATAAACAGTTGAGAATACTAATCACTACGTAATCAAATTTTAAAAATATTTACTAATGCACAAACATCAAAGAGAATTACTAGTAAATTTTATTCCATTCCATTGCCATCTTAGAACTCAAGGACAGATGCCTAAGCAAGTTACTCCACAGTACCTCTGTATGAAGCTTCCTCAATATGAAAGGTTTTGGAAAGAGCATCCATGGAACTGCAATTAAAGCCAAAAGCAACAAAATGATCTGCAAAACCAGAGATTTGTTAACCATAACATAAAATACCACATAAGAAGTTGCACATACGAAGTAAAGGAAAAAGGAGCAGAATGCATGCCTGAAGTGGTCTTTGGCCCCAGAACAATTGATTTTCACCAAGATCATCAGTCGGACTTAAAAACATGTAAATCATTACATGATAGAGGTCTGCCTGAGATCCTGTGCACCACTTGATGACAACAAGAAGTGAAAGATATCCAAAAAGACTGTTAAGAAAGATCATCTGTGGCACAAACTGGTACCTAACGACAAGATGCAGAATAAGTCAAACTTCTGTGCACTTCATTTCAAAGTAACACAAACGGCAAACTGACAAAAAAAAAAACACATTTGAAGAGCAGAGACACACCTTATATCAAGCGAGCTGCTGAAAAACCTTGCATTGAAGTAACTTAGTAGAATTCCTAAGTTCATTTGCACAACACCCAACAAAATTGACATTTTCATTTTGAGAGAATTCAGAAACGGGAGTTCAGAACGACTTCCACGCCAACTGGGATCCACACCAAATGGGTATGGATCTCTGTACTTGATTAAGCCAATAGTGTACGCCTCACTGCTCAAAAGAAGATAAATTTATGATACGTAGTCAGTTTTCTTCAGAGGAAGGTCTTTATATTAATTAATCATAAAATAGGGGATAGTTTTCAAGTCACAAATAAAAGTGACAGAGAATATGTCAAACAAATAGAGCGCCAGAAATGTCCAACAAAGAACAGTTAATAATTAAGTAGATCAAAAGTCAGTAACAGATTTTAACAGAAATGCAGGGTTGTAGAAGGGGAGAAAGGAGGTGCCACAGTGACGCACTTTGACGAGTTGGACATTCTGTAGAACACAACAATAGTGCACTATGGACCAGACAAATACTCCAAAAGAACACACAACCAAACTCCATCAATCAAGATGGAGAAAACCCCCATAAATCAAACAAGGGGTGACCCTTTTCCCCCTGGAAATGACCCCTAGAGGAGGAGGCAATGAAACCCCCAATCCATCCAAAACCATGGTGAAACATAACTTAAATTAATAAATTTTGTTAATATCTTTATATTTTTAGATTATTTGGAAAATATTGAAAATTCTATAAGCATTGATCTGTAATTAAGCCAAAAGCAGTGCAAGAGCAGACAGGCAGTGGGGGTATAAGCACGTGGATTCTAGAAACCTCAATTCTCTAAAACAATATATTAGTGGTACACTGTGAAACATAAACTCATTCTAAACAACCCAGCTGAAGGTGACTTTAATACAAGATACAACACATAAAGGCAATTGTAGAGTAGAAGACTTAATATAGAAAGACTACCTGCAAGCAGCATCTCTACATTTGTAAGCAGACCCGCCAAATATGTGAAAAGGAACAGAAAAGAACTCATTGTAAATCAACCCACAGTAGATTGAAAATAGGGACATCAAGAGTAGTACATATCGCCCACCAAATAGCATCTCCATAAAGCTCCCAAGTTTCTGGTAGGAAGTAATACGAAATTTATTGTTAATAAACTTAGGAAATACAATCTCCTATTTTACATGTTAAATGCATGTTTTGCGCTTGCATTTGAGACACTAGAATATTTTTGTTCAGACGAAATTGAACCATCAGGTCATGTGTTCAAAGATCACTGCATTATCATCAAGTCCTTGTCCTTTTAGGGTCATTCCTCTCAAACAATAGCTATTAGGACTAGGAATTGTTTCAGCAATTCACCTGATAAGAAATGAAAGCTTATCCTACTTGCTCCCATATGAAAAAAATTATTACTTCTACTGCTGTTACCGCTTTTATTAATTAACACTATCATCGGTACCACTATAAGAATGGTCCAAGACATGGGATATGTAAATCTAGGTAAAGATATCATATTGGTGCTAAGTTGCTAACTAAACCATGGCTGCAGTGTTGTCTTGGACCCCAATAAATGCAGGCTCTGTTATATGATATGTTGCTGAATTGTGTTGACACAGAAACAGTAGCAGCCGTGAAAAAGCTCAGGGTAAAAGTAAGAGTGACTAGGATTACAACACATCTTTCGACAGGTTCTGGAGAGTGCAAAGATGTACTTTTGGTAACAGCTGCTAGTCATGAACTGGAAAATGGTACATGATTGGAAGCATCTAGAAGAACATTTATTTATAACCATATCAATATGATTCATTACAATCTTCTGGTAGTAAGGACGCACCTGAACACTGAGTTTACTTTCACGAGCTATAAGAACTAATGCTCCGAGCAATAAGCATATTCCATGACCCCAGTCCCCAAACATCACCGCAAAAAGAAATGGAAATGTAATACAAGTGTAAACTGCAGGATTGGCTTCTTGATATCTTGCAACACTGCCAAATTCATTAGACACAGATCAGTTCTATTGCTAGACCATAATTCCAGTATTGCTCATCATCTAAACAACTATTGGTTTTTTTTTACAAGAAGTGATAGCAGAAAACAACAATTGGGCTGATTTTTTAAAATTGATTCACTTACAATTTTCACAAGATCATGAAAAATGCTAACATAACAGCTACTAAACAGGGGAAATGTTGCCTGATCATATTTACAATGGATCCCCTCACTTATATCTATGTTTTTTAACCACAACTGATAGATAACTTGGACAACTCACAACTTTTTAGGATCTCTATCAATTATAAAGATTTAATATGAGTTCTTAAAGCGCCACCTTCTAGAATTTAGCTATTTTTTCAAACCAAGTTAATAAATTCAGTTCTCCCATCATACATGAGAGCAAAGAGCAACTTGATTGTTTAGATGTAAAATAAAAGTTAAGTAATAACTTGCAGCAAATCACCACCTTCCCGTCCCTCCCATTCCATACCTAAACAAAACCCTAACTATCTAAGCTCCACCCTTTAATAGGTTGGACAGCAGGTAATTTCTATTCTTAGTTTAACTGTCAACTGAAAATAGCCATGCTGTGTACTAAATCACTTGTACCAGCACATTGGCTTCCTTCCAAATGTGTCAACCATAAACACCTACCAGTTGTGAACCATGTACAAACAGAATGTAATTCTTAATCCTGAATACCCATCGTTTACAAAGAAAATGAAGCATCAATTTAAAGACAATGTTCTTTCAAAAAACAGAAGAAAGTGTCTAAGCGGCATATTTTAACTAACCCGTATGCATCAACAATTTCCTGAAATGCACTTGTAAAGCGGTTGGTTCTGAAATATGTAGGAGGTGAATCTACTGTATCCATCACATGAAATATTACTCCCACTTGCGAACTGCTATCAAATGTAGCACGTTGCAGTGCCTCCTGAATCTGTTGAACCATAAAACATACAGGTTACCTCAATTTTTGCAAATATAGGACTTGATATATTATACCCACTTCATAACAAAAAAATTGATGCAGAAAGCAACACAAGCTACCTTAGGTTTTGCAAATATAGGACACCAGCCCTCTCCAACGAGACATTTTTTTGTAACATCAAAGTTTAGCATGTTCAAGGTATCATATACAGCTTTCTCCCTTCTTACCTGGGAGAGAGGGTAGATAACATGACAAAGTTGTCAGGATAAAACTAAATCACTAGTGCAGTCGTTAGTTATACATTAGCACGATATTTTTTGTCAGAAATAACAGTTAACCAGAGACAAGCTTCAGAAATTTCTTACCATGTTGATCCATTTTGCTAGGTGAAACCCTACAGATGTAAGGGCCTTATTTCTGTGACGAATCCCTGCATCCAAGGTTGTTTCCAATTCAGCAAGACGTGATGAAACCTGCAACCCAAAACCTGAACTTTCAGCAAAACAGAATAGAGCTTTTGTTACAATTAGCACGGCCTGCAAGTATAGGCTATAACACCCCAAAAAATAATAAAGGGAGTCGTTGCTAAAGATGCATCAAGCACACATCAGATGCAAAAGAACAGTGAAACATAATAAAGTTTTGTAAACATGTTCAAAAGAAATAGATTCCCTCTTACAGCTTGAAACTTGTCTCCAAATTAAAAATAAAAGAATTTCCCACATTCTTAACAAAATACATACTTCTCTAGTTATTTGCCTCTGCTTAGTTATATCTTCAGGAACAGGATAGCAATTCGCACCAAAGGCCTCACAAATTTTCAAAATCTTTGTTTTTGCCTGCATCCCGGAGAAGAACACTACAAACACTGTTTTCTCAACCTGCACAACTTTGAGGAATTACTAAAGAAGTTCATAGACATTATCATTGTACAAATACTAAAAACTAAGAGAAAGCAAACAAAAGATACGTATAAATAAAAATAGATCCTTTTATAGAGGCAAAAAATAAAAAAAAATAAAAAAAAAAAAACCATTTCAGTAGATAAAGGATCCATGATCTGTTCATCTGCTGGGGCATGGTTGAAAAGCATGTTGCCCCTTGTAGCACGAAACAACATCCTCTCAAACCTGAGAGCTTTGGATTTACAAATAATTCCACTAACAAATCTCAAACCAGATTGATCTGATGGGCCAGGTCTGATATCCTGTAAAATACAAAATCAATTATAAATAAAAACATAGTAAAAGGTTTTGCACCAAAAGCACATCAAAGCTAGTAAGGCATAATCAACAAGTACCTGCTCAAGTAATGAAACTTCATCACCATAGTTATCATTTGAGTAAATATTCTCATCTAGTTCTCTCTCCTCAGAAACCGCATGGCTATTACTTGAAATAAGAAAGCCACTTGCCTGAAATTGTCCACATAAAGATATATAAGGAGCCGAAAAAATGTATATGAAATTAGAATTAGAGAGTAAGGTGTTGTAATTTGATTCGTTTTTAAAATTGGTGACTTCAACATACAGGAAGGCACAGAAAAAAGCATTGAACCTAGAATTAGGGAGTAACGTTTTATAATTTATTCTTTTCTAAAAATGATAAATTCAATATATAGGAGATTCATGAACGAAATGGGGTTGGAGAAAACCCGATCGTAGGCCAAGCCTCAATCAATGCAACACGTGCACAAGAGACACGAATGAAATATACTAAAAGAAAGGGAAGCCAGCAATATATCACGAATACTGAAGATAGAAGATAAAGCCAGTTACCTTTTGCAATACTATCTTGAACTCAAGTAGTTCATTGTATGAATGTTGAAGTCTATCACTATTAGAATTCATCTCAATAAGCTCATGCTCATGCTCGGCTAATTGTATCTGGAAATGATTCAAGCAACGTAATTCAAACTATCAGTTTTACATAATCAAATGCTCCCTAACCAAGGGCTCAATTGGTCAGTGTCATTTCGGACTTTAACTTTCAGATTAACAATAAATGCAAGAGCACTGAGGTAGAAACAGACCTCTAATTCCTCTAAGTCAATATCTGGTTGTAAAACAGGATGTACAGATGAAAGTAGACCAGCTTTACTAATTTGATCTCTGAAAAACCGCAGCTTTCTTGACATTTCTGCACATCGCTTTACCTGCAGAAGTCCTCAAGAGGATATAGGACAAAAATTAATGATAATCCATCACTATCAACTATAGAATTATAATAGTAAAACTATGATCACCAGCTTCTCTGAAATTCAATTACAACTTCCAAATTTCATCACTTTGAGAATATATAGAGGTCAACTATACAGGGGCAATTTGCACAGATTTTAGGCAGAGAAAAGGACTACCATAGAAAAATATTCCTAGTGTAACACCCATACCTTTCTAACTTCTGGTAAATAACCAAAGGGGGCACGCACAATCCAGTCTTAACGATGGATAATGAAGGAAAACTTACAATGATATGGTAAGAATTTCACTTATGCCCCTTCAACTTTGGAAACTATCCCGCTTTATCCCCTAAAAAGAGATTGAGTCAATTACCCTGCATATTATGAATTCTCTGCAACGTGATCTTCCGTCCAACCCCGTCCAAGATTCTGTTAGATCCCTTGCATTATACTTCCACATTTTTTAAAGAATTTTGGACGAAGTTGCACAAAAGCCCACTTTGCAACAAATTCATAAAACAGGGCAAATGAACTAATCCTTTTCTTAGAGAACAGATTGGAACAGAGCAAAAAGTTGAGGGGACCATAGGTTTTCTTTTCCAGGATTTAAGAATATGCACATTGCACACTAAAAACAGAAAGCACAAAGGCTCTAAAACATCAGAAATTTAATGATTTAAACATGGAAATATTAAATTGGCAAAATCTTCCACCATTACTCAAGAAAGATAGATGCTGCAGTCCTAAATATTCAGATTGCAATGCAATTGTAGTTCTAATCAAATCCGAGTATATACCTGATTAACAAATGTTCGTTGGAAAGGACTTTTATCAGCATTTAACTGCAGAAACAAAAAAAGAGAGGAAAAGAAATATGACAATCAGCAGATACTAAAATTAGAAAAAAGGAGAATTGGTTCCCTGGAATGACTAAGATAGATTTTGACAATGTGCAATTTGAAGTCTTAGAATAGTTAGGTGCTACAGAAAGCCCAGTAGATCTCTAAAGGTAACAACATAACAAACTCTCAAACCACTTATTAGTTACAACTATGAGCATAACAAACTTCTAAATAATAACCACTAACCATGTTCATCCTCAATTTTCCTGTAACCTTTGGAACTATAACGAGTATAGCTACTTGTTCAAAACTATCCAAAAAATTAATTTGCACAATATATAGTAATCCAAGTAACTCTAATTATGTGATCAATATAGAAAAAAATGGAAAAATATTATAATTTAAATTAGTTCCACAAATACATGTGGATGTGCAGGAAACCATCTACATGACAGCAAAAAAACCCTTTGGAAAAACTAGGCTTGTCATAACAAATCAATTCAAAAATCGGTAAAACTTGGCAACTGGAATATGTGAAATCCCACGTTATAAACAAAGCCCAACTAGTCTATACCAACGGAGGGTGCTATCCAAAAAACCCAAAGCAATTCAGCCAAAGCTGCAAAGGTTCCAATCCTTCATACCCAAAAGTACTTTATTTCTTTTGTCAATCACATGAAGTTAGCTAACCTGATCTAAATCAGAATAGGATATAAGCATAAAGGACATAGTCAACTCAAATGGAATACAAAGCTAAATTATAACCCCTCAAATGGGACGAAGTTCTATATTATTTAACCGTCAGTAGAGTAAGCTGGTATACGAACTCAATATTGACAAGTACGAGAACTTATACTTACTAGAGAATTACTCCAATTAAGAAAAACATGCGGTTGTCATGCACAATGATGGTAAGGCATCAAATCTCCTATCTTTAGGGATAGGGTCTCTTAATCTACAACTTAGAACATAATACTAAACATTTCTCAATCGACCGGAAAATTACCACTTGGAATGCAGGAGGTGGCCCCCATGGAAACCCCTCCTCAGTGAGAATTTATGCAACACACAGAGATCTAAAGAATTTCCAGCCAAACAAAAAGGTAAACGAAAAGAGATCAAATACAATGTGAGTAAGTTCCAATTTAGATCAACCTAAATCCGCAATCTCTCCCCCCGAAAAAATAAAACTTTAAGATGAATTCCACTAAATAAATCATAAATTCTAAAATTAAGTTCATCAATCACTAACTCCCGCTATCCACTCAACTACTTAAAACACACATTTGAACAAGCTGATGCAAAAATTATCATCAATCCTAATGCAAACAATGAAATCCCAACTTCCGGTCACTGAACAACGCCAATCAAACCGAATTCACGAAAGAGCGAGTCGGATCTGAGTTTCCGAAAACTTACGTCTCGGAATTGGAGGAGGCCGAGTTCGCCGAGGTAAGAAATGGCGCGGTGGGCAGACTCGACGGGGATGATGAGTTGGACGAAGGTCATCTTCTCGGAGCGCATCAGATCCATGGCTGGTAAGTTGTCGATGAACTTCTCCATTTTCTCGGCAACCAAACAGAAAAGTCCTCTGCTTTTCGTTTCCTTTTGCCTCTGGATCTGAAACTCTTCGTTTGGATCTGAAATTCCCCTTCCCTCTCTCTCTCCTCAATCTCTCTCTCTCTCTCTCTCTCTTCTGGTTGTGATCTGAGAGAGTGCGTTTTGGAGTGCGTTATTCGGAGGCTTTCATTTGCAGGTTTTCGCTTTTTTTCTTGGCAACTGCCATTAGAATCGGAGAATTCGCATCACTTTCCAATGCCCCGACGTGGACTTGAAAATATGGTTGGACATTTAAGGAAAGATATGTTTTAATAAAGAATCATATTTTTACATTAAAATTTTAATTTTTGTATTTTTTTTATTTTATTACTATCATTAAAATTCAAAATTTTTAAATCATTTTTATTAGTTTTTTTTAAATTTTTTAGTTAAACCGTTTACCTTTTGTGTAAATTAAAAGAAAATGGTATATTGATAATTTAGTCTCTGAATTATCACCTGAATGAAAATTAGATCCTTAAACTATTTTTTCAGAAAAATCAGTTCTTGAATTATAAAAATCTGCCAATTACATCCCTAATATTATATTTGAAGCTATTATATTCAGTTTTCTGTCAATTTAAGTCACGTTACTTGCATGTGTACACATTGAAGGGTAAATTGGTAATTTTTCATAAAGAAATAGTGTATGGAGTTAACTTTAAAGGATAAATTAGACATTAGATTCACAATCTATATGAATGTTAAGGGGTTAGAGACGAAAAAATGACGATATTACACTACAAAGTATGTTAATTGACTTGAGTTGATAAAAATTGTATAAAAGACCTTTGAATATAGTAGTAGAAATGAAATTAGCAATTTTTTATGAGTTTGAGGACTTATTTTACCAAAAATTAATTCAGTTACCTAATTTTCATTGAACTGATAATTCAGATATTAAATCGACACTTCATCCTTAAAAAATAATGTAGAAAAGTTTGGTTATATTATTTATGTAATAAATACAATTTAAAATAAAGAGCTTTAAGGTTGGCGGTGGGAGCCACGGTGGCTAAACTGCGGTCCTAGTCTGCCATCCATACTTTCATAATGGCTAGTAGAAATCAAGCATTAGCATTAAAAGTGTACTAAATTTTAAAGTTTATTCATACTTCAAGGCCTTGCAGTTGACAACTTTCAATGCTACTAACTCGACTTAGGGCTCATTTGAATAATGTTTTTCAATGATTGAAAACGTTTTGAATGAAAACATTTCTAAAATCAATCATGAGTAAAATGCAAGTTATTCTTAGAAATACACTAGAAGTGCTTATGTGATAAAAAAAAAATAGAATTTAAGTCAATGTGATGAACTTTGTTAGGATTTAAGCCCAAAATTGAAAATTTTGGCAACTCTCCATTAATTATTAGCATGTGAACCACATTGGCGAAGCCAGAATTTCAGGGTCCTCCCACAAATGTAAAAAATAAAAAATAAAAAAAGATGCAACACCACCTATAACGTTATCTCTGCAACGACATAGCAACACACTCGCTTATCCAACTCTCAGCCATTGTCTGGTCCTTGCGTCATCCATCATCGAAATCCATCATTGATCCCTCTTTTCTCTCAATCTCTCTCACATTTGTGCTCTCTCTATATTATTTGTCCGATTCTAATATTTGTTTGCTCGGTTACAATGGTGTTGATTTTTCAATTCTACCCCATTTCCTCAGTACGTTCCGACCAGTTGGGAGTCGTGTTAATTGGCGAAGGAATGAACCTAATAGAAAGAGCTAACGAGAACATGAAAATCACACATGGATAGAACTTAGAAGCATAATTCAAGCTTGTCAAAAACCACTAGCACCATGTGAAAAAGTTTAAACTCTAAGAGAACCAGCTCTCTCACCTACTTCTTCTCTCCCCTCTGGTTGGGCCCTAATCTACATAAAAAATTTTGGAAATTAGAGGGATAACTATAGTTTTTCTTCGTGAAACAAAATTTCAGGTAGCCCCGGAACCATTATACCTTCATGGTTCCACCCTTGGTGAGCCACGCATATGAGACTAAAATGAAGCTCTTTGTTAATTGTTAGCACGTGAGTCGCACATGTCAAGCTACAAGTTGCCTCACATGTAAGCGTACTACCAATTAATGGAGAGTTGACAAAATTTTCAATGTTGGCTTAAATCCTAACACGTTTCACCACAGGAACTTAAATCCTAATTTTTTTACCACATAAACTATCTTTCGACTACCCCATCACTACGTGAACTATTTATCTAATTAAGCATTTGTATTAACCTCTCACCATCCTTTTCTTGGCTACATACTTTGGAATTTGAAAATCATTAACTCAAACATTAGGGTAAATTACACTTTCATACCTCATGTTTGGGGTCTATTTCAATTTCTTACAACATCTTCAAAATATTTCACTTTCATACCTTAAGTGCTATTTTATTTCAAAATAATACATCCGTTACATTTTCCATCCATTGATCTGTTAAATGCTGACGTGGCTGCCACATATATGCCACGCAGTTGTCAAATGTCTACCACGTGGCCAAAAAATATTAAAATTACCAAAAAAAAAAAAAAACCTGAATTTTTACAAAAAAAAAAGAAAAAGAAAAATGAAACCCCAATCTACAAGAGAGCGACCCACATACCCACATATGCAAGAAGAAGAAGACAATCTGCAAGAACAAGAAGAAGAGGGAGGAAGAAAGAAAGAAAAAAAAATTGAAACTATTCCACCCTCCCCCCCCCCCCCCAAAGCGACCCACATGTGCAAGAAGAGGAGGAAGAACAAGAAGAACCCAAGCCCAAAACCCTTCCCTCCCGTCCCCCCCCCCCACCTCGACCCAGCTCTCTTCCCTCCCCGCGACCCTCATCCCGTCCCCCCCCCCACCCTGCCCCGCGACCCTTCTCCCGTTCCCCTCCCCCACGACCCTCCTCTGTGATCTAGTGATTTTTAGTGTTGGTGAGTTTTTAAAGTACTTTGAGTTTGAGATGATTTTTGGACTGGTTTTGTGGTAGATCCACCTAATCTTGGGTGGGATTTATGGGGTGGGTGATGGGGGATTTTTGGGAGGGGTGGCTTGGGTGGGATTTTGGGGTTTTTTTCTTTCTTTCTTCCTCCCTCTTCTTTTTCTTCTCTTCTTCTTGTTCTTGCAAATGTGGGTGTTGGGGGGGAAGGGATTGTGGGTTTCAATTATTATTATTATTATTATTATTATTATTTTGAGAAAATTCAGGTTTAAAAAAAATTATTTTATTTGCCACGTGGCAAACATTTGGCAGCCACATCAACATTTAACGAATCAATGGATGGAAAATGTAACGGAGATATTATTTTGAAATAAAATAGTAGTTAATGTATGAAAGTGAAATGTTTTAAAGATGTTATAATGAATTGAAACAGACCCCAAAACCTGAAGTATGAAAATATAATTTACTCCAAAAATTACCATTAAAACGAACCAAACCGTTCCATTGTGTGCGATAAAAATGTGGACCTACAACCGACTCAGACCGGACCGGACCGCATAACACAATAAGATGTGAAAAATTAATCGGGTAAATTCCAGTACTCTCTCTACTTCAACACAAACTAAACAAAAAAAAGGCCGGTGATGGTAGGGGTATATTAGTACTTTTATATTAAATATTGGTTATAATTATCATAAAATTAAATAGTGACTATAAAATTGCTTATTTTTTTAAAGAAAAATTTGAAATAGGTCCAATTTTATAGACTATCTTTTGAAATAAGTCCAATTTTTAGTGATTTTTAACTTTTAAAATAAATCCAATTTTTAGTTATTTGAACCCATATAAAAAAAAACCCCTTTTTTCAAATACGCAGGCCTCGGCGTGGCACTGCCTAGCTCGTCTACCAGATCGATCGGAGTCGCTTTCCTTGTGTCCGTACAAAGATTCGAGCGCGCGAGAGCTTCTTCTTCTCAATCACGACCGTTTTTCTCTTCAAATCACTCTGTAAGTTTCTCCCTTCTCTCCTCCTCTCGTTCTTTTCGACTTCTTCGCTCGCATCAATGGTGGCACCACCAATCCCTGAATTGTTACACTTATGATCTCAAAAAATGTTTAAAGAATTCGAGAAATTGAAGAAAATATGAAAATTGGATTGTGTTTTTGGTTTTGCTTGAAATTGATTGATAATTTGTTTACCCCAAGCTGTTTGTGATGTGGGTAATTTCTCTAGGTTAGGTTTGGGTTTGTAGTAAAAAGGGTTTTAGTGACGACCGTGAGTCAATGGGATTTGTTTTGGGTGAAGTTGGTCTCATGGGGTTGTGGGCTTTTTGTTGATTTTACTGGGTGAAATGCTATAGACAAGTAATTAGGGTTTAGGCTATGTTATGCTCCTAGTTTTCAACCTTTTTTTCGGATCCTGAGAATCGAAAGAACTGTATGTTAATACTGGAATTTGATTTTGTTCATATGAGTTGACTTACGGATTGCGAATCCTGGGTTTCATTGTTTCTTTTCTGCTGAGTTGTTTTTTGTGAATAGAGAATAGCAGTGTAAAAGGAGCATCTGATGCCCGAAATTAATAGCAAAATCCGGGAAAGGCGATGGTGTTTGTTTACTTGGTAACAAAGAAATTGGCCTAATCCAATTTAGGGCAGGCTACCATTTGGGAATGTTGTGCCTTCGTTTGTCACTGAGGAAATCCATAGATGTTCTTTTTAGTAACAAAGGATCTGTTGGTATGTTTGCTACCATTCATATGCAAAGAACATTGGATTGGTGCATAGGAGCTTTTGGTTGTGGGTTGAATGCAGTTTGTGCAGGAAGTTGAATTTGGGAAAATATAAGTGTTTGTAAGTATGTCCTTGTTTTGATTAAGTTTTAGTGTTTCAAGATTTAGTATTTTGTTGCCAAGGACAGTTTTTATGAGGTTAGATGTCACATCCCGGCCCAGGGTCCACCACATCCCAGGCCCGCTCCACCACCGTAGCACGATATTGTCCGCTTTGGGCCCCGACCACGCCCTCACGGTTTTGTTTTTGGGAACTCACGAGCAACTTCCCAGTGGGTCACCCATCATGGGATTGCTCAAGCCCCCTTCTCACTTAACTTCGGAGTTCCTACGGAACCCGAAGCCAGTGAGCTCCCAAAAGGCCTCATGCTAGGTAAGAATGAGAATATACATTTAAGGATCACTTCCCTGGGTGATGTGGGATGTCACATTAGACTTGGCACAGGGTGTTCGTGGTCTTACTATCCCATTATTATTACTTAAAAGGTCTATTTCTGAGGATTGCTTTCGTTATTTGATACTATGTTTCTTAAGTACTGAATCGTTGCTTTCTATGTATCGCCGAATTTGGTTTCTGGTGATTGGTTGACCAGGAATACACAATCGATATCAACCAAATGGGAAAACCCAATCCTGATGAAAAGATTCTCAGCTACAATGATGTTGTACTCAGACGATCAGACTTGGATGTCCTCAGTGGCCCGTATTTTCTCAATGATCGACTCATCGAGTTTTATTTCAGTTATCTGTCATCATGCTCTGAGGAGATATTACTCATTCCACCTTCAATTGCATTCTGGATGATGAATGCAGTTGGTCAAGGCCTCCACGAGTTCCTGGTACCTCTTAATTTGCCGGATAAAAAACTGGTAATCTTTCCAGTCAATGACAATGAGGATGTGAGTGAAGCTGGAGGTGGGTCTCACTGGAGCCTACTTGCATTTGAGAGAGATTCTAACGTCTTTGTTCATCATGATAGCAATGGAGGGATGAATAGAAGGCACGCTAAAAAACTGTATGATGCAGTTGTTGACTTCATGAGTGTCTCCAGTTCAGCAACCAAGCCCACTTATCAAGAGTGTAGTGATTCACCGCAACAAGTAAATGGTTATGATTGTGGCTTGTATGTGTTGGCTATTGCAAGGGTTATATGCAGCTGGTACGGAAATAAAGACACAGGTGAACGGAATTTGTGGTTCCATGATGTGCGCGAGCAGGTCACTCCATCTGTTGTTGCTGCAATGCGAAACGAGATCCTGGAGCTGATCAGAGGTCTCATGCTCGTGAAGTGAAGTTTGCCTACAAAGTGAGAGTCGAAGGGGAGAGCGTAATCTTATCCACAAACAAAGTTTACCATTTTGTTTTAGGTAAAAACAAAGTTTAGCTTTCACTGTCTCAGGTTCTTGACATATATAGAACCATAGATCATTCTGCTTGCTACAAGATGTTTGTAGAAATCTTCCTTCTCTTTTTTTCGCTGTGGGATGTTTGTGGAAATCTTCGAACATGTCCACTTCTTCCGGCTATTGATTGTGAAATTGAACCCCAACATCCTCCTCCTCCTCCTCCTCCTCCTCATCTGCTTTGTACTGGTCCTGGTGATCATCGAGTTCTTTATGCTGTGGGATGTTTGGTAAAGACAAAGTTTACCCCAGCAACTCCCATCATATGAAATGGGTTCAATAAGAACAGTTTATTATTTAATAGGGAAATAATAAATTAAGTTACTAAATTGTGTTCTGTTTTCTGAGCTAGTCTTTATTAAGGCAATAAGTTATTTAGTTTAATAGATAATTTTTTTCCCTTTTTTGAACAAACGCTATTATCTGCATTAACAAGAGGATGTAGGTTAAACTTTACAACGGGCTAATAATAATAAGGTTCAAATTTGCCTTAGCGAGAATCGAACTTCTGCTCTCACTTACAAGTGAAAAGGAAATTCATTTTCTAATTATCATGTTAACGTGATCAATGCCTCGGCACGTTTCACAGATAAAATGAATCCTAAATTGTTTTTGCACAAGGAATGCATATTTATTCGATTGTACTGGAACATAATGCAATCCTGGTTTTTTCGCTTTAATTAATTTACTTTCCCAAATTTGCAAACAGATTTCAGCATAATACACCTCGCAATTGCAAGTGACATGTAGCTCAATCAGTTAAGAGCACTCGCCCTTGCACTTCAATTGGTGTAAACGTCATGCGGTTGATATTCACTATAACGAAATGAGAAGAAAATGACATTGAGGTGCGTTCCACACGAATGACATAAATATTTGTAGGGAAATTACATCAAACTGCGTTGAGGTTTTAAGAAAATTATATGGAACTTCTTACCGTTTCCAAAAACTACACGAACCTTTTACGTCAACGTAGATTTTAATAGTTACAATAACATTTTCAAAACATTGATGCATATGATCAATTATATTGAGCATGACAAGTTTTCAACTTAATAGTATTGTACTACTGCACTGACGAAAACAATGAAATGGATGTTTCTTATAATAGTAGGTGCCGCCTTGAAATGATCGGTATGAAAAAGAATAGTGAAGATCAAACCATCTAGTAGCCAGTTCCCTGCGAAGTTTCCCTCAGCTGGAGCTCGTGAACAAGTTTTATGGGGTAAAGCCAATGATTAGAGGTATCGAGGGCGCAATGCCCTCAACTTATTGTCAAACTTCAAGTAGGTAGGCAGTTCCGGTTTTGTTTTTATTGTGACTTTGTGGTGCTACTAAAGCTTGATGGAATTCAAACTTGTGTATAATATGTATGATAGATTCACCAGTTTCTTACACATTTGTAGGTCAGTCGGTCATGTCATGCTTGTATCCATCGGGTAACTCCCTAGCACCCGCAAGAATGTTGCAAACTCCTGCCAAGGAAATGTATATTGATTTAGATTTATTTCCTTCGTAGGTTAACGAAATTGTTCAACTAAAAGCTAAAACCCCCCTAAACATAAGAAAAGAAAAAGAAAAAGAACGAAAACCTTGAGATGCCGAAGGGCATTTTGTGCATTCTGATCAGCCATTGATGCTTCAAAATCCACATAAAAAAGATAGTCAAAGTATCTGTACGAAAATATGGGACATGATCAGGAAAATATAGAAAAGGTTAAACTAGACAACTCTTAAGTAGATCAAACAGTTATGAATTGGCGCCAAAATCAAATTGGGGGAGGGAATTAATGCCTGTCAATCATATTCATGCCGTAGAGTGTGTGAGCGTGTGTTTCATTAACATGGAAGTATAATTTAGTTGAGATGGTTACTGTATTTACTTTGGAGATCCACCGTTACTATCATCAGACGCTCGCAGGGGCTGCATCCGCAAAGGACGGCTTTCAATCTGGTTAACAAAACAAATTAAGCAATCATTAGGTGCAACACACTTGCAAAAGAAACTACACAAAAGACACAGGGAAAAGGAAAACCCCAAGAACTACCTTTGTAAGATTGATTTGACGCAAAGCAAAAACAGCCAGAGCTTTGAAAAGGACCCCAGGGCCTTCCTCTAGTGAGAAGACTATACTTGTCTAAAATTCCATAACCATGCGATCAACAAAATAAAAAAGTCAATTCACAAAAAGGAGGTCTGGCCACCGTAAACTGGATTACCAATGAATTCAACAATTCAACAGCCAAAACTTGTTAATCTTAAAAGGGCTTAACCTTGAATGGCCTATCTGTGCCAGGAATAATTGGTTCTCTAGCAAGCATGAGAAACCGAGTAACATTGTCAGAATCATCCTGTACATTTCAAATAAGTTACCACTAGAGTGAAGTCCAATTCAGGAAAACACCAGATGTTCTTTGAGACAAACCTGAATATCCTGCGCAAGTATTTGCAGACCATATATGCCGGCAGCAGGTGAGCTGGCAACAGCTCCTGTATCTTTCAGTTTGTGGAAAGCAACATGCTATAATTTATAGAATGCACTATCAACCAGATGAATATAAAAGCCAGCATAGTTAATCTAAAATTTGATTAAGATGATTGTAGTTTTATCTATAGCGTCAAATCATGCAACCGACGCCAACCGTATTGGACCAGAAGGCCCCTCTCAGCTGAAAGTCATGAAAGTGGCTCCGCATAAAAGATGCCACAAATTATAGTTTCAGCGAAGAAAAAAATGAAAAACTGTGGTAGCAGCTTCTGGCCAAATCACTTCGTTTCCCTTCACTAAATATACTGTTCTAGTTTAGAATATAAAATGTGACGTTCTATTCTATAGCTTATATATATGTAAGTCCGCATTCTTCAGGGAGTTGGTACCAAAAGCAAATCCTACATGCATATCATGACGCATGAGGTATACTTGGCGTCAGGACTTACTGGAGTATAGAATCAGCTATCCAACTATCTGATCAAGGGCTTACCTTTGCTGCACCAGCAGTATCATCCACTGCTTCTCTGACCAATCCCAGCTTCATTAACGTGTTCTCACACTGATCAAGAGCCTGAAATATGACTAGTTATGGGGGAGAACCATGATAATATACTAGATGGCCAGAGAATCTAGACGGAATGCTTTATACACCTGTGGATGGCTAAGAACCCTTTCCAGGTCTTCAATTTCAACACCATGGTTAGCCAGTAAGCAATGGCGAACTGCAAGTTTCACTTCCCCTACTATATGCAACCTGTGCCTGAGTAAAAGGTCGTAGTTTCTATGGATGCTTCCACCTAATGAATTCTCAATTGGTAAGACTGCTCTGTCCACAAGCCAACGTTCAGCAGCCTGCATTGAGTTTAATTGAAAAGAAATTACGAAGCAAAAGATTGAAGAGTCCAGGCTGAAAATACAGAGCGATTACTAGGCCCTGTTTGGTAATCAACTTGATTCCAACTTTTTAAAATCATGTTATTCAATTACTTCTCACAAAATCATGCCCCTAAAGAAAACCATTTTGCCTGTAGCTCGACTTAGCAAGGTCCAATGGCTTCAGATTAACGAAAAAAAATGCATAACAAGGATCACATCCATAAGATTTTATAAATGTAATTTCTCTTAATAATATGTAAGTGAGAGCCTTGTGAACGTTTTATTTCCATAATCCAAGTCTGTCTTATTCATTAACAAATATTGCAAACATAAAAAGAATGTAATACTGCTGATTCACAGTTTAATCCAGCAATAAGAAAAACAATGGTGATGAAGAAAAGTGAGGTATGCACCTCAAAAGCGGTATCGAATTGTTCACAAGGCACTGCTTCGCAATTTGGATACGCTTTGTCCGCAGCTAATTCACTGTATGCTCCACGAACCCCCTAAAATTTCAACATTCAACATTCTCAAAACAATTGAATTACTTTCATTCTAATACCAATTCCAGACTCATATTACCAAAGCCAAAAATTAGCATTATCCAAATTATTTACACATATATACACTAAAAAACGATCTACTGAGAACCTGAATTGAAGATTCTCAAGTGCAGCCCAGATGATGACCCTCATCTAAATCAACCACTCAGATCAGATTTAACAAAAGCCTTAAGTAAGGATATATTTCTCAGCTATTTAGATCAAATCTAGATTCTAGATAGTTAATAGGCACAATAGGTGAGACTTCAGCCGTCCATATTTGCCAATAAACAAGAAGCAAGTTTTAGCTCAAATTGGACACTGCTACCAATCGAACTTTTCCTATCTAGATACAACAACAACAATAACAAAGCCTTATCCCACCAAGTGGGGTCGGCTGTATGAATCCAAGAATGCCATTGCGCTCGGTTCTGTGCCACATCTTCCGTTAGATCCAAGTACTCCAAGTCTTTTCTTAGAGTCTCTTTCAAAGTCTTCCTAGGTCTTCCTCTACCCCTTTGGCCTTGAACTTCTATCTTGCAATGGCATCTTTTAACCAGACCACCTTAACAATTTTCTCTCATCTTTCCTTCAATCTCGACTACTCCTACTTTACCTCGAATATTCTCATTCCTAATCCTATCATTTCTCGTGTGCCCTCACATCCAACGAAGCATACTCATCTCCGCTACACTCATTTTATGTACGTGTTGATGCTTCACCGCCCAAGATTCCGTTCTATAAAGCATTGCTGGCCGTCTTATAAAATTTTACCTTAAGCTTTAGGGGCATACGACGGACTTATTGCCATCCTATCTAGATAACAAAATAAAAAGTTACTAAATAACAATTTTCATACACATTTAGATAAGATAGCTCATCATCTCCAATTACAGTAAAATTGGCGCACAAGGGCGATATAAGAAGAATGCTCAGTCAAAGCTTGGTTTCTAATAAAACCAACCAAATAAAAGCAACTGATAAGTATAAAGCTACTTTTACACAGGTGCACTTTGTAAATTTTATCAACATATACATACACAAAATACACATCTATATATTATATATAATGCAATCATGATATTTTACCCATCCATAAATATCAATATCCATTTTTTGTTCATCAAACTTTAATTGTTTTACTTTTTATAAGAAACCCAATTGTCAAAATTTGAATATCAGTTGTTCAAACTAACCAACTTAACTAACTTTCAAAGGGGAAAAAAAGTTAGGTCCTTTCAGTTTGAAATTGAATGCTTGTTTCATATAGAGCTACCTGATATGCAACGCGAAGGCGGGAGCCATCAGAGACCGAATTGGAGAGATGGGTCGAAGACAAAGGTCCTGAATCGAGCAACAAACGAAATAAAAAATATGACACCCGATTTCCACCAAATTACAGAGCATGGACAACAATGACAACGGGAAGAAATTGGTACTCGGGAGAGTGTGCATGTCTTTTGATTCGACGTCGTAAGGGAAGTCCTCCAAGGCGCTCTCCAATTCCATAGCGCCTCCAACCAGGTTTCTGTGACCACCGCCGTAATTTCTGTTACTGGTGCTTTCGTCTGATGAGCGAAGAGAAGCCAGGGTCAGGCCTATACGACAGCGTCTGGAGCGGATTTCGAAGTTCAAAGTTGGTTTGGGGAAGTGATCGGAAGGGAAGCGCTTCGATACGACGTGTCGTGGGAAAGGGGTTGTGGCGATCCCGGATCGTTCCACCGAAGACGCCGCCATGGCGCGACGATTGGGAAGTGTCTGATGGCGCCTGAGATACTTTCCGAGATTTTTTAAAGACGGTCAAATTTGTTAGCTAATATAATATCCGAGATCCCGTTATTCTTTTTTAAATTCAAGAAAAAATTTTGGGCTTGGAGTGTTATGGGCTTAGGATTCTCAAAGCCCAAAAAATCAAATGGACTGTGCCCATACCGATTGAACGGGCCTAATCAAACCGGATTAGTTACGGTTCAAGTTAGTTCGGCTTCAACTGTATATTCTTTGAACCAAACGGGACCGGTAAAGACTGTCACTTAGTATTACAATATAGTGATATTTCTCTTTATTTTAGTAAAAAATTACAAATATATTAGTTCAAATCTCATGAGTTACAAGTTTAAACTATTTATATTCTCCAGTGTAAATATATTGTTGAAAAAAATAAACAAATAAAAACACCGAACCGATAAGCACTACATTTCAATTTTCTTTGAGTAAACCTTTTCTTTTCTGACTTAAGGCTAATAAAAATGGAGATTATGTGTGGGACTCACTCCACATTGAACTTCAACGATTCGAACCGTTTATTTTGTAAGTTTCGAAACTAGTTAGGAATGGGCGCCACTATCCCAACCCGGATCCAGCCAAGTTCTATTGATCATGTCCCATTCACTACAGTTGTACCCTGATGTTATACATGGGTTGACGTTGTAATTTTTTGAAGTGCTTTTTTTTAGACAATTCTATGATAATTTTCTTTTTTGCAAATTATTTTATTTTCAGGTTAAATAGAGAAATAAGGGCTGAATTCATTCAAAAGAGCAAAAAATAAATAATTCAAAAGGCTTTATTAGTGAATGATTTATAGTTGTGTGTAACACTTGATTTCTCACTAGAACAAAAATACATGTTACAACCGCTAACATCATTCACAGTGGTGGATTCAGGATTGTAACATCAGATTATCCTAATATAAAAATTCTAAATAAATTAGATGAAAATAACTTGAAAAAATTAAATGATAAACAACAAGTTTTCATTCATAATCTTTGTGCAGACAACATACAAGCTACAAAGGTAAATTTGTCCACAACGAGATTTCATACTCTGAAAATGTATCAAGACAGTTTCATTGTCAATACAAGAAAAAACATATTTATATGTGTAAACAATTAAGCTATCATTTAACCATGGATCCTCTATTTTGTTGGGGAGTAAACTCTTAATGATATTAATGACAGAAAATGCTCTTTCTACTTACGCAGTTGTAATTGGTAAAACCAAAGCTAATTTAATAAATAAATACACATATTGAAATACTCGATGCAACTCTTTTTCACATTTTTTTTTTTTGTGAAGATCACTAATCTTTTGCAATTTAGAAAAATCAGTTCGATTGGGTGGGGAGTGATGATAGCCAATTAGGAAATTGGAATATGGTAAAGTGAAATGAGATTGGGTTGGATGAGTTGAAGTCTGAACCTTTAAAGTCTTCTAGGATTTAATCTTTAGGAAAATTAATGAAGTACCAAGTTTGACTTTGTAGTGTAAAAATATGATTTTTCGTTAAAGTGAACAGTACCGTGGGCTTTTCATTAAAACTCACTTAATTTTTTCTTAAAATTGTTTGAATAAAAAATGTGAGTTGGACTGTAGGTGCCGAGTAATTTAATTCCTGATTTCAAATCTCTTTTGTGCTGCACGCGTATTTAAATTTTTTTAAGGGGCATTTAGACTTATTATTTTTTCATTATAACCGGGATGCTTTTATAAATCTAGTTTTAGTCTCTAACTTTAAAACTCATTATCAATCATATTAAATACCCTCTGCCCACTTTTATTATTTTCAAATTTTCTTTCTAAAATTCCTAACTTAGAAATTTTTATTTCTACAAATCAAATTTAGCGATTTAAAATGGAAGACCTTTTAAAATATTTTTCTAATGAGAATTAAACTATATAAAAATTTATACAGACAATCATAAAACGAAACAAATAAACTAATATGCAGACACAATAAACAATATACATAATAAAGGTACATGAATATATATATATAGGTGCATATGTATAGGTACACATATATACATAGGTTCATATGTATAGGTGCAGAAATGTATATATAGGTGCATATATATAGGTACACATATATACATAAGTTTATATGTATAGGTACACAAACGTATATATATATATATATATATATATATATATATATATATATATATATATATATCGGTACATGAATATATATTTATGTACATATGGATAGGTACACAAATTATGTATTAATTTATATACATGCATATAAACATATATGCATTGTTACCACTTAAGCAATTTTTTACCCATATTGAATACACATTAAGTAAAAATCTTTAATTTATAATAGTAAAAATAAAACTAAACTAAAGTTAATAATTATTAGCTAGATTTTAGGTGACATATAAAGTCAAATGACCAAAATCAGTATTTAATCTTACACCCAACTTTAATGAAAAATAGATCTTATTTAGGGACTATAATCTAATTTCCTATTTTTTAATGGCTTGCCCAAAACGACATCTTTTGGCAAGTTAGGAAAAAAATCAATTTTTTTTTCCTTCTGTAGAACCGCCTGCAAAACCTCAGCAGCCATTGTTGCTCTTTCTCCCCCACCACTGCTCGGACGTGGGTAGTTCTCCAACGTCTTCACAACCATTTTTCGGACTTCCGGTCCCAAGACCACCCAGGTCCCTTAAGAGCAGTTCCACCGTGTGCTCCAGCTCGAAGGACAGGTGCAGGAACAGGACCACATAGCTCGAGTGATGAAGCCCATCATGCTCTGGCGAGCGCGCCCGAGCAGGCTCGAGGGAGAGGCCCGGCTATTCGTGCCGACCCGAGCGCCTGAAGGGGATGTGACGTGGGCTAGCATCAGGGCGACGTCAGCCACAATATAAAATTAATAAAATTTTAAAATATTAATAAAAATTTTAAAAAAATGAAAACCTAGTAGGCTTCGAACTCAACGGCTCTTACCGGAGTTTGTCGCCGAAGGTGATGATACACCCACAGACAAATGGCAGAGACTAAACCCAAGGGTTTCAACTCGAAACACATAAAAAACCAGAGAATAACTCAAGCAATTGAAGTAGGGCAATAACCTTATCTGGGTTTTAGCAATGGAATCTTGAAGCTTTCGGCTTCAATGGTGGATCACCTAAATGATGCTCTAATGATGCATGCAAGGATATATTCGAGTTCCTCTCATCCATGGGATTGAGATTTCAGAATTTGTTAGTTTGATTTGCTTCAGTTTCGAAGAAAAGGAAGGATGAGAGCTCTCGGAGCTGTAGAAAGAGAATGAGAGAGATTAAAGAGAGAAAGGTTTCCGAAATGAGGGGGAATGGTTGCATCGATAGAGAGAAAGTGTAAGGGAAATGAGAGAGAGGGCTAGGTGAGGTGAGGGGATCGGTCAAATGAAGAGTCTTCTGGAAAAATATAACAGTGTTCTAGAAAAAAAAATGAAAAGGAAAAGGAATAGGAAAAAGGAAAAAAATTAAAAAATTATTTTGTATTATTTTATAAATAAAAAATACTAATATTTTATTGTCAATTGCCTAGGTTATTCAGTGTAGGAGTGGAGATGCAAAATGCAGTTACTGTTCATTAAGGGCAATTACTGTTCACTGGGTGGAGTAAATAGTGGATAGCCCTAGGGGGCCTTAGACACGGTGGAACTGCTCTAATAAATCCGCCTCTGGTCATTCAGAACAAAAGCTATCAGAGGACATATCAATATTCTAGTTCCAAACATGTCAATAACTCTAAAGAAGGTGGTAGTCTATTAACCCAACATTGACTAGCATGCTTCTTAGAATGATTTTTCTATGATAAGTAGGCGAGATTTTTCTCAACAACTCTAATCGAAGATTTGCTAAATCTCAATACCTTGTTTATTTTATTATGTCTCATTAGGGTATTGTATTATGGTGTGGTTATGTTGACCCTAAAAACTATCAAGCCTACATGGCGCGCAAGCCAAGTAACTAATAAGCTAACTACGTCGTTCGATTATGTGCGGGGTGTGCCAACTCGACGGCCAAGCTCGACCGGGGAGTAAAATGTGTTGATGTTGCGTTGAGCACATTGCTGACCTCTTGATCTTGCGATTGCAGCCGAGGAAGAAACACGTCTCGGCATTTGGGTTCTAGAGCCCAAAGACAAGGCTGCTAGTCTTCCGAAGTTCACGGATCGTTAGCGCTGGGTTCGATCATGGTGATTACATTCGTAAGAGTATAAGCACGCCGAACCAGCACTAAACTACACAAGTACTCGAATGAGATGTATGTCTTGATGGTGAATGTGGTTCGGCCATCGAAATGTCGAACTCTAAAAGATACTTGTGAATATCCAATCATAAAACAACTCGGTGTTCAACGTGCCAAGCCTAGTCACCTATAATACCTCACTTCGCCGAGAAGGCTAATGAGATGACATTTACCAACAAAGACTCGAAAACCCTTGTGGACCGAGACTTGGATAAATAACCAGTCGGTCTCGAAGCAGTGTTGTTTATCCAAACTGAAGGTGCTCCTTGATCGGTTGATTCTACGGCTCCAGTACTTTTTATCCAAACTAAAGATGTCGCCGGTTGCCTTCACTGGGTTGTTTATCCAAACTGAAGATGTGTTGGCGGAAGAAAGGGGAAAAGGATAAAATCTCAAGTTGTTGAGAAGCTTTGCGCAGGACAATTTGTGTGTTGAATTGGATGGCCTTGAATGATGTACTCCTTTCTTTATTTATAGTAGCAAACCTCTTCATAGCCGAGCAAGAATCATACTCGGATTAGAACTCCTCAACCTAATCTGATTAGGTCTCAGCCAATCCTAACTTCACTAAGACTTTGAACCAAGCTCTTTAACAAACTAGATTTATCCCCTAATTCTCAACATCCTCAGTCTTAGCCTTAAGACTATTTGTTGCACTAGGTTTCGACTATCTCACCCTTATCTAAACCAATCCCTCTTGCAGTAGGATTCGACCAACCCTTACTGGACAACCCACAACTAGATTCTAGATGAATGATATTGGGCTGAGAATAACTCTAAGCTCGGCCCAAAATAATATTTTGGGCCCAAACAGGTTGTTAGCAGGATGTCAACGTATAACAATTGAATTTGACCAAATGACTTTGGAATTTAACCAATTTTTGCTCATCAATGAACGCTTGTCTATTAGTTTCTTCCAATGTCTCATACGAAAATTACTTCTAAATCACGGATATTCATTTTCTAAAAAAGGATAGAGACTGATAGCATTCCAAAATGAAGAATGATACAATTCATCCTCCCTTCTTTTTTTTTGTGCCTTTTGACTGTTGATCTAGCTGTAAATATGTGCACACATTCTGTGACAAGTTTTTCACAAAACTGGAATGATGATTTGTATTTCCGTCAAGCAAAATATGCGTGAAGTCTAACCTATATAAGAAGTTAAGAACAAAGGGGATGTTGCAGAAAAGACTCCTCAAAAGTGTTCTGGCTTCAATGTACCCGAAATACAAGTCGTTGTACCGCATGCCGTAATATCAGTAAAGGACAAGAAAAAAAATATATATTCTCTCTACTTATATTATGTCACGTGATATACTGACTTTTGTTTCGAGTACACAAAAAAATTTATACTTTGTAGAGGACGAGGGACGTTCCATGTGGGAAAATCATAACAAATTGAAATCATGCTCTCACATTTCCCCTTTTTTTAAAAGAAAATTTATTTATTTATTTCAACAAAACGAGGGAATATATATATATGAAGCCCTTAAGAGAATAAATCCTCATTAAAAAAAAAAGGAATTAGTTGTGGGGTCCATACCACATCGAACTTTAATGATCCAAACCATTTATTTTTCAAGTTGCACCTCATAGATCATCTTTGCAAAATATTAGACAAATCAAAAATATTTAAGACATCTAATTGGGTTAAAAAAAATTAACGAATACTTTGTTATATAAAAAATAATGAAATTTTATCTTGATAATTAAATAGGCAAATGATTTCGGATTGAATTGAATTTTTGCAAGGATGATCTATGAATCGAGACTTACAAAATAGACGTTCGGATCGTTAAAGTTCGATGTGGAATGGACCCTACACCCAAAAAAATGGGGATCCCTTTGCATAAATGGCCTATATATAGGAAACCTTTAATGGAAGGAATCCCCATTTTTTTTTATAAAAATGGGGATTAGTTGTAGGGTCCACACCACATCGAACTTTAACGATCCGAACAGTCTATTTTTCAAGTTGCACCTCATACATAATCCTTGCAAAATATTAGCCAAATTAAAAATATTTAAGATATCTAATTGGGTTCAAAGAAATGAATGAATACTTTGTTATATAAGAAACAATGAAATTTGATCTTGATAATAAAATAGGCAAATGGTTTCGGATTGAATTGAATTTTTGCAAGGATGATCTATGAATCAAGACTTACAAAATAGAGGTTCGGATCGTTGAAATATGATGTGGAGTGGGCCCCACACCTAATCCCCATTTTTTGGGTGTCTCTCTGACTTAAATTTTTTTTTTTTTTTTTTTTGATAGAAAAAAACTTCATCAAAGAGAAAAGCCCCTACGACAACCAATTTGGGTACAATCAAAGAGGAAGTCCTAGCGGGCCTTCAAAGGAAGAGTTCTATCCTAAACATAAAAATCAATGGCTGAATAACCCACACTAGTTATAGCATCTAGTTATTTTTCATTGGCATGCTTAAGTCAATGTTGTAGTCTTCTCCTTTTTTATGAAGTCGTCTAAAGAAAGAACCCTATTCAATCACGTGAAAACCCCTTTAAAACTTGATGGACAATTTTAATACTTGAAAATTGAAAAGGAAAATAGAAAAAAAGAAGTTGGGAGACTTGGAGTAGACCAAACTATTCGAGTTGGAATTTTCAAATGCAATGTTCGATATGGTATCTCGTGGATGGTGAGGTCTCAGCCAATTCATTTCTCTCGTTCTTTAGTGTCCATACATCATTGCATAAGAAATATTTGATATGGTATGGGTGTCTTCGAGCATAATAGAGCGTGAAAAGGATAAGGCTCTAATATGCTAGTTATAAATAAAGCCATTTTATCTTTACAAAGTCAATATTCTTAGCTATTGAAATACGTTAAGCATGAAATCACGTCAATTACTATGGTAAAAATGCATTAGTTAGTTTAAATTCTATGGGATTTGAATGGAAAGTTCAATCTGAACTGGCGCTAACAAGCGTCACTAAAAAATTTATTTACTGCATAAGTAAAAATGATACGTGTAATGCATTGCACCAATGATTTGTGCATTTTAACTTCTTCATTTTTTTTTATTTTTTGATTCTATCAACATGTATGATGCTTATGCATATACATCAAGATTGAGCTAAGATGATACAATGCATTATTGAATTATACGTTATCAAAACCTCGAAAGTTAAATAAAACTAGCATATGCATACACACTTGTGTGTATGAACACTTAATATTTTTGTTTTTAAAATGGGAAGGAGAGATAGAGGACGTGGATGGGAGTGGGAGTGGAAAGTTTTTGTTTTTGTTATTTTGTTATTATATATTAGATTATCTATGTTAATAAAATAGTAAATTTTGAATATGTGAAGGTTCTAATAGCGCGTGAGATACTTTTCGATATATTTTAAAGGTCAAATGTTTTAGCAAATATAATTTCCGAGATCCCGTTATTCGATTTTAAACTCGTAAGAAAAAAAAATATTGGGCTTGGAGTTTTATGGGTTTATGACTCTCAAACCCAAACAAATCAAATAGACTTTGTGCCCATACCGAATGAACCGGCCTAATCAAACCGGATTATTTACAGTTCAAGTTAGTTTCGGCTTCATTGACTGTATATTTTTTGAACCAAACTGAACCAGTAAACACTATTACTTAGTATTACAGTTTAATGAATTTTTTTTTACTTAATTAAGATATTAATGAGATTTTAATTCAAATCTCATGAGTTATGAGTTTGAACTTAATTATATTCTCCACACCTTAGTGTAAATATGTTGTGTAAAAATAAATAAATAAAAACATCAAACCAATAAGGACTACATTTCAGTTTTCTTTTTTTTTTTTTTGTCAAAACATTTCAGTTTTCTTTGAGTAAACCTTTTCTTTTACGACTTAAGGCTAATAAAAATCTAACCACTTTGAATCTAACTTAAACAAATGAAGAGGCCAACTATATTAAAAGCATCTGTTTTCAACTGTATGCTAGAATTGAACTGTACTTACTATGGGTTGATTTGACTGGATTTGAATGTCATACATGGGTCGATCATCACCATGTGATGTATTTGTTTGAAGTGGTTTTTTCTAGGAGGATTATACGATGATTTTCATTTTTGCAAATTATTTTATTTTCGGCCGTAAATAGAGAAATAAGGGTTTTATTTCATCCAAAAGAAGGAAAAAAATTAATCAAGGCCTTTATTTAAGCATGATTTCTACTTGATTTCTCACTTAAAAAAAATATACCGCGACTCACAAACAGCAAGCCACCAAAATAAGAGGTTACAACACAATGTCATCGAGGACAAAAGCTAATATCAGAGGACATGACACTATCCGTCTTCATAACATAGCCCAACATGACACTATCACGAGTTACTCTCCTCAACAACTCTAATCGAAGGTTTGCGAAATCTTATTGCCTTTTTTATTTTATTATGTATTGTTATGGTTTTGTATTCTGGTGTAATTATTAACTATACCAATTGAATCCGACCAAATGCCGTTGGAATTCAACATATTGTTGCTCATCAATGAACGCTTATCTATTAGTTTTCTTGAGTGTCTCATACGAAAATTACTTTTAAATCACGGATATTCATTTTACCTGCAAAAAAAAAATATAGAGATTGATAGCATTCGAAAATGAAGAATGATCCAATTCATTCTCCCTTCCTTTTCTTTTGTGCCCCTGGAGTGTTTATCTAGCAGTATATTTGCACAAAGTGCACATTTTGTGACAAGTTTTTCACAAAACTAGAGTGATGATTTTCATTTCCCTCAAGCAAAATATTCGTGAGGTCCGACCTATATCAGATCAACCGGGATGTTGCAGAAAAGACTCCTTAAATGTGTTTTGGATTTCTTCTCTTTTAAAGAGAGATTTTTCAATATAATCGAAATACAAGTCGTTGTACCACATGTTGTAATATCAGTGAAGAACAATGAAAATATACACTCTTTCCACTTATATTTGACACGTGGTATACGGACTATTGTTTCGAGTACACAAAAAAATTTCTACTCTGTAGAGGATGGACGTTTCACATGGCAAAAGCATAATAAAATGAAACCATATATGCTTTACCCATGCTCTCACATTTTTTTTTTAACGTATAAGAAAATATATTTAATTATTTCAACAAAACGAGGGAATATATATATACGTGAGTCTATCTCATTTTAATTATAGTATATTATTTTTCATCGACATTCTTAATTGTTGTAGTCTTCTCCATCTTTATGAAAGTCGTCTAAAGAAAGAAATATGTTCAATCACGTGAAAAAATCTTTAAAACTTGATGGACAATTTTAATACTTGAAAATTGAAAAGGAAAATAGAAAAAAATAAGTCGGGAGACTTGGAGTAGACCAAACTATTCGAGTTGGAATTTTTAATTGGAATGTTTGATACGGTATTTCGTGGACAGCAAGTTCTTGACTAATTAATTTTTCTCTCTTTAGTGTAATATTATTGTACGTAAAAATGTTTGATATGACATTGGTGTCTTTTAACATAATAGACATAAAAGGGGTAAAGCTCTAATATGCTAGTTCTAAATCGAGCCATTTTATCTTTACAAAGTCAATATTCTTAGCTAGCTATTGAAACACGTTAAGCAAGAAATCACGTCAATCACTTTGGTAATAGTGCAATAGTTAGTTTAAATACTTAGGGAATTTGAATGGAAAGTTCAATCTGAATTGACTCTAACAAACGTCACTGAAATGTTTACTTACTACATATGTAACAATGAATGTGTAATGCACCCATTAGTGGAGCCAAGTACAAGGCTCCGGTGGGCTATAGCATAGGGAGAGTTTCAGTTTTTTTAAGCTTAAAAACACTAATCATTTGGGCTATTTAATGATTTTTAATTGTTGCAACACACCTACCAAATGAAAAATTTGAATCTTAAGCAAGGTTCTAAAAAATGTTTGGTGCTAGTCGGGCGATGGACGAAGGTCTAGCACCTAGACGCCTAGGTAGATTTATGTAAATTTATTATATATCTTGTAAATAAGTGTCTATTTACACTTAAAAGAAAAAAACTATATTTGTATGGATAATAAAAGAATGATAAAATGCAAAAAAAGAAGTAGAAGAATACACAAAGTACATCCATCCAACAAGTTCAATATTTAAAAAACAGTAAGCATATAATCATAATGAGGAGTATTGTTGGATGATAGACTAAATTCTTTTTGTTCATCATCCTTGCATTGGATTGGACATTGGACATAGACTAAATTATTTAACCTTGTTGTGTGTAGTTTATTTCTTTTCTTTGTATGTATCCCCTCAAAAGTGCTCCAATTCATTTCACAATTAGATGAACTTGTAGTCAATCCATCCTTTGCAAATTAGGTACACCATTTCCATAGGTATACCACAATGAAACTAAAAAAGAAAAAAAAAACACAATTAATAAAATAAATAAAACCAAACCGCCTAGGAGCCGCCTAGATTTGCCTAGCCCGTCTAGCTCCGAAACGATTTTTCGAAACAATTTGCCCTAAATAGCAGCGGACCTTCACCGCGGCACCTAGGCGGCTGCCTAGGCTGATTTTTAGAACACTAATCTTAAGGTTGTTTGTAGGGAAAATAGGAGTTAATAAATGTCAAATATACTCATAGTAAAAGTAGTCACTTAGTGCTAGGTCTAGTAGCATTCCTCTTCACTTGTAAGTGAGAGGTCTTAGGATCAATTCTTGCCAAAGGTGAATTCGAACCACATTAAGCTAAGCTTACCCCCTCCCTTACTGTAGATAATATCGTTTGTTAAAATAAAATAAAATAAAGGTAAAATGTTAAAACTCTCATACCGGACACAGTTCCTTATTTTATTCATATAAAATTTTTGAAGGCTAGAAGCCTAGAAAATAGACTATTAATTTCTTGCATCAAATTATTATTTTCAAGTTTATGTAACTCTATGTAGGCAACAAAAAAATTGAGCATTTAATTTCATAGTAATAAATTTAGTTTAGGTTACCCACTGAATAATTTTTAACTCTGCCACCGAATCAATGATTTGTGGATTTTAAGCTTGTCAATTTTTTTGCGAAAAAGGGGATGGATTTGGTTATCAACATGCATGATGCTTATGCATATACACCAAGATTGAGCTTAAGATCATGCAACGCATGCATTGAATTATACGTTACCAAAAACCTCATAAGTTAAATAAAATTTGTACTTTTGACACCAAAAAACACAATTGACTTTTGCCGGTAGCCCATTCCCCGAATCCGACCAAACCCAATCCGTTACCGAATCATAATCTCGTAACCATTCAGCCCGTGATGACGTCTTCCTGTTTCGCTCTCGTGAACCGCGTGACCTCCCATCGTTGTTCCCACGTGGCAAATAACCAACCAAACCTCATCTTTCTTTACCATCACAAAAGCGGAAGGATGATAATGGCACACCGATTTCCCTTGTTCATCCAATAATTGTGGTTTCGTAAATATTTGAAACAGTTGAATTTAAATTAATAAAATCTTGGTCCTCACAGATCCTTAAAAAAGAAAGACGTTAAGAGAACATGACTTTAATAATTAGTTGTTAGTAGAGAAGAAATCGGTAGGAATAAACTCACAGGTGCATTGGAATGATTGTTTTCCGTCAACGTACGTAAGAAAATCTAAAAAAAGTACTTACTCGTAATATAAAAAACGGGTATCTCAAACTAATAATGTTATATTAGTTGGATATTATTGTTCTTTTAAGGTGTATACATCAAAAAGAACTTACACGCATTACAAAAACCATAACAATTGTATCTCTAACCAATCACGTAATGTTACTGTTGACCCTAAAAACAACCAAACCTACGTGGCGAGCAGACCGAGTAATTAATAAGCTAATTACGTTCTTCGGTTGTATGCGGGACATGCCAACTCGTCGGCCAAGCTCGGTCGAGGAGTAAAATATGTTGGTGTTGCGTTGTGTGCGCTGCTAACTTCTTGATCTTGCGACTGCGGCCAAGGAAGGAACACATCTCGGCCTTCAGGTTTTAAAGCCTGAAGACAAAGCTGCTAGTTTTACGAAGTTCAATATCAAATTCGGCTTTTAATGTGCCGAATGTAATAACCTGTAACACCTCACTTCGCCCAGAAGGCTAATAAGATGACCTTTGCCAATAAGGATTAAAAAATCCTTCTCGACCGAGACTTGGATAGATAACCAGTCCGCCTCGACACAGTGCTTTTTATCCAAACTGAAGGTGCTTCGTGGTCAGTTGATTCTACGGCAACAGTGTTGTTTATCCAAACTGAAGATGTTCACCGGTTGCCTTTACAGTGATGTTTATCCAAACTGAAGATGTGTCGGTAAAAAAGAAAAAATAAAAATCTCAAGGTTGTTGAGAGGTTTCGCATTGAGCGAAAGTTTGCGCATGGCAGTTTGTGTGTTGAATTGGAAGGGGTTTCAATAATGCACTCCCCTCTATATATATAGCAGCGAACCTACTTCTGGCTGAACCAAAAGTTGTATTCGGACTAAAACTCCAAAGCCTAATCTAATTAGGATTCGGCCAACCCGAGTTCCAATGGGTTTATGAACCAAGCTCCATAATGAACCCGGTTCACTCTCGTCTCCTCAACGTCTTCAACTCTGAAATCCCCTTGTTGTATTATGACTCGACTTATTTGCTCTTATCCATATCAATTCTTCTTGCAAAAAGACTTGGCCAACCTAATTGGTCGGCTTGTGACCACTAGACGGCTCATAGCATTTTTGGAAGAGCCTTGGGCAGAACATAAATCTAAGCTCGGCCCCAATAATATTATTTTGAGTCCAAACAATCACTTAGAACAAGAAAACACATGACAATACATATTAAACCTAGAACAAAAATCCAAAATTGAATAACTAATAAGTATTAATAAAATAAATAAAAATTTGAATAAAAGAGAAATAGTGGAGAATTATCCTTTGCTTGAGATGGGAGGAGACGTGTGGGACCTACGGGCAAAACCCACTAAAGCGGCAGAGTAGGACTTGACATATGAGGCGTAGGGACTGTTCTGTGCTTTCATCGTAAACTGAAATGTGCGTCAACGAGCCGCATTACTGGTGCCACGTGTCAGAGTAAGAGGGAGTGGGACATTCATCCGGTGGAGCCCACCTAAGCCGACCATGTCCCTCACAGCTGTCCCTACTTGTTTATGTGCTTCCCCAAGTCGGCTCTTATTCCCGCTTCTGGAATTTCCAGCAACGAGCCTCTACTTTGTTCACACTTCAACTTCCATTCCATTCCATTACTCTCGAACTTTTTTTTTTAATTTTATTTTAAAAAAGCTATATTCCACAGTATTTCCTTATTTTAATCTAATATATAAAGACCCACGATGCTTGTTAGAAAGAGACTATTTGTAATCTGGGTGAACATATTCGTTTTAGTTAATGTAATTACGCTAACCTTTATAGATTTTAAAACATTGATTCTTAAAACATAATAAGTGATTCCTTATGCGGTAAATGACATCAACGGATTAAGTCACATTAGTTTTGCAAATACTGAATTTCGAGTTGAGGTGTCATGTATTAACAGTATGTTGCATAGATTAAATTAATTAAAGGGAAAACTTAATATGAGTCCAATTTTATGAGCTATTATTAGTTATAGTCCAATTTTGTTTTAAATTTTAAGTTAGGTCCAGTGATTTATGATCCACTTAAGCTTATTTGTATTTTCTTGCCAAATTTACCCTCAATTTGACTAATTAAGTAATTACTGTTTTTTTAATTTGTGATTAATGTTAATCTTATCCTTAATTATAGGATTAGGGATTGAAATCTCTTTTTTTTTTCTCATTTCCCCAACCGTTAATTTCTCTTTTCTTGTTTCTCCCTCACAATATCTTTCTCTTCCTGTGTTATTTTGCCGAGTAATCTTCTTCCATAATATTCCTCTTCTCCTCCTCTTCCATAAGAATGATCAATATACATTTGATTGGTTAAAAAAAAAAAATTGCATTAGTGTTTTGGATTCTTCGTCTTTTTTTTTTTTTTTGGCTTCTTTTTCCTTAATATATATAGATATATATATATATATATATATATATATATTTTTTTTTTAAATTTTGAAGTTCTATCGAATTAGCATTTTCTCTAGGGTTTCCTCCCTCAATATCATTTTTCTTCCCAATTTTTTTTGGTTTTATCTACCTATATCACTTGTCCTTTTTTTAATTTTTCTATATTATAATGTACATGTATCATGAATAATTGTCTTTATCTACCTATATATATTATATATTTTGTTGATAATTTAAGATTAATTGTGTTTATCTACCTGTACCATAGGATTTTTTTTATAATACTCTACCCATATTAGAGATTAATTGCATATGTATCATATGTTTTTTTGTTTGTAAATTAACTACATGCATCGCAGATTGATTGCATTGCCTACCTGCATCACAGATTAGTTGCATTATCTACCTACACCTTAGTTTAATTAGATATTATTTAAATATATCTTCATGACATATTTTGTATTTATGTACCTATATCATAGGTTTTTTCTTTTTGTAATCTACTTTTATCAAGAATGTATATGACAGTAGATTTTGTTGTTGATAAACATGCCATGAATTTTAATTTTATTTTTTTTCCTTGGATATTGAATAGATTAAAGGCTTTAATGATTCAAAATTTGGATAAACCAAGAAATTTAAATATATTTTCATTTAGATTATAAAAGGGTAAAATAGACATAAAAAATTAGTTGAACCTAAACTGATAAGGCACATGGAATTAGACTCAATTGGAAAAGTAGCTCAATTTTTTGGACTCGGATCTAAATGCCCCTAAATTAAAACGGGTAATGTTTGGAGAAGATAAGGAAAGAAAATCATAGTTTCATTGTAGAGAAATGGCAAGGAGACTCTCAAAAGTGGAACTATCCTCTCTATCACCTCATGTTTTTGGCACAATGTTTTATAATATTGACACGAGAATTGACATTAAACTGTAAGGTGATAGAGAGTTCATGGAAAATCCTATTTTTAAAAAGAGTCATATTTAGCATTCCTCTTTCATTGTATATAATTTGCGCTGAGAATAATATGGTGCCAAATTGAGAAATCAATGTTGTCAAGCAAAACACAAGAATTTTTCAATATAAATATGTCGAAAACGATGTTGAGTGAGCTAGATTAGTTGACGAGGCACATAAACAAATTCCAGCTCTTAACGACTTACAAGGTCTAACCAACAACATAATCGTCAAAAGTTGGAACTTAACAAATCTAATATCGATTAACATCCAAATCATGACTAAAAAAATTACCATAGCCATATCAAGCCAAAAGTCACACCATTTAAAAACTAAAGCTCAAAACATTGTGATTCCCAATTGTCCTTCAACCAACAAAGTGTTCAAGTGTAATGTGAATGCGTGATATATTTAAACCAAAACCCCAAAAGTCCAAAGAGATTCTACAAGAGTGAGAATGCATGCTAGATTTTTTTCTTCCTCCTCCTCCTCCTCCTATATTATTAATTTATTATTTTTATTTATCAGGTATAAATTTTGAAAATTATTATTGACACTCCAAATTTTTCATTCTACACTCCAAACTTTCTATATTTAAAAACAAAACTACTCTTATGAAGAGTGTACAATAAATTTTTTGAAGTGCAAATAACACTTTCCTTGATTTTTTTGCTAGCATATCAATTTTGTCCCTGCAGGCACAGTTTCCTATCCCACTTGACTTCTTTTTTCTAAATTTTGCCCCCATCAGGATTTCTTTGACCGTTACATTTGACCAGTCAACTAACTTGACTAATCAATCCCCATGTTTTCATTCCCATGTTAGCCCCACATTTCCTCCCTGGCCCCACCGCAATGTTTGCAGTTCACACCAAAGGTGCTATGCTGCTTAACCTGTGAAAACTACATTTTAGTCGCAGGTACCGGTTGATAGTACGAGATGTTTAGATGTTGGATTTTAGGTCCTAAGATTTTTGGTTGCACGCATTCAATTCGTTTGTGATATGTCATATATTTTGTAGAATTATCATTCAACTATATCATCCATCATTATTATATACAAATTTACAATTAAAGCAGTTAAACGTATTTATTCATACACAAGAGAAATGATGAAGAGACACTTTAAAAAAATGAGACTCTCCATAGACTTACTGTCATTTTATATTTTTGCACAATATTTTATAATTATGTCTCGAAAATTACCGTTAAACTGTGAGATAACAGGATGTACATAAAAAGTCCCGTTACTATTTCTCTCATACACAATTACACTCAAAATCCTGGTTTCCTTTCTATCCACATGATTTGTGTGAAAATAAACATTTACCATCGAATTAATATCCTATTTAACCCTAATTTGCCTATAATTGATTATAAAAATGCTTATCAATGTTCTTGAAATGGAATTTGGAGCCAATTAAAGCCAAAAACTTGTTTCATAGGATCCAAAGATGGACTGGTCTCAATCATTGTTTGTTTATTACTTTGTTTCTGACAGATAATAACATGCAAATTATAATTGAAATCTTGGTTGGAAACATGGTGTTTCCCGCCAAGTACTCCAAGAATCTTGGGCCATACACATGTAAAGATGGCTCAATATCAACCGTTGGATTATCACATGCATGTGGATAACAAAATAGGGATTATGATGCTTAATATAAATTTGTTTAATAAAACAAGCCAATTAGTGAGCTAATAATTTAGATTAAGGAATGATGACACTAGCTAGACTTTAATTCCAGAGCAAGAAAGTTGCTGTTAGAGTGAAAAACGACAAGAAATGATTTCAAATTTCGTACGTAACATCCAAACTCGCCTTATAATCATGTGTGATTTTGATGTTATTAGTTTTTACTATTAAAAAAATACAAAAAAAATAAAAAGAAGAATTTGTTTGGTGTTTTGTGAGAGTGAGAAGAGCAGCTTTATTTGGATTAGGTCCACCGTCGCATCGTTAGGAACAGAGCTATAAATTTCTCCTAATAGGGACCATCCGAAAAACAACTAAAAAAATCTTATTATAGTATAGTTTTATACCCAAATATAATAATAAGGACGATTTCAAATGATGATGTATCACAATTTCAATGTTACAAAAAATTCAATATAGTAGTGGAAAGTGGCAAAATGATGAAAAAAAATATTAATACATGATAGGTAAGGGATGAGTTTTTCGGTTTGAATGACATAACAAGAGCACTTTTGCTCATACAATATTTTGATACGGAGCATAAGTAATATGAACGTATATTGGATATTAGATATATATATTTTCTTCATAGATAGCGTATGTATATAGTATAATTATAATCTTCATTAGCTGTCCATGCGCATTGTTATCTAATAACTCAATATCACTTGTTAATCTCACATCATGCTATTAGATCGAGACAATACTGTGATAATAAGACGGTGTACCAAATATAAGCCATCAAGAATGAGGCATTGGTTTCAAGAAAACGGGCAAGTCTCACACTTTACTGGGAAAAGGAAAGAAAACTGTACTGTTTATTTTTAAGATGAGCATGTCATTGTTTGTACACAAAAAATATCTTACTAGAGATGATATATATATTATATATATATATATATATATAATATAATATAATATATACATATATGTTGCAGAAATCAAGAACTTTCTTCAATAGAAGCAGATGGTAATCACATTTGTTTAAGTTATCGGGCATAGCAAAAAGACAAGATTTGGTTGTTGAGCTGATATTTGATCTGATCTGGGCCCGATATTGCACCTTTGCAGGCTGATGTTGTTTAAGCTATCAAAGCTGCATGGATTAAGAAAAATGTTATCTTGCAATATAGTTTTATAGAATGTGAATATGAATTATTGATCACGTTGATTTGATCAACAACGAACATTTTTATGATACAGTTTAGTCTTCATGTTTATGAACTATTAGCTTGTTGATATATAAGACTCCATTTGCCCGAAAAGATTTTACGTGTTGTAACATTAGTTTTATAAAACCACATTCTGTAACACGTGTTTTTTTTAACTAAAACAAACACTAAAATATGTACAAATATGTCGTCCAATATTATAACACAATAAATTAGTAACCGTACGTAGAAATGATAAGATCACATTGACAAAATTTATGCTTGCCCAAACAAACTTAGGAAACAAGAACCAAGAAGAATATGGTAATTTAAAGCACTCTAATATATTGGGAGAGAAAAACTCATATACATGGTTTACACATTGTCCTGCCCAATGAGTCTTTATTTGATATTCATGAATTAACTCTGTTTTTTCTTAATTATAAGTGATATTTTTATTCTAAATTACACTAAGAGAAGGAAGAGGTTTAAACACAAGATGAGTGGGACAAAGAGTAAGATCATATTCACCTGAACAATCCGCCACTTGTCAAATTCATTTTTCTTCTTCTTTAAGTTTTCATCCAATGCACATAATAATACCAATCGAATTAATTACATTATAGTTGTATTGTGTGTAATAGCACTTCTTCGAATAGATGATACAAATTTAGGATGTAAAGCCACATTACATCTCATTTTACATTTCTCGGAGAGGCATATTTTAGTTCTCTTCAAGTGGAAGAGATGTAAATTTAGTATCTCATTTATTTTTCTCTCTTTAACCAGTAGAGTCCACCTCAAAACATGAAGGGAAAAAAAAATGTAAATTCACATATTTATTTACGTCTTCTTGCTTGTCAATTTCTCGGAGAGGCATATTTTAGTTCTCTTCCAGTGGAAGAGATGTAAATTTAGTATCTCATTTATTTTTCTCTCTTTAACCAGTAAAGTCCACCTCAAAACATGAAGGGAAAAAAAATGTAAATTCACATTTTTATTTACGTCTTCTTGCTTGTCAAGACGAATGTTTTATATTTCTTCCATTAGAGAACTTTTCGACCAACAAAAAATGTAAAATGCGCATTCCAAAGCACTTTGCATCTTGCATTTGGAATGCACTTACCAATAAATTGATCTATGGGTTTTCAATTCAATAGGCGAAGTCCACACATTAATCAATGGTTGTCAAACAAGGTTACACACAGAATAAACCAAATACAAATAATTGCCTTACAATTGGACATAAATACACACACACATGCCAAAGCAGGCGTAAACACAAGTACAGAGTACAAAATAATGGTGGTTAAATTATAGTGGTATTGCTTTTAGGGTTGATTAGGACTTATCAACAAAAGATTGGACCACAAGTACCACAAGACCAACCAAAAAACTGAAAAATTCTACCTACCTATTTCTTTTCCTCTTTTATCTCAAAACACAAAAGAAGAGAAAATTTTGACCCAAAAAAAGAAAGAAAAGAAATCCTAATAGATTTTATTGAAAGTGTGATTCTCTAATTTTCATAAACTCTCTGACACATCATATTTTTGACATAATATAAAAAAGACACGAAAATTAATGTTAAAATATATTATGTCAAAAAATTCAAAGAAAATCTTACCATGCGCATTTCTAAAAAAAGTTAATAAGAAGAAAAGAAAAATGAAGATCGTCACTCTCTCTCTCCTTGTGTCTGTGTGTCACAGTCACCAGTGTTTTCCTGTCCCAAGCATCATCATACGGTCCACATCATAAGAACCTTCAATCAAGACAACCACAGTAAAAGACAACAGCTATTCACAATTAAGATATCAAATTTAAAAAAAAAAAAAGGAAGAGTTTTAACTCCCTCTCAGTTCACTAATTTAAACTACATATTAATAAAACTTTGTTTGTCAACTAAAACTCTAGCAAATTACCACTCTAACCCTCTCACTAGAACTAAACAAAAAAACGTGGACAATTTGGTAATTACGCCAAACATAAGGTTTACTGTTTCTTATGCTAACATCACAACCATGTAAATATGGCATATCATATTTAAAAATTAAAAAATAAATAGATAAACCCCACTTTTCTCCCCTCATCCTCTCTCTACATTCCCCACATTCTCCTACCTCTTCTCTTCCCTTTATTTATTTATTTTTCTTTTTTAAGTTGTCAGCCGTGCTCATTAATGATAAGTCATAGTAAAATAAAAAACAAATTCAGTTGCACATATAAAGTGTGTGCAATTGCTAGTATTTATGAAAAATTAGAAGTAAAAAAAAGTTTTATTACATATTTTGATGTAATAATACAATGTCATATGTACAACGAGAGGATGAGCATGTAACATATGTAAGTCATCCTCATGTTTAAGCCAAAAATAATGAATAAAAAAGTATATTATTGTCCTCTGGCCCATCCTTGACGCAAGAGGATTCTCGTCGGATCCTCTTTGTAAGGATCCTTAAATCACATTCGTTCATCGTACATTGTGCGATAATAAATCTTTGTAATTTTTTATTTAAAATTAAATATAAACAATACCTACCAAAGAAGATTCGGCGAGAATCCTCTCTCATCCTTCACCACTACAATCCAGAATCACCTACCCAAATCTCTGTTTTTCTTGGTTTATTACAATTTATAAAATTTGTTTTATAAAATTTTACACGAGGATTGTGCAGCAGAAGTCTGCAGGAAAACGAGCGACGACTTCGAGGAGGAGGCGAGGACCTGGGGTGGGCGGTGGATGTACGTATGACGGGAGGTGCGGTTAGTAATATGAAAAAATTGGAAATTGAAGAAGTAGTGGTGGAGGGGGCCCGCAAAATAGTTGCATCCACGCCAGAGTGGGACCCACAGGAGAATGGGATGGGAGAGTAGCAGCTAAAGCCTAAGGCTAGTGGGGGCTGGCGCAGCGGAGAGACACTGAGGCGTGTTGTGGTGGCCTCGTTCTATATATGAAACCGTTGCAGAGCACAGGAGGAGGGACTCGAATTTTCTCAACCACCCACCACATACACACAACTCACACACTTTCTCTGCGTGCAAGCCAAACCAATATCCAACCTCATCGATCATCTCGCTTCTTGTACGGGATCAAAACCCCATCTCTCTCTCTCTCTCTCTCGATTGGGTTTGCTTTGTTATATATTGGATTGGAGAGGTAGGGTGGTGACTTGAGCTTCTCTATTACCTCACTCTGCATGTGAATCCTCTCTCTCTGCCTAAACCAAAAACTTTCTCTCTCTCTACTCTTCAATATCCCTCTCTCTCTAAAAAAACAGTGTTTTCTTGCAAATTGAGGAGTGTTTGATTGATTGCATGAACTGATGGATCCGGCAAGTGGACAACAACAACACCAGGTAGGATATTTCATGAGAATTCATCAGAAGCTGTTTTCATTTTTGTTGTGTCTAGTTTCCAATTATATTATAGGATGGTGGTCCTTAATTTCTTTAAATTTTTACTTATATTACTTTTCTGTTTTGGATTAATGTAATTTACCTTGATTGTTATGAGTTGGTGGCTGATTCTGTTTGGTTTTGGGTCCAATTCTTAAAGAAGAAGGCTTTTGGCTTCGAGTTGTTCTTCAATTTTCCAGAAAAATAATTCATCTTTGAGTTGTGTCTTATGTTATTTATGAATGATGTTTAATCTGTTTTTACAGTTTATTTTTTCTTCTGGATTGAATTTTCATTGTTGATAGGAATAATGAATTTTTTTTTGGTGAAATAGTAAACTTAAAAAGCAAGCAAACATGAAATTATGTTGCAGTTAATAATTACGTTCAGTTCTAGGTCATGCCATGAGTTCATACTCACAATTTGGACAACTCGAGCGATTCACAGTCTAAAACTGTTACGAGTTGTCGTCGTACAAGTTTGCCTGCACAATACATGTGAATGCAACATATGTAACTTAAAAGCAAAGCTTAGAATATATATTTTATATATACTATTTATCTATTACACTATTACTTCATGTCTTGACACATGTTATTGTCTGTTAAATTCTCAATTTTCTAATTTTTTTAATTTTTTATTACCATCAATGGTTCAGGAAATGTCAGCTCAATCACTGGACATGCTGGTCTGCTCAAAATCCCAACAGCAGCAGCAAGACAGGAAGCCCAGGCCTCAGCCAGAACAAGCCCTAAAGTGTCCAAGATGTGACTCCACAAACACGAAGTTCTGTTACTACAACAACTACAGCCTCACTCAGCCCAGGTACTTCTGCAAGTCCTGCAGAAGGTACTGGACCAAAGGTGGCACCCTCAGGAACGTTCCTGTGGGTGGAGGCTGCAGGAAGAACAAGAGATCATCGTCAACGAAACGAGCTCAGGACCAACCGCTCACACCCAATTCCAACCCACTCCCAGCCCTAGGTTATGACTCAAATGACCTCACCCTTGCATTTGCTAGGCTCCAAAGGCAACAGTCATGTGGTGGGCAGTTAGGATTTGATGACCATGACCACATTACTCTCTTGGGAAATCCCACAAATGCCCCTGATCATAACATTCTTGGAAACCCTACTTCAGCTCCTGGGTTTCTTGATGCACTGAGGACTGGGTTTCTTGAGACCCACAATGGTAATTTCCAGAACTTGTATAACTATGGGTATGGGAGTGGGAATGGGAATTTGGGTGAGGTGGAAGATTGTGGTGGCGGAATGGGAATCCACCACCCATTTGAAGAAGCCACCACCAACTCAACCACCACAGCAGTGACAGTTACAACAATGAAGCAAGAACTGTTCAATGGCCAAAGTGAGAGCAGCAACAGAGTTCTGTGGGGGTTTCCATGGCAGATGAACGGTGGAGATCATCATTCAAACATGGTGGGGAATGGTAATCACGAGTATGATTCAGGAAGAGAGAGCTGGAATGGGATTGCTTCATCTTGGCAGCATGGACTTCTGCACACTACTCCCCTCGTGTAATAAAAACCCTTGAGCAGCAAGGTTTTTTTATTTAGTGTGTTGGTGATCACCAAGAAACAAAAACTATGAGAAAAGCATAGGTTTTAATTTAATTTGTTCACTTAATTATCAGACTTAAATGTCAGTTTTAGTGCTTTTAAGTTTTGTACTAATTAGTTATAACTTATATATCTTTTGTATTTCCATCTACCTTTTTTTCGTTGGTAAACTAAAGAAATCTCATATTTGCGAGTGATTTTTCTTATCACTAATTCATTCCATGACGAATATTTATTAGACAAATGAATCACTTTTTAAACACAAATAAATATCTATTAAGCCGAATACGTCACTAAAACTAAATACTCGTTTAATTAATTTTTTATATCAAATAATTCATGTACTATGTCATCAACATTAAAAAAATAAATACATTAATCAACCAATAAATAATAATTTCATCCTCATCAATCTCCTAAATATTACTCAATTGTATAGTCTGAACACCACTGGAACTATATTTTAATTGCGACAGCGAATCCATGTATTTGTCAAGAAACTTGCAAGGTTTGCTAAGGAATCATTCATCCATTCATCCATTTCAAAGAAAACGGTGGTAAGGGGAAATTTTAATTATGACGGGAACACAGGTGGTACATTACGTATTTTTATATAAGTGGTGAGAAATTTTATTTTTGAAGTTATTAACTTTTTAACACACAGATTCTATCATTTGTATAATGACATGTGGTGTACCACATCATGTACTGGGTCGCATTGAAAAATCTTTCTGGTAGGGGAGAAATTTTTAGTTATTACGGAGACATGGATGATACACCATGTGTTTTTATGTAAGTGATGAAAAATTTTAATTTTTAAGTTATTAATCTTTTAACAAACATATGCCACCATTTATATAAGAACACGTGATGTACCATCGGAAACATTGAAAAATCTCTCCTTGTAGGGGAGAGAGAGAGAGAGAGAGAGAGAGAGAGAGAGAGAGAGAGAGAGAGAGAGATGTTTCATGGATTGTGCAGTCTGAACTGTCTGATTGATATAAAAGCCAAAGTAGTTGCAGCAGCAACAGGCTTTGGATTTGGAGTTAGTGGAGTTTTCAACATATTCTGCTATGATTACATCTTATTTTCAGGTAGATATTCTTGGAATATTTTAATCTCGGGATTATATTAAATTACCTAGGAATAAATTAATTATATTATAATTGAGACTTGATAGGGTTTCTCTTCTCCCGGAGCAATACAAATTTCAGTGAAGCGTGACTGCATGAACCACCATTTTCTTAGTCGATTTTTTATTTTTATTTTATTTATATTATAGCAGACCAAATCTAAGTTAGGATTTGGGCGTGAAAATTAGTCAGCACCGCAGCATCCATTTGAAAATTCCATTGGGGCAGCTGTGCGACTTGCGTCTCCTTTTTTTATTTTAGTAGATAGTTTTATTAATTAATTAATTTTATTTGACTGGGACATTTGAATTGTAAATGCGACAAGATTTTCAAATGGTTCAATTTTTAAAGCAGCAATTTACTCCAATTTGATTTTATATGATTTGGTATGTTTGGATTGTGTCGTGCTGAGAGTGACAGGTGTCGTTGATGACAAATCGTCGTTATTCACGATCGCCAAACATGCCCTACAAAGTTTGTCCAATATTTCCATATTATATTGTATGTGAAGGCATCCCAATTTGTTACATTTGTGCAATGTTTTTGTCAAAGATAGACGAAATCTTGTTGTACCATATGCTTTTGTAAGTATGAAACCTGTTTTTTTCCGCCCAAAATTCGTACGAAGTTTGAACTTAAATACGATGGACGATTTTATTCTTTTTGATCAACATGGATGCTTTTGTTCACACTCAAAAGGTTAGTGTTTCTAGCCATTTAGTATTATGGAGTAGTATTTCTCTTTTACTTGTAAGTGAGAAGTCTTAGATTCGATTCTCACAAAAGACGAATTTGAACCAAATTATTGTTAGCTCATTGTGAGGCTTAACCCACCATCTTCCCCATGTAGATAATATCGTCTGTTAAAAAAAAAAAAAAATTAGCGTGTTGACGCGTTTAATGGGAGAATCTGAAGTTAGGGCTGGCCCTAAGAATTTGGGGCCCAAGGCAAACATTCAAAATAGGGGCGAGTTCTCTGATACCAGATCATTTGTATACTGATATGTATAAAAAAGTATAAATAAATACATGAAAAAGTTTATTTCTACATCAATTATTATTAAAATTAATATCAAAAGAAAAATATATATACGAACACTACTTAAATATCAAATATCTCGCATTTTTTAGACGCAAATGTAGTAATTAAGCTATTATTTCGCTTCTTATTCGCACACATGCGCGCGCACACACATAAAATTGGAGGGCTCTATACAGCCTGCCTACTCCGACTACCGTTAAGGTTGGCCCTGTCTAAAATCATACTTAGACTCCATCCATCTTCTGTTCCAGTGAAATTAAAGTATCCATCACAAAATTAGATTACAAAAAACATGGTATTTTGGCAATATGTTTTGTTAATTTGTATAAGATTGAATTCTTTTTATGTATTGGAGATGGAAATTGTTTCCAAAACACTCCATGAAAATCATAATCGTGTTTGGAATTTAAACTCAAAAAGGATTTATGACACTTCAAAATTGTCAGCTTAGCTATAGCAATTTTTAATCTTTTAAGTTCAAGAATTTAAGATTAATAATTTCAAGGGTAAGTGGTTAATAGCTTTCAACATTATTAATTAACTCTTTTGTTGTTGACATTTGTTGTCACTTGTCAATGCCACATTAGGACTTTTACCTTATTTTTTTGTCAAACGAAAGAGAAGTTTGATTAAATTCGAATGGAAACGTTTACATCAGAAACCAAGGTATTGAATAACCACTCCAGCTCAAGACAATCCCACCTATGAAGGCCATCCTACTGACCTTGTTGTTTTAAACGCCTAATATCGGATAAGATACTTTCAAGCATAGCCTCTGGTTGCATAGCACCAGTAATCATCCCAAGAAAACATTTAGAATTTTACTCCAGCTATATATCGGAAAAACCTTTCTCCACACATGCAAAAAGAGCCGCCCTTTTCAATTCTGCTTCAGCCATTAAACTGGAATTGCAAGGAAAGATCAAATGCAAAACTTCTACTTGTGATTTGAGTGTTCCGTTGGACGCTGGATTTTCCTCCTTCAAGGTGGAATAGATCAAATGCTTTATTTGTTATTAATCAGTTGATAAAACGCTTTATTCATTATTGGGCTTTTTTCTAGGCCCAATTGGTTGGCTGAAGTTGGGTCAACCACACAAACAGAGCAGAAAAGAGTAACTTTTTTGTTTTTTTTTTGTTTTAAACAAACGATATTATCTACACATTAATAGAGGGGATGAGCTTAGTCTTACAACTAGCTAACAATAATATGGTTCAAATTCGCTTTTGACGAGAATCGAACCTAAGGCCTCTCACTTAGAAGTGAAGAGAAATACCACTAGACTGTAGTACTAAGTAGTTGAACACACTTACGCAAGTAAAAAGCTAGTGAAAGTGGAAAGCACAAGAACTCTGACTAATTATGACTAGGATGCCAATATTTTGTCAAACCATTCTTCTATATTCAAGACATGATTATATTTGTGTATCAGACTGAACAATGGTCGTTCAACTTTTGCTGATGTACTTTTCCCTTCACCGTTTAATTAGATTGGACGGCAAGTAACCACAATTATAATAAACACGGAGGTTAGGAGAATGGGACTCGATGAGAAGTACCAATATCGAATAAGATTGAGGATAGGAGTATTAGAATCTATAACCATCAGAGGAAACATGTACGGCACTCTAAGAGAAAGTTACCAATGCCACTGCGGTGGTTCCCAATCTAATGACGGACTGCCTTAAGTTCTAAATTTTTTCACATGCCACGCCATTATTGGCTCGAGAGAGCCACAGTAACATCCCCATCCCCAAGTAATTGGACAGAGCTTGGCTGTTGAAAAAAATTAGCAGAAGCTCTTGCTGCTAGCAAATCACACGTGTTCAATTTATGATTAAAAAAAATCAATTACTTGGACACGTGTCCACTCATGATTTGCTAGCAGCAGGAGGAGCTGCTGCTGATTTTTCAACAGCGAAGCTTCATTCCAAGTAATTGGGGAGAAGAAATCTTGATGCTGTTATTCAAAGAGTACATGGTACATCTAGAGTACGAGGAAAATACTAATTTAAAACAAATAGCGTATTCAGTTAAAATATATATTCTGATAAAACCGCAAACTCAGAACCCAAATGGAACACCACAAGGGGGTTAAACACAGTGGGGGCATTGAGGGAGTGCGAACGGTGCAATCGCACACGCCCCAAATTTGAAGTTTTTATTAGCACTTTAAAATCTCATTGCACTCCTTATAGGTGTAATTTTTTTTTAATATAAAAATTTGGAGTACAGAATTAGATATTTGAAATGTCGATCACAACCTAAAAACGATTTTTTTTTTCAATTTATTTATATAATAATGTTATGTATGTTGTAGTACTAATCAAGTCAAAAATGTGATTGTGTAAATCTTAGGAAATTCTTATGGGATTTATGGGATTCTACCATATTGCATCTTTAAATATTATTCTATTAGAGTTGTGATTGGAATAATATTCTATTAGAGTTGTGATTCTATTGGGATAAGGAACTAACCTCTCCTACTACTATAAATAAAGGCCAGTAGGGGTGAGTAAACACACCTCAGAATTCACTCAATTCTCTTTATACTTGCCTCACCCTCTCTCTCAATCTCTCTATAATTCTTCAGTCAAATAAGTCTACAACAATATATTGAAGGGAAACTTTGAAATTAGAGTTCTTGAAACTTTTTTTTCTTGTTTGATTGTTTTAGATTGAAGTGCATTTGATTATTTAGTGAAAATTATGATTATACCTCGTTTTGAAAAACCATCTTATAAAAGGGCCCCTTTGGCTCTTGAAATTTCAGAGACGGCTCTAGTTAAACAATGCGCATTTCACTAAGAACAAGAACAGAACCGCAAACTCAGAACCCAAACGGAACACCAAATGGGGGTAAAACAATGCGCAATTCGCACAAACAAGAACGGTGAACACAAACAATTCACTACGAAGGAAATGAAAATCATATTTAGCCACAGAAATTTCCATCATTAAAACATATGCATCCGAACATAAGAGTAAGGGAGCAGGAGAAAAGGGAAACAAAAAGGGCATGAAATGCTGACAAAATTGTCTCTAAATCAAAATGTCCAAGTAGCACAACAGATAAAACATTTCTTAAGAAATTTAAGATCTTGGCTTCTCCTTCTTCTCCTTGAAGAGGGCAAGAAGTGACACACCAGAAACCTTCACCACCTTGAACCTAACTCCGGGAATATCACCAACAGCATGACCCTTACGACCAAATCCAGCAATAAGAACCTCGTCCTGCAAACAGCCACGATAATCAGTACAACGGATAAAAACCTAAAGAAGCCGCTAAGATGATTTAACATGAATGCCAAATTCTGGATTTGTCTCCACTATCAATACTCACATTCTCTTCAATGTAGTTCAAGCAACCATCATTTGGCACAAAGGCAGCAATCTTCTTTCCGTTCTTAATAAGCTGAACTCGAGCACACTTTCTAATGGCAGAGTTAGGCTGCTTAGCTTCAATACCACTGCATAATCAAACACCCAAATATTGTTAGAGTTATCGTCTTTAAAGGAATTTGGAAGAAAATGAATCTATCTGAATTTTCCTTACATTTTCTCAAGAACGATGCCTTTTGCGTGGGAAGATCCAGAAAAGGGTTTCTTCCACTCATTTCCAAGATGGGACTTCTTGTAGGACTTGTCAGCCCACCTTTGGTTCCTACGGTGGGTCTTCAGCTTGCGAGCTGCTCCCATTCCACGTGTCTTCCTGTAGAAATTTGGTAACAGGGTTACGGCATTATAGTCCTACAACATCTTAGAATCTATAACAGAAACATTCGTTATTGCATCGATGATGAATAAGCAAGGAATCAAATAACAAACCACTTCAAATGTCAAAATGTACAACACCAGCTTGTTTTCTCGGCGTCTAATAACCGGAAGTTAATGACTTGCATTAATACATTCACAATATCATCTTCTAGAACTTAAAACCCAACTTGTAAACCCTTCAACTGAAAATCTTTCTTTGAAAGATTACAGCTTTTTAATGTCATAAAAATAAATCTTCTCGTAATATTTAAAAAAAAAAACATTTCCTCACAAAAAATAACACTAAAAAAGCTTGTCCTTCCAAATAAAAATCACTAAAAGTAATCCGACTAGGACCATTATCCATCGAAACAAACAGATGATTTGAAACTATACAAATCGAAATAATCCTCAAAACACGAACATATATACATTCGATACTCGGATCCAAACAGGTTTAATAATTTCCAATAAATAATATAATCTCAGTCGCAAAAGAATCTATCTCCTCCTTAAGCTACTTTGTCTAACTATAATTTACAAATTTACAAATTTACAGAGATTTCAAGCAGATTTATGCGACAAATTCAATCGAGAATACAGTTTCAGAGAAAACAAACAGAGAGCGAACAGTAGATTGAATGGAAGAAGGAAGTGGAAGCTTACCCCATGGTGACGGAACAAGAAGATAGTGGGCGATTAGCAGGGAGAGATTTGGAGCCGCAGGAAGAAGAAGAGCTTCTTGGTCGCTAACAGCAATAAGAAACCCTAAGGGCTTATCGCGCTTGCTTAAATACACGCCTTCCCGTTGGGCTTACAAGTTAGAATTTTGCGGACATAATGGGCCTGTTCATAGTGAACTCATATAACCTTCCAATACATAAGCCCACTGTTGATGGAAATATCCACACAAAACCTCTATTTTGATTTTTAGGTTTCTATGTTAGCTCTTTCCATATAAATACTTGTCACGTGTTTAAAAAAAATGCATTACTCGTTTAACGGGAGTTTTTTCACGTGGTGAATAGGTGATTTGAGAGAGTTTCTAGCAATGAGGACAATGTCACGTGATGTTATTATTACACATACCCGTATATATTTGTTTTTTTATAAATATAAATTAAAAGTGAAATATATCAATTATGTTGCTTATCAATATTATACTACATGACAATATTTCCAAAACACATAAAAATGTCTCTAGAATCAAGGAGTTCTAGCTACAATTCATAAATTTTTTCATACTAAATGGTTATCTTTTGGCCTCGTTTGGTATAGATGATTGAATTGGAATGGATAGCACACTATTTTCAAGGTATATTGAAGATAAAAATGAAAAACTGCGACCAACTTAAGGGTAGGAGATAAATTACTCAAGAAGAAAACTTATACATTCTAATATTTTCCCAAAATAGAAAGATTAGAAAGGAATTTTTTTCTTCATGTTCCTTCAATATCTACCTTAAATTTAGAAGTCATCCATTTCATTCCAAAAGTTTTCAGAATTGTGCACTTCAAAATTCTGTAAATAATAATTTATACTTTAAAACATGTGACTAATCATCTCCTACCTAAAACCATCTCCAATGGTGACCTAAAACCTAAATTTTCCCTTTCCTCCCCCCCCCCCCCCCCAAATCCACTCCAACCCAAAACCTAAACTAAACCTAAAACCTAAAACCCAAAAGGAAGGCAAATACCAGCCACAATTTAGCCCACAAATTCAAGTGGGATCCACGGATGAGAGTGAAATCTGGGCTATGAAGCCCACACCCCAAAACCCACTCGCCCAACGCGCTACACGCGCCAAGGACTTTCCAGCTGAGGCCCACCCACGTGGGGCTGTTCCCCTTGCGTGTCAACATCATTGTAGCCAACGACTACTTTTCTTCATCCAACGGCCAGTTTAATTGGACCGTTGGTTAATCCAACGGTCCACGTTCAATTTTTTTTTTTATATTTATATATTTATTGAATCCAACGGCTTAAATCGAATATAATCAAATCTAACGGTAAAAAAAAGATCTAACGGTCCAAATTTAAATCCAACGGCTAAATTAATTTAAAAAAATTATTTAACTTAAAATTCAACCAAAAACTCTGTAAATACCTATGTATTTGTTCAAACATCCACACTTAAAATTCAACCAAAAACTCTATAAATACCTATGTATTTGTTCAAACATCCACACAAAACTCACTTTTCCCCTACAATTCTTCCAATTTTTCTTTCTACCATTTCTTCTCATTTCCAAAATTTTCAAGATGGCAAAAGAGCATGTTAGAGGTCGTAATTGGACCTTTGAGGAAGATATTGCTTTATGTTTGGCATGGAGTTCGGTTAGTGAAGATGGTGCCGTTGGCACCAATCAAAATAGAAAGGTTTTGTGGGGTAAAATCATTGATAAGTTCCATGAAAACTCCAACGCTGGTCGAAGGGAAGTTGGTGGTGTTTATGATCGGTGGAAGATTATCAACAAAGCGTGCACTTTGTGGAAGGGAAGCTTGGAGAGAGCCATGGTTGACATGCCTAGTGGAAGGGGCGCCTCAGAAATTGTGAGTTTATTTGTTGATATTTTAGTTGTCATGTACATAATAATATTTTGCAACTAATTATTTTTATGTATTTGTTGCATAGGGTGACAAAGCAATGGCAATTTACAAGACAAGAACTACACCAAAAAATCAAGCTTTTAAGTTGCATCATGCTTGGAACATCCTCAAGGATTGTCCGAGGTGGGGAACCGATGCGAACCAACAATGTGGAAGATTATTTCATAGTGAAGCCCCACCCCCAAATGATGTTAATGAAGGTGTGAATTTTGCCGACAATGAAGGTGTCGAACAAATGATCCCAACTTCTTCTTTTGCAAGGTCCCCGGGTAGAGATAAGCAAAAGAAAGCAAAGACAAAAGGGAAGTCCCAAGATCCGACACGTGCCCAATTTGCTAGCGAAATGGCAATAATGAACGAAAACCAGTGCCGTCGGCAAGAAGAATCGGCCCAAATGCTTTTGGCCATGAAGGAAGAAGGGGATATGGAGCAAGAAAGGTACGAAAACTAATTTGATAATGGAGGACCTCGACCAATACACTCCAGAGAGGAAGAGATACTTACGTGGTAAGAAAAAGGAAATTTTACGAAGGAATGCCACAAGGAGTATATTTCAAGATGATGATTCATCTCAAGACTATCACCCAAGTCCATCACCAAGTCAAGATGGTGAATATCATTATTAAGTTTATGTAGTCTATGAGTTTTCGATTGTATTAAGTTTATGTAGTTTATTAATTGTTTTTTTTATTTTTTAAGTTTATGTGGTTTATTAATTGTCTTTTTTATTTTTTAAGTTTATGTGGTTTATTAAATGTCGTTGGTATTAAGTTTATGTGGTTTATCTTGATTTTCATGTATTGATTTAGTGATTTTTTAAAATTTATCGGAATTTAAATATTTTTAGGTTAAAATGTTCATAAAATTAATTTAGGATAGTCTACATAAATTTTTTTTTTTTAAAAAAAAAAGTTAATTTAAAAAAAAAATAGCCTTAATTCATTCTTTGATAATCTGGGGCTAAAATTTTAAGTCAGAAGGGTTGGAGCAGAAAAACTGTTTCTGGGCTAAATATTTTTAGGTTTTAGGTCACCATTCGAGATGGTCTAAGAGGTGGGAAAATAAATTGGTATTATAACAATATATTTACACTAAGGATAGAAAGAATAAATTAGTATCAAACTCGCTATTCACTAGATTTGAACTTAAGATTTCTCACTTCCAAATGAAGAAGAACTGTAAACTACGTGATCTTGCAATCCAATGTTAGTCTCCATTTCAAAATGTCACATTTTGCTTGGGAGAATAATTCCAAACAAAAGACATATAATACTTCGAGCTAATGGAAGACTTGGCATAAAACCGAGTGCAGCGGCATTTTAGACTTCATACAGCCGACCTTAAATAGGAAATTACTGTTCAACAATTAACAGAGGAACTAAGCAAACAGAAGCTAAAAAATGACGGAAAATAGCAGCGACACTTACCCAGATAATTTACTAATCAAATATTGTCTCGCATAACAGTAAATCTTGTCCCTGACCAATACATTACTAATCAAATATTGTCTCGCATAACAGTAAATTTTGTCCCTGACCAATACATACATATACCTTCCATCACTCATGGCAGCAAAGATCAATATTCGAATAAAACAGCAAAATTCATCACAATGAACCAAAATATTTCTGCATTGCAGCCACTACACCGGTAATGGAAGCTAAGTAGATTGCCAACTTTTAAACAAACCGGGGTATAGCCATGCCCCGAAAACTAGAAAGCTAGTTAGAAAATATGAGCAAGAACAATACTTGCAAACATGGAAGACACATGTAATTGATGGATGTATCGTGTTATCAACCTGCCCCGGCTGCATTTTCTATTTATGCGGCTTCTTCCAAAAGACCCCAATCTTCTTTAGCACGTTTCCATTTTTCTTCTTCAGTAAATCATCATCCATATCTTCAGAGTCAGGCGAGCCAAACTTCCCGGTGACATGATTATAGCTGCTGTCCAATGATCCAGTTCTCTCCATCAGCTTGCCGTTATTTCCTGGTGAAAGCATGGTTGCAGCTGCCTCAGCTGCCTTCCTCCACTGGTCAGACTGCACCTTTAACCTTCTAAGTTCAGCCTCCATTTCTGCATTGGCTGCCTGTGCTGCCTCCAGCTGTTCTGCCACTCTTGCTACCTTCTTGCTGCTCTTGTCTGCCTCCTCCATCACAATGCCAAGCTTCACGATAGCCTCTCGTTCTGCACACCTTGCAGCCTCTACTTCCACCTCTACCTCATTGTTAACTTTACTTTGGCTTTTGTTGATTTCCAACCTGAGTGTTTCATTCTCTTCTGAAATACTCTGCAGTTCCGTTTCCTTGTCCATCAAATGAGCCCTTAAATCCGTAACATGCCCTTTTAGTTCTTTCAATTCCTTTTCCAGTTCATACTCTCTCTGGCATGACAGGCTTTTATCAAGCTTCGAATTGAGCCCCTCGTTCTCCTCTGCAATGCCTTGTAATTCAGTTTCCTTATCCATCAGGTGGGCTTTCAACTCTTCAACTTCAGCTTTGGTTTTCGTCAATAATGCATCCAGTTCCCCCTCTCTCTGACTAGATGTAGATCTTATCTGCTCCACTAGTTCATGAGCACTTCTTAGCTGCACGGTGCTCTGAATTTTTTCTTCGTGGTATTTGGTCTCAGCAGTTTCAATAGTAGATCTTAGCCGTGCCACTTCGGACTTCAAGTCATGGAGTTCTGCCTCAGTTTGGTTTGACTCCATAGTCTCTTGCTTTTCTCCAAATTTTTGCTGAAGGTCATTGTCACCAGCCTGATTTTGTGAAATGTTGCTGCCTGCATTAATCAGGTCAGCCTTGAGTTTGCTAACGAGTTCTTCTAGTAAATTTACACGCACCCTTGATTGATCTAACTCTGAAGAAATGCACTTGTAAGCTTCTGTCGATTTTGTGCCATCTAACCTGAGTGCCTCCATTGTTGTTCTCGCGGACTCCAGCTGCAGTAGGGTTTCACTAACCATTGCTTGTGCTTGAGCTTCAGATGCCTTACAGTCCTTTAATTGTGTTTTCATGTTCTCCACAAGAGAGAGTGTTTCTGCCAAGTTTTCTTTCAAGCTTTGAAGCTCGGCATTTGTTAACTCTGCATGCTTTGTTTGATCAGCCTCAGATGCAGCTACCGCTTCAAGCTGCACCTTCAGCCTCTCAATCTCATCAACAGCAGATGCCAAGGCAGCTGAGTCAACTGAGTGCTGCTTCCGCACAGCCTCAAGCTCGGACTGCCACGCTTGATCTCTTTCTTGTGAAATCTTGTGAAGCTTGATAACACGAGCTTCCTCAGAAATAGAAAGCTCAGGAAGCAGCAGCTGGGATTCTTCGAGCTTCGAAGACAACGCCAGTACTTGCTTCTTGGAGTCCTCGGCATCTTGCTGAGCTTGCTTCTTGCATGATTCAGATGATTGCAGCTGGTTCTTTGCCTTCTTCAGATCCTCTTGGAGCTGAGAAATCTGAGATTCCAATTCAGATATTCTACTTGGGCCCTTCTTCTGCGTCAAGAACAGAGATGAAGTTTTAGAATTTTTCTTGCAAATTATCTCAAGAAAGACATAGACAGTGCATGCAATCCAAGCACTTATACTTGCAAATCCCACCACTAACAGAAAAAAGTACCCAATTGAAGATAATTTTTGGGAAAGATATAGGACGAGTTCATATTAATGTGTCAAATTGTGTCAGATAACTTTAAGATGGAAAAAAAAAATTCCACCCAGGGTTTAGACTATACACACTGTGCACTCCAGTGGTTACAGCATTCTATAGATTGTGAAAGAGCGGGACTCATGGAGTTTGTTAATACCTCAAACAATGGACTTCTGGGCGACCGCCGCTCAGTGACTTTTGGGCTTCTTTCTTTAGGTGTTCTTTTAGCTTGACTTGAAGTAGATGCAGAATCAGCAGTCTCCAATGCAGTTGGCCTGAGTTGGCGAACAACTCGAGAGCAGACCTTTTGAGAAGGAGAGACCTTTCGAGGAGGAGAGACCCTTCGAGGCACTTCAGAGGAGCCACTTCTGATAAAAATTAAAAATCAGTGAAATAATAACAATCAAAAGCTTCTAGGAATCAAAATGGCAACAGGAATCCTCAGCTTCAGAACCTATAGAAGCAGTCCAGGGTTTCTGTCAACAAACATACTATAGTTATAACTTCCTTTTTTTTGGCTTCGATGTCTTAATTCTATATTCTATCCAGTTTGAATTACAGCAAAACTTGCATTCTATCTCTCCATTAAAAAAATTACTCAAAGTTTGAGAATCCTAATTATTGAAATCGTCAAATGCCAACATCCTTAAGTAATAATCCCACATAACATGGAACAATTCGCACAAACCAAGACCAAGAAAACCACATAAACTTTGTTGCCACACTTCTTTGAACAGTAAAGAAAACATTTCCTGCAATGACCACAGAGAACGATGCGGAAAATTACAAAAATTTTGTGATGAGATTTATTGGTTACCAGGAAAGTTTAATTTTGAGTTTGCCAAATGCAATATGGTGACATGAATTTCCTCCATTAGGTAAGATGTTTTAAATAATGATACTGATAGCCAGTAATGATAATATTCTTTTCCCACATTGACCAAAAAATCAAAGTATAAACAAATTTCACAACAAATAAATCCATCTAATGCCGGAGGAGTTTATGCAACTAAAGTTGCTTAATTGGTCCAAGGAGAGCCCTTTATGGTCCTTCGATAGCTCCAGTGGGTCCTGAATGCTGCAGTATAGCTGTCAAGAGGCCTCAGAGTTACCTCAAAGGAAGGATACAACAAGTTGCCAAATCTTTACGATGATGCAGATAGACAGATATGGTTACCAACGACCTTACCACAGAACCGGTCCACTATTTTCAGCGGTGGAAACGTCACAAATAGATTAGTAAACTGAAAAGAAACACATGATACGACTACAAGTATGATCACAGAAATAGGACAAACCCCTAAACCAGATGTAAGGACTTTGAGTTTATTTGAACGAAAAAAGAGAAGCTGCTATGACATCGGTTTTGCAGCATCGCTGAACACTAGTACTACTAAATCTCATTAGATTATACATAGCAATACAGATAAATATGCAACATTAACGAACATCAGTACCTCTTGCCTCAGAAAAAACAAACCAACGACGCATTTGAACAAGCAAACACACGAACAAGCTTATTTAGAGGAGAACAAGATGCCAATCACGTAAAAAGGCAAGCGAAAGTTACCTTGGTTTAGGGGTCTGCATAATGCAACTGCCTTTTCTACCTGCAAAAGTTGCGCTTCGCTACTTGAATGCCCTCGACCCACCAAGACCTGAAACAGTTGAAACAAGATCACAAGACCGGGACGAGGGAATCCAATGTTTTAAATGTTCAAAGAAATAAAGCGGGTTCATGAGGGACATGTGCTTCTTATCATTCACACGGAAAGACATTATGGCAAAGATGTGCCAACTATATATCCGTACCAACCATTTTATCCAACCCAAAAATTGAAAATAAAAATAGCATCTTGAAAACCAATTAAAGCTTGGTACCGAGTTGCAAGTGGTGGATTGCCTTCAACCCACTACGTACTCTCGGGTTCAAACCCTCTTCCTCTTCTTAGCGTAGCTTAATGTAGTAATATCGTTTTCAACCCACTGCAAAAGTCTGGGGCCCAAGCCCTTTTATCTCCTTAGTGTAGCTTATGGTGGCAAAATCGCTCGTATTATAAAAAATTCTTGCAACAAGTCCCACATGTGCTCATGATCCATCATTGTAAGCACAGCTAGCCAATCATGATTACAGAAATACCCCTAATCCTCACAATGAGCATTTGTTAACTTTGTTTCGTACGAGGGTAGTTTCGGATTCGAGAGAGAGAAAAAGAAGGGTCGCCTCCTCCAGTTCTGCCGTGAAATGGGGGGACTAATTTGAAGTTGATGAACACAAAAATAGTTTTCTTTTCTCAAAGGTTGTGTCTTGATTTTTTAAGAAAACACTATTTTCTCGGAAGTGTATCATTTTTTTCCCAAGAAACAAACAGATCTAAAGACAACATAAACCCAACGACTATAAAATAAAAAAATGGAATCAGAATCTGCAGAAAAGCAAGTAATGCAGCTAAATAAAACTGAAGAGGAAAAGCGAAAGTTGAGAACTTGATTGTACAGAACAACTTTTTGAGATTCGATTCTGCTTTTTTGAAGCCGGAAAAAGACAAAGAAAAGCCTGCAAATGTTGAAGCACTTGAGCAGAAAAAGAGAAGCTGCTGGATTGTGATGTATCACACAGCAGAGGAGCTTCTTTTTATGCTCAAATTTCATCCGAAAAGAAGTTAAAAAGAAGCATCATTACCCTTGAGACTCTACAAACATAAATTTAAAACAAAAATAAAAAACCAGTAAACCATGAGGATAAACAACAAGAACAAACCGTGTTTGGTTGCCTAGAAAATGTGGGAAAAGAAAAAGAAACAGAAACCCAATTTTGAAACGGAAAACCCATTAAACATCAGAAAACAAAATGCTGAAAATGCACAAAAAATGGGGCTTTTATCTGTCTTCCCACATTTTCACATCACACAAAAGACTGAATGAAGAGAGATTAAATGAGAGAGGTCACAAAAAATTACCAAAAAAAAAAAAAAAGAATAAAAAAAAGGAGAAATGTGACTTACTTGGTGAGCTTGTGGGAGATAATGATGTATAGTTTGACAATGCAGAGAAGCAGATAGAACCGAAGAGTATGAAAACTGTTCACTTTCTTCTTCTTCTTCTTCCAATTTTGCCGTTGCAGTTTTCGAGGCGTTCTCTCTCTAAATTGGATATTTTTGTGCTTTGTGTGTTGGGAGAGTTTTGAAGAGTGGGGAGCGTGGACTGTTTTTTGAGTGCGTGTACGAGAGGAGAGGAGCGGAGGGGGGAGAGAGAGAGAGAGAGAGAGATGTAAAAGTTAAAAAACGCAGTGCCAGAGAAAACAGAGGAGGACATATTTGTCGTTTCATGGGAAAAGGATCATAAAACCGGATTTGATTCGACCTTTACGTCCGAAGTTGGATATATTATCCGTCTCTTGTGTTTTTCAAACTTCTATGAACAGTTTGGCATTATAAAATAACAAAATTCTATGTCTAATCACTCTGTGTCTCACATTTTTGGTACGTAATTGTTTCTACGGTCTGTCATAGGCACATTAAAAAAAATTCGTTAAAATAGAAAACAACTTACATAATACATGTATACAATAAATGGGCAAGTAGTATAATTGTATCGGAGTTTATATTACTTGCATGTGCATTCATGTAGTAGGTCCCAGAAATGGGGAAACAAATTCAGTAAGAAGCTGAAGATAAGAATTACTGAAGCTGAAGATAAGAAGGTGAACAATAAATTATTGGTTTAAAAAACGTGAAAATGTTTTAGTTGGTTGAAGCTAAGGATTGTATAACCAATGCGGAGTGGTTTAGTGGTTGATTATGAATTTCAAGTTCGTATTTTATATGATACATCTTGATTTGATTTTTAACGTTGTTAAATCACACGATGATAATCAGATGAAGTTTAAATGATTCTGTAAGTCTTTCTGACATCCAAAAAAAAGTAAAATCCAGTGTCATCATCATTTTTCTGAAGAAAAAAAAGGCTAATTATTGTATAATTGTTTAGTCATTTTCCATTTCTTTTTATGAACCCACTTAATGACAGATGCAAAATTTTGGTCACTATGTATAGGCGCCAAACTACATTTGGTGACTATTCTTTTAATTTTTATTTTTTTTTAATTTGGTCAATGTAGTTGCTAAAAGTTTCGAGAAATCTTTTGAGCTTTATAAAGGATCTCTTTGTTATAAATAGGTAAAAGTTAGAGAGATAATCTTTATTAGTGACAGGAACGAAGCAGGTGTAAAATATCACACTATAACTATAACACAAGGAAATGACTAATAAAAGTGGGAGGAATAGATACTAACGTTATTTATCTTTCTTTTCTTTTTTTTGTGTTTTGATTGCAGTCGAGTACTATATTTATAGAGCAACTCGTATTATTACATTTTGAAATTTACATCACATAACTTTGAAAATACGATCCTTTTGTTTCCGAAGTCTACATTACATTTGCGGGCATTAAAAAATCTGTGTGTGGGCATTCATAACAATGCCAATGTTGAAACCCCTTTAGATGCCCACATATCAACATTAGTTACCTCGTTAAAACCTTGCTTGGAAATACTCAGTGGGGAAAAATCATAGCGAAGGAAAAAGAGTACAACTTTACTTGGATTGTTGATATAATATTAAATATGCTTATGTTGCATCGTTAAAACATTGATAGGAAAAACCCAGTGGAAAAAATCTTAATCGAAGGAAAAAAATACAACATGCATGTATCATGGATGCTCCCCCTGATTCCGCATTCTCCAAATTTAGCTGTTTGGTAAGTCGACGCAATCCGATACTTTGCACTATCTTCTGAAATGTGCACTTTGGTAGAGATTTAGTGAACAAATCTGCCAGATTTTCATTGGAACATATTTGTCTGACTTCAATAACTTTAGCCTTCTAAAGCTCATGTGCACTGAAAAACTTTGGAGATATGTATTTAATCTTATCGCCTTTGATGAATCATTCCTTTATTTGGGCAACACAGACTGCATTATCTTCATGAATGACAGTTGGAGTGTCTGTCTTTGAAGGTAAACCACATGAATTTCGAATATGATGGATCATTGATCTTAACCAAGAACATTCACGACTTGCCTCATGTAAAGCAAGTATTTCTAAATGATTTGAAGATGTAGCAACTAATGTTTGCTTTGTTGAGCGTCATGAGATTGTTTTATCTCCATTCTTAAACACGTATCCAGTTTGTGAGCGGGTTTTATGCGGGTCAGAGAGAAAACCAGCATCTACATATCCAACAAGAATCTAATCATTTGTGAATTTCTTTGAGTAGAAAAGACCTGTGCCTGTTGTCCCACGAAGGTATCACAATACATCTTTGACTCTCTTCCAATGACGAATTGCTAGAGCAGAACTACACCTTGCTAACAAGTTGACTGAAAAAGCTATATCTGGTCTAGTTCATTGTGTTAAATATAATAAAGCACTTATTGCACACAAATATGGTACTTTTGGACCAATGACCAGTTCATCATCTTATTTTAGACGAAATAGATCTTTCTTAATGTCCAAAGAACGACCGACCATTGGCGTGCTGAGTGGATAAGCCTTGTCCATACCAAATCGCTTCAGGATTTTTCCCATGTAAGCTGATTGATGGACCAAAATTCCACTAGCACAATACTCGATCTGCAAGCTAATACAACATTTTGTTTTTCCAAGGTCTTTCATTTCAAATTCGTTTTTCAGATATTCAACAATTTTATTGAGCTATTTAGGGGTTCTAACTAGGTTCATATCATCGACATATACTGCCACTATAGCAAATCCACAGTTGGATTTCTTAATGAACACATAAAGGCAAATGACATTGTTGATATACCTTTCTTTGATCAAATAATCACTGAGATGATTATACCACATTCGTCCAGATTGTTTCAGCCTATACAATGATCGCCTTAATTCGATTAAGAGCATACCTCATGGTTTGTTAGTTGTTTCAGGCAACTTAAGTTCTTCTGAGACTGTCATATATATGTCAGTATCTAATTCTCTATATAGATACGCGGTGATGACATCCATAAGTCGCATGTCAAGTTTTTCTAAAACCACTAAACTAATTAACTAACGGAACATAATTGCGTCCATTACAAGGGAGTATATCTCCTCATAATCAATTCCAGGTCTTTGCGAAAAGCCTTGTGCAACGAGTCGTACTTTATATCTCGCAATCTCGTTTTTCTCATTGCGTTTCTTTGTGAATACCCATTTGTAACCAGCGGGGTTTACACCAGATGGGGTTAGGACTACTGCTCCAAAAACATTTCGCCTTTCCAAAGAATTTAATTCTGTCTGGATTGCATCTTTCTACTTAGGCCAATCATGCCTCTGTTTGCATTCATCAACAGAGTGAGGCTCAAGATCATCACTTAATATGATTTCAGTGGCTACTGCAAATGCGAACATGTTGTTGACGATTATTTCATTCCAATCCCACAATTCATTAATACAAGCATAATTTATAGAGATTTCTTTGCTTTCTTGTACCTCTGTTTCTTCAGGTACATGTGTCTCATCAAAGACATTTTCTTTTTTTGAAAGTATAAAATCATGAATTGTGGATGTGTCATTCATTTTTTCTTCTTGAATGATCTCATGTGGATTCGGTTGTTCCTTCGTCTTTCTCTTTCGAGGGGCTGAATATTTTGAATCTAGTGGTCTACCACGCTTTAGGCGTGCACCAGACGAATCATTCGCTGCCACTTTATTTTGTCCAACAGGGACATCAATTCTTGCAGGTGCATTTGCAGCTGGTATATGTGATTTTGTCACTTTCATATCATCATTAAATGCATCTGGCATTTGATTGGCAATACTTTGAAGATGAACAATCATTTTCACTTCATTTTCACATTGAATGCTACATGGATCAAAATGAGATAAGGTGGGAACAACCCATGTCAGCTGTTGCCGTTCTTCTAGAACGGTCTTTTCTCCCCCTAACGACGGGAATACTGTCTCATCAAAGTGACAATCAGCAAAACGAGCTGTAAACATATCATCTGTCAAGGGTTCCAAATATCTAATGATAGATGGTGAATCAAAACCTACATAAATTCCCAATCTGCGCTGAGGTCCCATTTTAGTGTGTTGTGGTGGTGTAATAGGTACATAAACAGCACAACCAAAAAATCGTAAATGTGAAATGTTTGGCTGATACCCAAACACGAGTTATACCGATGAGTATTGGTGGTTGGCTATAGGTCTCAATCGAACCAATGATGTTGCATGTAAGATGGCATGTCCCCATGCAGAAACTGGCAATTTGTTTTCATAAGCAGAGTGCGAGCTATTAACTGAAGCTGCTTAATCAATACTTCTGTTAAACCATTTTGAGTATGGATATGAGGAACATGGTGTTTAACATCAATGCCCAATGTCATGCAGTAATTATCAAAAGTTTGAGACGTAAATTCACCAGTGTTATCAAGTCAGATTGACTTAATGAGATAATCAAGGAATTGTGCTCGCAACTTGATTATCTGAGCAAGAAATCTCGTAAAAGCTACATTCCGAGTAGACAAGAGACAAACATGTGACTATGGGGTAGATGCATCAACCAAAACCATAAAATATTGAAATGGTCCATATGATGCTTGAATAGGCCCACAAATATCCCCTTGAATTCTTTGCAGAAATGATGGGGATTCAACATCAACCTTTAGTTGTAATGGTCTAATTACCAACTTCCTTTGAGAATAAGCATTGCAAAGGTTATCATTTGAGATAGCAATGTGTCTGCTCAATAATGGATATCCATTAGAGTTGGTAATGATTTTACGCATCATAGTAGATCCTGGGTAACCTAGACGATCATGCCAAAACATGTAGACTTTTGAATCAATGAACTTTTGGTTCATGACCATATATGATTCAACTGTCTTTATGTGTATATCATTGGAGGTAATGCATAGATACTCCACATTTTCTGCACTTTTTGTTTCAACGTGGTACCCATTTAATCGTATGTCTTTGAAACTCAACAAATTTCGAGTAGACCGAGTAGCGTACAACGCATTCTGTATGGACAATATTGTTCCATTTGGTAACATAATCTGGGTTTTCCCTGAGCCTTCAATCACATCTGATTGGTCTGATATTGTCGTTACCTTTACTTTTGTAAGCATCAAGCTTGAGAAATATTTTCGATCTCAAAGTATTACATGCGTGGTTACGTTGTCTGCAAGACAAATATCTCCACCATTTCTCATGTTTTGAGAATGGCCATAATTTTTATCTATACTTTCTAAGTAAAGGAATCACAGTTAAAAGCAATTTATAACATGAAATTTAAATTCCACTTTTATTGAATCTGAAATGCTAATTTTTAAATTACAAGTTCAGCACAATAAAAGTACATCAAACATCAATGATTCAATCAGACTGGTATACTTTATTTCCCCTTTCCACCATGAAGTCCGAGACCTCTAAGTGGGTTGTGTTCAATTGTCCTGATAAGTCACATACTGGATCAGGTATATCTATTGGTTTAGCCTAGTTAAGAAAATTGGTCTCGACATCCTTCTCCTTGAGGGAAGCTTGATACAGATCTATTAGATGTTTTGGGGTACGACAAGTATACGCCCAGTGCCCATTGCCACCACACCTGTGGCATGCTCCTTCAAAGTTCCTGAGAGCATTGTTTATATAAGCTTTGCTTTTGTGGCGATTTACATTTTTGAAGCTTGGGCCTGAATTATGCCTTAGAACCTGGTTGTGAAACATGACACTATAATTCTTGCATTTCCCGTTCCACCGTCCTCGCATGTGGCCACGTCCTTGTTTATGATTATTACCACTAAAGGATGTGGTGTTCACTTCGAGGGAAGTATCATTCACTTCTGGGAATGCCGCAGATCTAGTAGGTCGGGAATGATGATTTTTCAGCAGGAGCTCATTGTTTTGTTCAGCAACCAGAAGCACAGAGATCAGCTGGTTATATTCAGTGAAACTTCGCGCTCTATACTGCTATTGCAGGAGCACGTTAGAGACATGAAAGGTGTTGAAAGTCTTTTCCAGCATATTTTCCTCAGTGATTGTTTCCCTATAGAGTTTCATTTGGGAATTAATTCTGAACATCGCAGAATTATACTCAGCCACTGATCTTGGATTCTTACGTGAGTCCAATCATAATGAGCTCTTGGAAGAATCACCGTTATTTGGTGATTGTATCTGTTTCTTAATGCCTTATAGAGAGCTAACGGATCTTCAACCGTTAGGTACTCATTTTTTAGTCCTTCATCAAAGTGGCGACGGATAAAGATCATGACCTTCGCCTGATCTTGAGAAGATGCACTGTTCTCCTCCTTGATTGATTCTGCAAGATTCTCTGCCTCCAGATGGATCTTGAAATCCACTACTCAGGTAAGGTAGTTTTTCCCAGTAATGTCAAGGGCAAAATCAAGCTTTGCCAAGTTCGCCATTTTCTTTTCTGAAAGAAAACTAAGATGTGTAAGAACTTGCAATAATATGTAATATGGGGGATGTAGTGTTAAAACTTTTGGTTCTTACAAATTCTTCATTTTGATCTTCAGGCCAAAATGATAAGCACTCGAAACTTCTAGCTCAAGATTTACATGATGAATGAAGAGGGCGATTGTACCGCACCATTCTCATAACATAGGATGAGCGACTATTCTGCACCACTATAATAGTAGGAAAATTGAAATACGCAGAGCAGGGTGAGTGATTATACCGCACCACCTAAAATTTGCAGTAAAATTAGATTTGCAGTCTAAGATAGGCAATGATACCGCACCATCTTGGATTGCAGTAAGATTAAATTTGCAGTTCAAGATGGGCGATTGTACTGCACCATCTTGGATTGCAATAAAATTAATATAAATAAATATTAGGTTAGTAATCAAGATCTACACCAAACAAGAAATCAAAGATGTATGTAACTGTTAGGTTGAGAACTAAAAGTAGACATGGTGCAAACAGTTCTTCGCGGGGGTATATTCAGCAGTTGAGGCAGAATCCTTAGAGGAAACTTTTTTTTTTCTTTCGGCGAAGAAAAATGAGAAATGGTTATATTTAGAGAGTCGTGCTGATAACGTGTTATAAATAGGTAAAAGTTGGAGAAATAACCTTTACTAGTGACAGGAGCGAAACAGGTTAAAATATTACACTATAACTATAATACAAGGGAATGACTAATAAAAGTGGAAGGAATAGATACTGATGACTAATAAAAGGGAATGACTAATAAAGGGAATTACACTATAACTCACATTATTACATTTTGAAATTTACATCACATGATTTTGAAAATACAATCCTTTTGCTTTCAAGGTCTACATCACATTTGTGGGCATTGAAAAATCTGTGTGTGGGCATTCATAACAATGCCAATGTTTTCAACACTCTCCTAATAAGAGGTTATTTCTTTCCATTTCTATGTGAGGCTAAATTTATTTATTTACGTAGTAGTTTGATCGTGCGATGATTTTTTTTTTTTTTGTGTTAGCTTTACTTAAAAGGATTTTTGGACGTACTATCTTAATTTTTTTTTTTATTATTTATGAATCATTCTCAAATTCTGACGAAGTTAGATTTCATCACTTATGAACTGTTTATTGGATTAGATTCTCTTATCTCAATCTCATCATTTGAAAGATACAAACCCCCACTTCGCCATCTGAAATCATTTTGATTTTCACGTATAACACAACAATTTACCTAGCACCAATTGGTAAATTAGTATTAGACAATTTTGAAACAAATTTATTCGAAAATTTCACCCACCAATGCCCATGAACGTTAAATCAATTTGAAATTTTAATTCTTATAGACTTTAAAACAATCATTAATTTGCCAAACTGCAAGAAAAATATGTAAGGAAAAAGAATTAAAAAATATGAGTTGCTACTTTTTGGGTGGGACCCACCATTTTTTTGGGGCTAGATGTAGGCCAATTTTATGTTAACCAAGAAAGAAAGTTGCTAGCCTCAATAGTGGATCTAGCCTCATTTTTTGGCTCATCGGAGATGAAATTTCTTAGTAGTCTCATGAAGGATAAAACCCCCATTGAGGATGCCTTTACGCACTTGTAATTGGAATAAAAATAAAGAATTCTGATTTTGAGTGCGGATTATTCATGTGTATATTAAGATATAGAAGAATCAAAATTATGTGGAGCCTACATGAAAAATGGAATTCAACTCTTCCAAATGAGGAATTGGATTATGTGGTGGGAGGTGGAAATTGATTTCAGGAATCCATGATTTTTTATCTATTATATCTATTGTACCCTAAATATTTTATAATATGCGAAGTTTGACTTGGGTGTATTTATACCAGTTTGGAAAATGTTTAATTGCAAAGCGAGATCGCAACAAAATTTGTCTTTTTTAAGGAAAAAAAAAATTCAGGTTTTAAAGAGGTGAAAAAGGGGCAAAAAAGTTATGGATTTTATTATAAAGAGTAGAAAGTTTCTATAATTTATATTGTTGTTATGGAAATTAAAGTTTTACCTAGCACATAAATTAATTTATTTAGAATGTGGGTAATTTAGTATAAATTTTAATTCTGATTCAAGAGTATTTAGTAAACAACTTTTATGGAATCACTAGTATTCCTATTCTGAATCCAAACAATTTTGTGTCTCAAATCCCTTCGCCATCACAGGTGAAAGCGAGAAAAAGACGATGAAACCCTTTTTTCTTTCTTTGTCAGCTGACTTGAAAGGTGCTCTCAGTGTACCCTACTACAAAAGGCCGACTGCGACCCAATTAAAGAGGTCAGTCAAGGGAGTTATGATCGACCCAGCCTACCTGGAAACGATGAAGGCATAGGCACTCGATTAGCTGGCAAAAGCCCTCTCCTTAATGATGTTCTTAGCTTTTTAAAAAGGAATTTTTAGAGGTTGGATCTAAGTATCTCTATGAGAGACAGATTATGGATCTTTGGGGTCCAAGTCTCACTCTTTCATTGCTCTCTCTAGAAGCTTCACTTGCGACCTTCTGCTTTCTATCCTAAACAACTTTCATAAGAATCCAATTTTGATTCATCCTCAATTCAATTCCTCTCAAATTGATTACGAATTAGTAAACGTTCTATTAAGGAGTTGGTTTAGTTCAATCAGTGGTTAGCATGGGTAATAGAGATTTGACGACTAACTGTGGATGTCAAAGATTGGTTCGATGAAATCATTAACGCAATTTGTTTTCATGGTTCATCATTAACTAGGCTTTGTTATCGCCGTCCAAGAGTTGATATTTTCACTATAATGATAGCGATGTTAGGTGTATGCTACAATGAGAATAGGGTAATTGAGAGTTTTCATAAGAGAAAGTATGTTGAAGTTGATAAACTTTTTAGGCATGAAGTTTTATCATAAAAACCTTGGTGATATTAGAAGTGGAACTCTCACATATAAATTGTATATTATTTTTATATTTCTTGATATAGAACTTTATTATCCAATAGAACGGTTGGGTAAAACCTCTTTTTCGATTCTAGCGCTGGTGAATCCCATGATGGGGTCATGGGGAGCTTGAAATGCATCTGTGAGTCTTTCCTGTACATAAAAAATGTGAACTAGCGTGGCAAAACGACTAGCTGGTATTTAAAAAAAAAAAAATACATAGCGGTTGGATAAAACCTATTTTTATAGGAAGAAATATTACTCTCTATTTCTCTTCCATTTTAGCTTGGCAAGCATGTGTGCATATCTAACACATTTTGTTTAAATTGTGTACTATTTGCCATAGCCCATAGAAAATTGAATTTAGGGTTTTTATCATAAAGAGTCCCTGAAATTTACCATCACCATCAAGATAGTCCCTAAAATTGAAAATCAATCAATGTAGTCCTTAAAACTAGGGGTCGCAAATCAATGTGATCATTCCATCACAATTCTGTTAAAAATTCTGTTAAGTGTTGATGTGGAACATAAATGGGCCCCACAAAATTTACGGGTTTTTTTTAATCACAAATAATCCCTGAAATTGACTCACACCATCAAGATGGTCCCTGAAATTGACCCACACCATCAAGCTAGTCCCTAAAATTGAAAATCGATTAATGTAGTCCTTGATAATGGGTGTCGCAAATCAATATAATTCTTCTACCTCAATTTTGTAAATTTTTTTGTTATGTGCTGATGTGGATTTAATAATTAATTTTAAAAAGTTGTCTAAATACCTTTTTGTACAAAAGAAATTTTTTTTTTTCTTATAATAGGACCTACTCCAAATAGAGTCACTTCCATAAATTCTCAAGGGCACAAGGCTTAACCAAGGCCTAAGAGGAGGTTTGGAAATAGTTTTCAACCAACAATAGACGCACCTCGGTTATAACCTCATTATTTCACGGCAGACCTCGCGTTCTTTGAGTCACCAGACCACCAAGAAAGCGCCAAACAAGCTCTTCAAAATTAAGGTTGTGAGGATGTTGATCTCCTAAATGTTAACGGTGATGACTGGGATCAGATGTGATTGCAGGACTGGGTTTTTAGGTTCACAACCTTTTATTAACTATTAAATTATTAAACCTATTTGTAATTTTTTTAAATTTAATTAGACTTGTGTGATCCATTTATGTGTTACTTCAACACACAACATAATTTTTGACAGAATTATGACGGAAGAACTACAATGATTTTGGACACTTACTTGTGGGACTACATTGATCGATTTTCAATTTCAGGGACCATTTTGATGTCGCATGTCAAATTCAGAGACCATTTTGATGTCACAAGTCAATTTCAATGACTATTTATAAGAAAAAAAATGACTTTTGAGACCCATTTATGTGCTACATCAGCACTTAACAGAATTTTTAATAGAATTGTGACGGAAATACCACATTGATTTGTGACACCTATTTTCAGAGATTACAATGATTGATTTTAAATTTCATGGGTCATCTTGATGGTTAGGGTCAATTTTAGGGACCACTTATGATAAAAACCCTTGAAAATTTATTGATTATCTATTTAAAGAATGTGTTGTTCTTCACAATGTGATGAAGATTTGATTCATTATTCAGGTTGGTTAGGTGTGTGCTTGGTGGCCACCAACTCAGTCTCTCAAGGCCTTCATATCTCCAATCTCTATGCCAAGTTCTTACTAGAGTCTAGTCCCAATGTCCCAATGGTATTTTTTCTCTTGGCATTTATGACAAGCATTGCAATCCATGCCTTCCTATTCAGAAAATCACATTTTGGTATTTGTGGAATTGCTATCGTCAATATTGGTTTGGGCATTAAGATTGCATTTATTTGAATTTAAAATTACTTGGAACCCTCTGGGATAGTTTTTTTTAAAAAAAAAAAAAATCTGGAAATGGAAATGGATATCTACAAAAACGAATTTACTATTGTCATACTTTTTCAGATAATACAAAATCATGTACTATATTAATTGACACATCCCGGTCCGAGCTCTCATCACATCCTGGGATCGACTCCACCATAGCACGATATTGCCCGCTTTGGGCCCCGACCACGCCCTCATGGTTTTGTTTCTGGGAACTCATATGAGAACTTCCCAATGGATCACCCATCTTGGGATTACTCTCGCCTGAACTCCCTTAACTTTGAAGTTATAATGAACTCCGAAGCCAATGAGCTCCTAAAATGTCTCGTGTTAGGTAGAAATGAGAATATACATATAAGGCTTACATGATCCACTCCCCTGGGCGATGTGGGATGTTACAATCCACCCTCCCTTAGGGGGCCGACGTCCTCGTCGGCACATATTCGGCCAGGGATCGTCTCTGGTACCAAATTGAAACATCCTAGGCTCGACTCCACCGTAGCACGATATTGTCCGCTTTGGGCCCCGATCACGCCCTCATGGTTTTATTTATGGGAACTCACATGAGAACTTCCTAATGCGTCACCCATCCTGGGATTGCTCTCGCCCGAACTCGCTTAACTTTGGAGTTCCAATGAACTTCAAAAGCCAGTGAGCTCCCAAAAGGCCTCGTGCTAGGTAGAGTTGAGAATATACATATAAGGCTTACATGATCCACTCCCCTGGACGATGTGGGATGTTACATTAATTGTTCCGAACGACATTGACATTAAATCTGTTTCATAAATCAATTTCCTGCAAGAGGGGTTTTAGTAAATAACCAAGTATATCTTGTGTGGTCAAAGTTTGTAATCTTTTCAGCTTGTTTTATTAAAATGAAGGCTTGGCTCTTTAAAATTGAGGAGGAGTTCCTCTTTAAAATCTTCAAAAAATAGTTTATAATATGAATAATTTTGATCATACGCACGAAAATTCGTGAAGCAATTACATAATAAATTGAGGAAGAACTCCTCTTCATTTATTAAGGAACCAAGTAAATTCCATTTATTATTTGCGATTCTGATGGTTACGACAATATTGCTAAAGAAACATTTGATACCTAATTTTGTATCAATTGTTAAAGACTACAATTCAGCATGTTGTTCAATATTTTAGTGGATAAAGTTTTGGATTTCTACCCGCACCTTGTGTCACATCCCAACCTAAGGTGCACCACATCCCAGGCCCGCTCCATCACCATAACACGATATTGTCTGCTTTAGGCCCCGACCACGCCCTCACGGTTTTTGTTTTTGGGAACTCACACAAGAACTTCCTAGTGGGTCACCCATCATGGGATTTCTGTCGCGCGCTACTCGCTTAACTTCGGAGTTCCAATGGAACCCGAAACCAGTGAACTCCTAAAAAGCCTCGTGCTAGGTAAAGATGGGAATATACATATAAGGCTTACAAGATCCACACCTCTGGGCGATGTGGGATCTTACAATCCACCCCCTTAAGGGCCCGACGTCCTTGTCGGCACACATCCGGCCAGGGATTGGCTCCACCGTAGCACGATATTGTCCATTTTGGGCCCCGACCACGCCCTCACGTTTTTTGTTTTTGGGAACTCACACGAAAACTTCCCAGTGGGTCACCCATCATGGGATTGCTCTCGCGCGCTACTCGCTTAACTTCGGAGTTCTAATAGAACCCGAAGTTAATGAGCTTCCAAAAGGTCTCGTGCTGGTTAGAGATTGAAATATACATATAAGGCTTACAGGATCCACACCCTTGGGCGATGTGAGATCTTATATCCAGGACTTGAAACACCCCCTCTTCTAAATTAATGTAATAATTTTGAACTCTTCTTCAAACCCTTAATAATGGTCAAACTTAAAAAAATCTATATATATATATATATATTGTAGCATGGTTATTGTCTAATTCAAATTGAATGTGATTCTATTACTGAAATAATAATAATAAATATGATTCCAGTAGGGATTGTTGCCAATTGGTGCTGGTCGTCATGACATTTTTTTCCCTTTTTACTTCGACAATGGTAATTTAGAGAGAATATGTCTTGTATTTGGGTGTATATACTTTTATATTTGTGATTACATCATCCTAATGTGATAGAAACAATGAGGTAATACCAAAAACATTTTATCATGATATATTTTATTATTTAAAATTAGAAAAATCGTGAATCAAAATGATACCTGATTTAAGATAAATCATTGATGAATTGATACCTAATTATTTGTGGATAACTGATTGTCTTGCTTTTTTTTTTTTTTTAATTTTTTTTTAATTTTTTTATTATTTACATGTTAGTTAATAAATGATATTTCATGAATTGAAATGATGGGTTAAGTATGGATAACTACTCAATCTTTAGATGCGATTTCAAATTAGTTTCAACCTTTTAAAACATTCACTTATAAGTAAAAGGTCTTAGGTTTGATTCTCGTCGAAGACAAATTTGAATCATATTATTACTAACTCATTGTGAGGCTCAACCCACCAATCTTTTTTAGTGTAGATAATATTGTTTGTTAAAAAAAAAAAATTCAACGAAATACCTAACGTTTTAAAAATTAGACGGTCGAAAAGGTCACCAGTTTTAAGTAATGACTTTACCAACATTAAATGTTGATGTTTCTAGCATTAAATGATGAGGTGGACAAATACTAAAGTTGGTCTCTACTAATTGTCGTTTTTGGAGCTTTAATTCCCTAAATTGGCTAGCCATGTCTAGCCCTAAATTTGCTTAGCCAAACCACGTCGATTTGGAGATTCAAAACTTCATAGATGACTTGGAAAAAAAAAAAAAAAAACCGTTCTAAAATTGTTCCCATCATGAATTAACGTTGGTGAACTATATGTTCACTTTTCAAAACGTTTGATACTTATTAAGAATGTTTTAAAAGATTAGGATTGATTTGGAATCACTCTAAAAAAATTAGGTGGTTATCTATTAACCCTAAAATGACATTCATTCCTTGCATATCCATTCCTAATTAGAAGGAAAACGAAGATTATAGACATTTTTTTTTTCTCTTTTTCTTTTGGTTTTTTAGCCAAAATGATCTTTGAGATTGGTATAACTTTTCACGTTGATCTATGAGATTTGAAATCGATAGAAATAGTCCTTGAGTTTGTCCATTATTAATTATTTTAATTATCAAATTAAATGAATCAAAACAAAGTGACAAACATAATTATATACTCGTTTTACAAAGAACAAAATAGTCTAATTAATATTTGGTTTGATAAGTAAACATGCTATTATTGGTTTGGGTCTAATTGAGAATGGGAATCAGTGGGCTGTAGCCAACACGAAAATCAAACATTTTTATTTGTGGGCTTCGGCTTCCATTTCTCTTGCAGGCTTTTCTTTGGGTGGAGTGGTCTCTTACCGCTGCTGCTTATTGGTGTATCTTTGTAGCAGACCTTTTTATGATAAATTAATATCGAATTTGTTATTTATAAAATTCAATTAAAACCTATTCATGTACAGGTATTAAAAAAAAAAAAAAAAACTATTAGTATAGCTTTTAATAGAGCTTGTTAGGGTAAGTCTTCAATTTGAACTACTAGTCCAGCTTTGTATTAGATTGACAAGTAAGTAAAATTAATATTTTTTTTGGTACAATTATGATCTTTACTTCCCGTACTAATTGAATAGTCCGAGTTATTAAAAATAAAGAAAGCTTATAGACATCCTTTTGTTACTTGGGCATCTGTGCCTTGTCCTCTTTTACTTGGCTCTTCAATAATGTAGAATTTCCGCCAACTTTCATAAGAGTTTCCAAATTGTCACATTTATCAAACATCCCTTTGATTGATAAAGAGATAAGTATGGAGCGTTTGACCACAAGGTCACATGAGAACGTTATCATGAATAAGCAACACTGCCGACCACCTTCTACTTTGTTCGGCAGTTTCTTTTCCCTTGCATATTCCAAAAGTAACGTTTCATCATGGACCCTCCTCCTTTGCATATTCCATCATCAGCCACTCCTACTCTTATGCTACTTGTTCTCTAAGTTATCACTCTCGCTCATGCAAAATTTCCAGGATTTTCATCCCAAAATACCGATCAATATTCAGTAGTTATGAGCAAGTTATGTCATTTGTTGACGTATTCTAGTTGTTGATATAGTAATGATCGCTTGACCTAGTGACATTCTTATGCCTCTCTGTCAACAAAAAGAATAAAAAAAAAGGAAGATATGTTTGCCTTGCGGATTATTAGTGTATAATGAGAATGTGTACGAGATCTTTTCATTCATGTGTGGAGCAAAATTCTTGCTGAGATTACGCGACACAAGTGTTCAACTTCGATCAAAGGATGGATTTGGTACTCTTGGGTCCCAGTATGATTGTTTTTCAGCATCACATAAGAAAACTTTTTTTTTTTTTTTTTTGAGCAATAATTTTGTAATATAATCTCATCTTCACGTAACAACCTATTTTGTTATAGAATTTATGTTTACACTGTCGACATAATATCATTGTCGTAATAGTAACCTATGTTGTTATAGAATTTACGTTTACACTGTCGACGAGATAGCATTGTCACAATGAAAAACTATTTTGTTACAGAATTTGTATTTATACTGTTGATCATAGTTGTAAAGAGTCGGTTTGCAATTCAAAAAATGCATAATAAAAATAGAGTTTTAACGAAAAGTCCACGGTATTGTTTAATTTAACGAAAAAACACATTTTCATACTAAAAAATCAAACCTGGTACTATTCACTTTACATTTTATTTTGTCATTATCATTAAAATTCAAAGTTTTCAAGTTTTTTTAATTAGTTTTTCTTAATAAAAATCTAGAGATCAATACTTATAGAATGAACTTTTATCTCCATGAACAGAAACATGCCCAAAATATCTTCCAGTGTTATATGATTAATTACGTAAAATGTCATCCTTGTGTAATATATTGCAAATAAATATCTTCACACACAACTGGATCCAGTTAGGTCAAACAGTAGATCATATACTAAGCAAAACTAAACATAACAACAACCACTTCCACAAGTATCACACATTGGTTTTCCCATTTTGCCCCCAAACACCATCATTTTTGTGTTGTAACGAGTTCCGCAGGTGTACACGAGTCCCAATCCCGCACCGATATTGTTACACTTTAATCACTTATATTTGATACACTGAGTTGAATTGTGCTTTGTTGATGAAAGAAGAGCAGTAAGTATTGGACATTTATCTATTTGTGATTTGGGTTCAGTAGTACTTACTGCTCTTCTTTTGCAGCGAAACATTGTTTTACTGAGTTAAAGGAGGTCCAATGAAATTTAGGTGAAGAGTTTTATGTTAAAGGATGTCGGTGCAATTAGTAGTGAAATATATGTACTTTTAAGACATGTTTAATAAGATGAATATGGAAGAGGATGAGAGGAAATAAGCACAGGATAAAAGGAAAGCCCAATAGTTATTTCATACCTTCATTTTTAGGTTTGCCATACTCAAAATCAATGAGAATCACATACATTTCCATTTCATTAACTGTTAATAAACACATAAATATGAACAATACATGTATTTGCAAATCTATTATCTTTAAGTAAAGATGCTTTTAAAATGTATTTGAAATCGACCATTGACCAAGAGCCAACAAAATCCTCTCTGAATTGTTTTGGTGAGGATCCTAGAGGTCTGTAAATCGTATCCGTTCATCGTACATCGTGTGATCAGTTTTTGTCAGGTTCTATTTGCATTTAATTTTAAATAAAAATATTTAAAATGATTTTTGATCGTACGATGTACGATGAACGTATATAATTAACGGATCTCTAAAATCCTTACAAAAATGATTTGGTGAGGATCCGGATTCGACCAAGAGAAGAGATAAACACATTTTTCTTTATTTAAGTACTCTTATTTAATCATGTATGATGTTTTGTTTAAGTTATTAATTATATGAACAAAAAACGTGGAAAAACTCGAAAGAGTGAAAAGCAGCTTGCCATGAACACTTTGGGACAAATTCAAAACACAAGGGTAGTCAGGTCATTGCATAGAGAGAGTACGGATCACACTTCACCCCTTATAAAATAAGGACACCTGCATCTCACACTACTCATCAAAATCCGGACTTTAAGTATCTTCAAAGCAGAGCAGCAGCAGAAACAGAAGAAACCAAATCTCCAAACCTTCCAAAATACAAAACCCAGAAAGAAAAAAAGGCAGACAAAAAGAAAAACCCAGAAAAAAAGAGAGATTCCACAATGGTGAGGACCAGCAACCACTTGATTGGACTACTAAATTTCGTAACTTTCCTCCTCTCGATCCCCATACTGGGCGGAGGAATCTGGCTGAGCAGCCGCGCCAACAACACCGACTGCCTCAAGTTCCTCCAATGGCCGCTCATCGTCATAGGGGCCGCAATCATGGTGGTTTCTCTTGCTGGGTTCGCGGGTGCGTGCTACAGGAACACCTTCCTCATGTGGGCGTACCTGTTCGTCATGTTCTTCGTCATCGCCGCCCTCATCGGCTTCATCATCTTCGCCTACGCCGTCACTGACAAGGGCTCCGGGAGGTCGTTGACGAATAAGGCTTACAAGGACTACTACCTGCAGGACTATTCCGGCTGGCTGAAGGACCGCGTGGCGGATAATGGCTACTGGAGGAAGATTGCGTCTTGTGTGAGGGACTCAAAAACTTGTCAAAAGATTGGGAGGAGTGTGAATGGTGTGCCTGAGACTGCTGACATGTTTTACAGCAGAAGGCTCAACTCTATCCAGGTATGTGAATAATTAAATTCTTATTCATGTTTTCGCATCTGAATTTATTTATTTAAAAAAAAAAAATTGTATGGGATTTAGAAACTTTATTTTTTGATAAGGGCCTTTGTTACTTTGGTGGAAATATCTTGAGCTCCTTTGAGTTTAAATCTGTAACTAATTTAACAAAATCTATTAAAAAAAAAAAAGAAAACTTTATTATTTGGTTTTGTTCATATTCGTTGGAGGTTTATTTATTTATAAAAAAAAGATAATCTACACTAAATTTGTTTTAAGGATAATTTCGGTTCTCATTCTTCATTTTTGTTTTCATTATTAAATTTTTTTTTTCAATTTTTTGTTCAAGATTCTTAGATTTTTGTCCATGTCATTATTTGAATATTAAATTATTTACATATTATAATATGTCAATTTTAAAGATAAATACTTTATTAATTATTTACAAATATTTTTCATATATAATTATTTGCATATTATAATATGTCAATTTTAAAGATAAATACTTTATTAATTATTTACTCATTTTTAAAATTTGCACCAATATTCTGTCTAGTTTTATTTTGTACCTATAATTTAAAATTTTAATATGTATCCATATTTTTTAATTTAATTTAATTTGTACCCATAATTTTTTTGCTAACTGTATTCACGTTAATTGCATGTATTTACTTTATGTTTTAAAATATATCAACATTTTTTTTTAATATAGGTTGATAATTACGTGGGTGCAATTTTTTGTGTGCTAGAAATAGGTGGAAAACAATATTACTCGATTATTGATTTTTAAGTAATTATTATATTGTGCAAATACTATTTGAATTGGTTTAAATTTCATAATTTGTGTGACATTAAATACATAAATACAGAAGTTTAATCCCTTCCATAATGCTAGAAACTTCGCTCAAACTATTTAAACAAACAACGTTTTATTTTAACAATGAGATTGATTAGAGATCAGAACTAAAATGATCCTTTATTTAAATTATGGAAAGGAGTTCGATTTGGGTCCAAAGGGAGCAAATAAGCAACTTGATTAAGCCAAAGTTCGTAATAGTTGAAGTTTTAGTATTGAGCGAAGGATCAATTTCAGGAACACTTAGTCTCGAATTTTGACGGAGGAAAGTAGTTGAAATAAAAATAATTTAGGGTTCCATCTCATGGGACAAGATTATTTCACTTATAGTGTTTAATGGTTTTTTATTCAAGTTAAAGTTGAAATGATTAATTTGTGGGTTAGTGGTAGTAGATCTGGTTTTGGATTTTAATGGATTGATGAGATCCTTCAAATTTGCTAGGGAAGATACAATCTGACAAACCAGGGGTGGGGTTTGAGGTTAAGTCCACCTTTTAATTGGTTCTTGTATTGTACCAATAAGTTTGCCTTTTTGTTAAAAAATCTTGCTTTAAATTTATCAGTTATTTTTTTAAACAAACAAAATTATCTACACTAAGAGCTTAAATTCAACAATTATTCATACGCCACATTTTTTATATTTTTTATAACTTTTTAATTTTGACAAACAAAGGAATAACATTGTGTTTCCTAGGCCAAACCATCAATTAAATTGAAGGAAAACTAATGAAAAGAGTAAAATGAATAGTAGCAGGTTTGACTTTTTAGCGTAAAAATTTGATTTTTTGATAAAATGAACACTACTGCGGACTTTTCGTTAAAACTCTCTTAAATTTATAGGCTCATGTAAAAGTTAAAATAATATAAAATTCTTCATGTAATTACAAGTTAAAACATAATACTTTTAGTACTGTTATTTACAGTTTAAAATTTTCTTTGTATTCTTAAAAGTAAATGAACTTATTAAAAACATACTATAAGATTTTTAGACCGTCAATATCAACCCTAAGCTTTTTCAACAATGATATAATGGCACAATGGACTGGGCGGGGAGCTTAACCGATAAAATACCTAATTCCCATAATTGTGTCTGCATTTCATCAGTGGAAGTGATGTTAACAAGATACCACTTGTTAAACCCCACTGCGCATAAAAACAGAAAAGCCCACTTGTAGCCTTGTTACACTTTCTCTCAAGATACTTATTAACACTCATTAAAAAATACAAAGTAACTTATCGACAACGGGTATTCGAATTTGAGATGTCTACGTAATTAAAAGAAAAATATCATTAAACAAAGAGCTAACTAGTAAAAAACCAACCGACCTAAAATTCGAGCAACTCTTAGAAGTCAAGAGAGTCCTATAAAATGTTTTAAGAAGGAAGGTTCACATGTTATCTTTATGGTAACAGAATTTCTTTTTAGGTTAAACATCCTTTTCTCATATTTTGTCTGGTACTTGTTTTAGAGGTAGGAAATAATAATGGTGCACCTTGGAACAAACTTGGATTTGACATAAAGTTTTCCCATATCTTTTTTGGGCTCACTTTTCGTTTTATTTTATTTTATTTTTATTTTTTTGTATATTTTTCTTTGTCCATTAAAAAATTAAGTCCACACATTATTGGTGTAACCAAGAAAAAGTGTCTTTAACTTCTTGGTGGAAAAATGCAACGTTCCAGATATTATCCAACAGGATCCGGTTTCTTTTGATGAGGATTCTGAGAATTTGTGAATCGTGTCTTTTTATTGTACATCGTGTAGTTATTTTTTATCAAGTATTGTTTGTGTTTAATTTTAAATAAAAATATTTAAAATAATTTCTGATCGTACGATGTACGATGAACGAACAAGATTGACAGATCACTAGAATCCTCATAAAGAGGATCCCGGTTCAGATATTATTGAGCATGTTCCATACTTCACATGTTGGAACGTCCAATTTTAAAATCACTAGAGAAGAAAGAAATAATTTCAAAGAACTATAACTTTATTTATAGCGTCAACCAAAACTACAAGGACCAAAATTATTCTTTGGCCTATTTATACATAAGTATGGTATATGGCATTACTTAAGGGTGATCTGTTTCACTTGCTCAAGTTAGAATCTGTAGCTATTAGGAAAACATAGCAAAATATGAAGGAAAAGTAATTGAAAATCACAGAAAAAGAAAACGTTTCTTTCGTAAGGACGGTATATGTGCGTGCGAGCGAGCGAGCGTGTATTTGTATTGATATGATGACTGAAGTACCATTTCCCCCTCATTTGTTCTACAGTCTGGCTGCTGCAAGCCCCCTACAGAATGTGGATATAGCTACGTGAACGAGACTGTCTGGACCACCGGAGCAGGTTTTTCCGGGACCAGTACGGACTGCACACTGTGGAGCAATGACCAACAGCAACTCTGCTATTCCTGCAATTCTTGCAGAGCTGGTCTCTTGGCCAGCATCAGGAAGAGCTGGAGGAAGGTCTCTGTGGTCAACATTGTTGTGTTGATCATCCTAGTTATCTTCTATGTGATCGGTTGTGCAGCATTCCGCAACAACCGTCGGATTGACAACGACGAACCCTATGGCGAGGCTCGGATGACAAAATCACACCCAAGTGCTTTCCAACTCTAATTATAGTGGTAGAGAATTTAATACGTGAAAAAACTATGTGAAAAATCTATGTTAAGGTTTTCGGGGTTGCACTTATAGGACTTACTTGTCTTAGTCAAGTGAGCATTATGAATTTGGTTTGAATTTCGATAATTGGGCCGTATATGTGAATTATTGGTACTCTATAGCCTTGTAGACTCTATTAACCATCTGCTGGAGAGGAAAAAGGATGCCAATTTGCTTGATTTTTCTTCGGCATGTGTTTACACTAACTGCAATCACGACGTGGAAAGCGGTAGTGTAGGTGCTTGATTTGGTGGCGTTGTGTTGTGTTGGGGTGTGATGTACCTCGACGATGTGCAAAAGTGTCCACACTTTGTACATATACGTCTGAAGGACACGTAGTTTGCATTACTCTTTTTATGTAAGTTGCACAGATGACATTGAAATGCAGAAAATCAACTCTAAATTGAATTCCCCAGATGTGAAACACATTCATTTAACTTGCAACATGAACATGGAAATTGTAAAATTAGAAAAACGATTATATTCGACCACTGACCTCGTTCCATTTTCGACTACTCTCTTGCTTGTGATTCCACATCATCTGATGTGTCTTCCTCGCGGCTTTGTTCCGGACTCCATCTTGTAACTGTGCGCTCGTCAACCATGTAGTTTGCCAAACACGACGGAGAATCATCATTGTCACCATTTTTACTAATAGTTAGAACTAGCAATGTCTTTACAACACCTAAACAAAGCCTTAAGGTGCAATGAACATCAGACCACACCTTCAATCGCCCATTTGCTTCAGCATCTCCTTCTGATGACACAAGCACAGCATATTCAGAATGGACCAAACTCGGATGGTGACGGTAAGCAACAAAGTCCGCACCATATTGAAGTCCGGGTCTCACAACCCAATTTTTGGTTCGAAGGTGAGAATACGCCTTGTAAAATACAGGAAATCCAGCTTTTTTGGACTTCATGCACTGCCAAAGCTCTTGATCGTCCTTCAGGCGTTTATCTTCGCCTGCTATCTTGAGGCACTTTAAAGAATAGCACAGGAAAAATGCCTCTTCCATGCCCAACTGAAACCACTGCCTATCCTTATCGGCATTAACAATCGGGTGGCCAAAGTAGGCATGACCGAAGAGAAGGGCTTGTTCTTCTTCTGCAGCAAGAAGTACGCTGCTCCCGCATAAGATTCCTCGGGCATCTGATTGGATAAGAGACGACTGAAGCTTCAATACTATCTTTGACATTGGATCTGCAAGTGCTTTAGCTTCCGCACCTTTTCCTTTCCATCTAGGCCCCATTCGATCCTACAATAAGATCAAACACAATACAACAAACAAATTATCGCCCTGAAATTCAGCTTACAAGCATTGCTCCATGCACCCAACAATCAACTTATCGCCCCGAAAACCAACTTATTGCTGCTGCCAGCATTGGAAATCTCTGTTCTTAATTTGCTACAATCAAAATATAAAAAAATTCAAAACACAAACTGATTCAAAATTAGCGATACTCTACATTAATGATTAATCTACGCTAAACGGAAGGGGAAGGATTTGAATACGCTGAAGAGGAAGGTCCTAACCAACAATCCACCACTTAGCAAAGTTACAAATTTTAATTGATTCAAAGAGTATTAGAAACCCACCATTTAAGTTATAAGCATTAAGTTCAATTCTCGTCAAATACGAATTTGAACCACGTGATTGCTAACCTATTGTAAAGCACTGAGGCTTAGCCTACTTTTCCACCCATAATATCTTTTGTTAAAACATAAAAATGAAAACAAAAATGAAAATTCGGGAAGCAAACCTTTTCGTAGACGAAGAAGAAGCTCTCTTGTGGATGTGATTGTTCAAATAATCACACACTTGGGAAGTTTGTCCTCGAGCTTCTGCACTACGCTCCTTCAAAGTTTTAAGCGGCGCCGTTTTGCTAATCGGCTTTCCTTGTACAGAATTGAGAATCTGCAACACAAGTAGAAGGGAGGACTGTTACCCAATTCGCGCAAACCCTTGGAGATTTCCGATTTGGTCGATTAATCCTATTCGTGAATCGTCTGCGACCCAATTTGCTAAAACCTTGGAGTTGGAGAGATGGTGGATGTTTGGCCCGGGCTGCTCGCGGTGGCGCCAAAATTGCAGCGGCTCGGGGGAGGAGACCTATTTTCTCACGGAGGAAGACCTATTTTTGTTTTAAATTTTCATTTCTGTAATTTCACGAAACGGTGAGTTTTACGTGAGAGTCTCGTTTCTAATTTTTTTACACGTTCATTAATTTTTTGTATTTAATATTTTTTAATTTATCTGAACTGATGACTGAAAATTAAAAAGAAAGCACATAAAAAATGAAAATGAACATGTTAATAGCACTACTTTTTTGTATTATTTTCGAAGGAGCCAATTTTGGTGAGATTATTGATTCAAAATTTATATTTCTTGTAAGAAATTTTTTTTCTACAATTAACATTCTAGAACGAATTTTGGCAGGAAACGGCATACCCAGTGGGTGTTACCCACCACTTTGCCAACCTAGTAACTAGAGAACTTATGAGTAGGCCTGTGATACTAATATATTGAAATCGTGGAAGAATCACATTAACAATAAGCGGTAAAATTTGAGTGTGATACCAATTTATTAAAATTATAAGTGCAATATATTAAACTGTGCGTGATAAACATATTGAATACATCCTAGTGTAGTAGGAGGTTATAAGTATCTAACTCAACTGTCTGATTCTTATATGTAGATATCACACTCACTCAAACTACTGGAAAACATAACAAAAACCACATGGTTAAGCTTTACAAAACTAAAAAAAAAAAATGATAAATTTCTCCAAATAAAAAAAAAAAATCGAGTTGGAGAATTGAAAGCTTCAAGTTTCGATCCTAACCGTTGAACTAAAACTTGATGAACAAATAGTCCATTTCATCTTAAGGGCACAATGCTATCTTCAAAGCTAGCAAGTAAGGTCAATCGAGTATCATACTGGAATCCCCATTCGGAGGGCAAAACAATTTCACTTTCCCTAAAACTTTTACTCTTCATATTGTAGAGATGCAGTCTCACATGATTCGGGTGTTGTCTGCTTAACTTCGAAGATTGGAGGAGGAGCTCACCTGTGTGAATGGAACAGAAAGGGACGGGGTAACCCAATTCATTCCAAACAAAGGGAAATCTGAAAGTCTCCTTAACCCACACTTGATTTTCGTAGTCCCTCAAAATCCATAACCCCATCATATTTTGTTGTGTCAACTGCTCGTCGCCAATTAACGCCAAACATCCAAACACTTCAACTATATTCCCATGTGCAAAGTTAAATTTATGTATAGCGCAATTATAATCACGAGGAAGTGGGATTGTTCTGAATTTCTCGTCTCCAATGTCGAAAACCACTAAGATATTTTGCGTGTCATGCATCCAATGTATGGCGCCATTGACACTCACATTTCTCCTATGAAACGGGCACTTGAAAGGATCAAAAGGTAGGTCATTAAGGTCTAACTCTATGCACCTCCATAAACTTGTGCCTAATTTGAATATCTTGAACATAAAAGTCATACCCCTTGTCATAGAATCACGAGGCTGAAACCTTTGTACTTGGAGAACTTTATACTCATTTGTAAGAGGACTAAACCCTAAGTGATGTGTAGAATGGGCACTACGGCAGCACCTGGGAAATGCATGTGGAAGAACAATAAACTCCCGTGTTGAGGGATTGAACATGCGAAGAAGATTATCACGATTGGCTTGATTGTGATGGGGGAACATGGTATTCGAAGGGTAAAGGAAGACCAAGCCGTTGATACTCTCTGCATTGTAGAGACGTTGATTGAAGGACAATGTTGGAAGGTTTAGAAGGTGCGTGGCAGCTGTTGGAATTCCTTCTTGGTTGATTTGCACAGAGAGGAAGTGTTGTTGCCTTGTGGATTTGTCCCAAGTAGTGAGGAGGAGGTGATTGAGCTTGTTACGGTGGAAGGTTTGATGGGCGTCGACAAAGGAAGGGCTGCGGACGAGAGAGGACCAAGACTTGCCTACGCATCTGAATCGCATGAGGGACTTGGACGGCAGCCTTGGTAGTATCTGAAAGCATACAATTTCGCTTGGGAGCTCGGAGCCAGCTGATTCCATGTCTTGATCCATACTCTAGATTTCCTTCTTAAGGGATAAGTTACCTTACAAGTAACGAGTCACAACTAGTTTTGTAGTGGCCGATGGAGAAATTGGGAAATCTAAAGTTCATATTTTGTATCCGAATAATTGACAAGTTCTAAGTTTGAATGTATTTCTATATGTGTATGCTAACTATGCAGTTTATTTGTCTCACTTTACAAGGTTCAAATCCCTTAACAACTCCGTCGAAATTCGTGTAGCATGAAAGAGACCTTTTTTTTTTCTTTTCTGAAATGTATGTCTATTGAGATTTTTATAAACACCTAAACCCAAATAAAATTACAAAGAACATTACATGGCCGACTTTTTAGTCAAAGTAGTCCTTGATTAGCACAACTTATCAATTGACGCAATACAAAGCTAATAAGGATTACCAGCTTTAGTCCTTAAAGAACAAGTTCTGCAGTCCACCAGAATTTGAGAGAAATCCAAAGGTTTTGTTTGATTAATATTGATGAAAGTTGAGTTTACATTGGAAATCAACGCTTCTAAAGACATAAAATCAGAGGCTCAAGAGTCTTTGGATCAAACAATGACAATGAAATGAAAAGTCCAATTTTTATCAACATAATTTAAAATGCGGCTGGAAGCCTAAACATCCTCAAATGGCTAAAATCCCCCGTACATATAAAAAAATTGTGTGTTTAAACCGGCGCGTTGTTCTATTTCCAGGAATGTATCACGAGCTCAAATCGAAGCTCATACGCTAAATTTGAAAATTCCCGCTGAATCTCTTTGTCTTCTTCGCTCCATTTTCATCTTCAATCCATTCGGCTCAGTGGTGAAGCCACTTGAGGACAAGGAGAGGCCCAAGCCTATCCTAAAGTTTCTTCACCTTGTAGCTTTTGTTTGTGTGCTTTTGGTTGGATACTCTGCATTTTTCGACTTGTGTGCTTTTACTCCTAGCTAGCTTTATTATGTTTTTCTAATCGACAAGAAAATGTGTTTTACAATAGTATTGTTGCGACTTGTGTGCTTTTACTCCTAGCTAGCTTTATTATGTTTTTCTAATCGACAAGAAAATGTGTTTTACAATAGTATTGTTGTGAAACCAAAGCCTTATATCAACTAGTATTCCTCAATTAATTCACTATTTTGCATGACAGATTAATGTCTTAAAGTGAAACCACGCATACTTAGAAAAGAGGAAGACTTTATATTGAGAGACAATTTTCTTAGCTAGTTTTGTAGTGGCCGATGAAGTATGGGAATTGGGAAATCCAAAGTTCATAGTTTATATCTGAAGAATAGACAAGTTCTAAGTTTGAATGTATTTCTATATGCGCATGCTGACCATGCCGTTTAGCTGCTTTGGTGAACTAGCTTGAAAACTCCAACAAAATACAAAAATAACTTATTTCAAAATTCAAAAAATGAAAGTAATATTAATTGCAGGTTCATGACCTTCCACTAGGTTACTATTTGTCACACTCTATCCGATTCAAAGTTTGAACATCTGACTATGCAGTTTATATGTCTCACTTTACAAGGTTCAAATTCGTTAATAATTCTGTCAAAATTCTTGTAGCATGAAAAAGATCTACTTTTTTTTTTCTTCTGAAATGTATGTCACATGAGATTTTTATAACAACCAACCCAAATAAAATTACAGAGAACATTACATGGCCATATCAAGACCAATCAAAATTACAAGGTTCGATAAGATTAAACAGCAGGCAAAACAGAATACATACCAATGTATGGCATTTGATTCAGACGATCCAATAGGCCATCGCATCTCATCGTAAGGGCACAATGTTATCATCATAACCCACAACTAACTTCAATCGAGCATCGTTAAGAAATGTCCAGGGTAGGCCAATTTCACTTCCCCTAAAGCTTTTACTCTCCATATTGTACACATGCACTCTCACATGGTCCGGCGGTTCATGCACATGTAATTCAATAGATTGGAGGAGGAGCTCACCATTGTGAATGGTTCGCAATGGAACGGGGCATCCTAACGCCCTCCAACGAAGGGGAAACGTGATAGCCTCCCTAATCCACACTTGATTTTCGTAGTCCTTCAAAATCCATAACGCCATCATATTCTGTGATCTCACCAATGTCTTGTCACCTATTAGAGCCAAACATCCGCCCACCTCAACCACATTTCTTATTGATTCTCCCATGGGGTAACCAATACGATGTATAAAACAGACATAATCTTGAGGAAGTGGGATCACTCTGAATTTCTCGTCTCCAATGTCAAAAACCACTACAACACTTTCTTTCAAATGCATCCAATGCATGGCCCCACTGATGCACACACTTTGCACTTCAAACGGACACTGGAGAGGTTCAAAGGGGAGATCATTACGGTCTACCTCTAGGCGCCTCCATAAACTAGTACCTAATTTGAAAATCTTGAACATGAAGGTCATATCCGTTGGAATTGAATGGTGAGGCCGGAACGTTTGCACTTGAAGAACCGTATACTCGTTTGTAAGAGGACTAAATCCAAAGTGATAGGTAACGTGGGATCTACAGTATGTAGGTGAAGCATGTGGTAGAATAATAGACTCTCGGGTGCATGGGTTGAATATGAAATTGGGAGGATCAAGATATGCTAGGGTATGATGACGAGATGAGGTGTTTGAAAGGTAAAGGCAGACCAAGCCATTGGTGCTTTGCACATTGTAGAGACGATGATCACTGGCCATTGGAAGGTTTAGAAGGTGGATGGCGGGTGTTGGAGTTCCGTCTTGGTTGATTTGTGCAGAGAGGAAGTGTTGTTGTCTTGTGGCTTTGTTCCAAGTGGTGAGGAGGAGGTGAGTGAGCTTGTTCCGGTGGAAGCTTTGATGAGCATCGACGAAGGAAGGGTTGCGGACGAGAGAGGACCAAGACTTGCATACGCATGTGAAGCGCATCAGGGATTTGGAAGGTACCCTTGGGAGTATCTGAAAGCATATAATTTCGTTTGGGAGCTCGGAGCCAGCTGATTCCATGTTTCTCTTCTACTTTCTTGGATATCCTTACTAGTCACAAATAATTTTATACAGGTAGATTGTGAATGGAAGAACTTAAGTTCATAGCATAATTGCCGGATTCGGTCAAATTCAAATTAGACAAAAATTGAAGAAACAACTGAAAAACGCTCTTGGCTAATCTACAGAGAGAGACTTACAAGTACGATCATCTCTTCAAGAACAGAAGTGAATTGCTTGTCCCCTTTGAGAAGAGCTTAACACTGGGGAGGTTCCAATTTTGAGCTGGCCTTGCTTTCGGGACTTTGATTATCTGACATGATTGAGATGAGGGAGAAAGAGGAGGGAAAGTGAGAGTGAAGTTCGTCCTTGTGTTCGTCGGCGAAGGAGAAGAAAGGAGAGGTGGGGGAGAGTCGGAGAGGAGAAGAAAATAATGATTAACAAGGGAAGGGAAAGGTTAATAAGAAAATTCATTATTTTATTAGTAAGAATATTTTAATAAGAGAGCTACTAGACTCATCACATTGTCTTATTTTCCCATCCACGTTATAATCCCACCCACCTTAAAAAGTTAAAAAATTAAAATGCTATTTTCCCACCCACTATTAATCTCAAAATAACCATTAATATTGTTGATCCTAAAAACTACCCAGCATATGTGGCGCACATGTCGAGTAATTAATAAGCTAACTACATCATTCGATTGTGTGCGGGGTGTACCAACTCTTCGGCCGAGCTCGGCCGAGAGTAAAATGTGTTGATGTCACGTTGGGTGCGCTGCTGACTTCTTGATCTTGCGACTGCGGTCGAGGAAGGAACACGTTTTGCTCTTCGGGTTCTAGAGCCTAAAGACAAAGCTGCTAGTTCTGCGAAGTTTAATATCAAATTTGGATTTCAATGTGCCGAATGTAGTAACCTGTAATACCTCACTTCGCCGAGAAGGCTAATGAGATGATCTCTGCCAATAAGGATTTGAAAATCCTTCTTGACTGAGACTTGGATAAATAACTAGTCGGCCGAAAAGTAGTGCTGTTTATCCAAACTGAAGGTGCTCTTTGATCGGCTGATTCTACGGCTCCAGTACTGTTTATCCAAACTAAAGATGTCGCCGGTTGCCTTCACAGTGCTGTTTATCCAAACTAAAGATGTGCCGGCGAAAAAGGAAAATAAAAATCTCAAGGTTGTTGAGAGGTTTCACGTTGAGCGAGAGTTTGCGCATGACAATTTGTGTATTGAATTGGAGGGCTCTTCTTGTTGCCGCTACCTCTGTATTTATAGGTTTCAATTCTTGCTTGGCACGACCCGGACGATAAGCAGAAGATTTCAATTACACCCAAAGACTTCGTAATGGAATATTCTGAGAAGTAGAATGATGACCACATGCGAATCTAGACGACAAATAGGGACTCTGTATGCTAACCCTATTTTATTCCAACTTTGACTTATTATTATCCCATCAGAACTTATTTCATCATAGCCTAGCCTACCTAGGCTTCTTTCCTCACCATCATAGCCTAGCCAAAAAGTAATCATTATCCTCCGTCATAATTAAACTCATCATGCATGCATCTTGATCAAATGAATTTCAAATTCATTTTTAGCTTTCAAGTGCCGTCAGACAACCCAAATCAAATCGAACTGTACTACTTACTTGGGATATAATTCGCATCCTATTTATCTGGTTTAAGAAGATGTAGATATTAAGAAAATAATTATTATGATAAAACCATCATATTATCCTTTAACAATAATAAAATTATCTTCTTCCATCTGACGGTTGGTAGCTATGCCTACTTAACGGCCTTGATTGCACGGGCCGATGATGTAATTTTGGGTCCAAATAAATATATAGATACATATGGAATTATAAAATTGTCTCTTAAAAAATTTAAACAAGTAAAAAGGTCTGCAAATTCAAATGGAAACGACAGAGGTATCTAAATTCAAAGAATTCGACAACCCAAATTCAAAAATACGATGGACAAATTCAAATGACCCACACACAAATTATTCTTCTACCTTTTCAATGGAAACATAATCTTCTACCCCTTCCGTAGAAACGTCATTTTCCACCTCTTCAATGAAAAAGTCATCTTCTAAGTCCATTGATATTTTTTATGAGTAAATATCAGATTACTACCCTCATGTTTCATGGTTTTCAACATTTAGTACATCAAGTTTTTTTCGTCCCAGAGTCATACCTAAAGTGTAAATTTTAGGACAGTCTTATACATCCGTTAGTCAAACTGTTAAGTCTTTCGTTAACTGATGACGTGGCGCCCACGTGGACAATGATTGGACGCCATGTGTCAATAAGGATCCCATGTGAATATTAAAAATTACAAAATTACAAAAAACAAAAACAAAAGGTTGTTCTTCCTCAACCTCGATCGTCCCTCCCTTCTCGACTTCCACCCATATGTGCAAATCTAACCCTCTCCTTCCTTCAACGACCCACTCAATTTAAAAAAAAAAAAAAAAGTTCCTCTGCAACTCATACCTTCCCCCAACCCCCTCCCTCCCTTCTTTCCTTTGTAACCCGTACCTACTAAGAGAAGCGGGGAGATAAAACAATGAATCATCTCAAAAAATGATCTTCCATCCAAACTGTGATCCTAAGAAATTAACCACTGCCGATGCTTACCTTCCCCCAACCCCCTCCCTCCCTTCTTTCCTTTGTAACCCGTACCTACTAAGAGAAGCGGGGAGATAAAACAATGAATCATCTCAAAAAATGATCTTCCATCCAAACTGTGATCCTAAGAAATTAACCACTGCCGATGCTTCTGAAATCAGATTCGGTTAAAAGCAAATACAAGAGAAGTCTGAGAGAAGGAGAAAAGGAGGCCAAGTTTATAAACCTAATCTGAATCCCATCTCTCGCAACCATTTTCAATTTCTTTTCCTTTTCTCGGCTGTAATTTTCAAAATCCCTCAATTAATATTTAGAAGAATTTTTGGGGCTGACCTAAAAACCTTTAAGATTTAGGTTTCAAAGAGTCCATGGTTTCTCAGAAGGGCCAAAACAGAGTCTTCATTTTCTGGAGATCGCAACTTGAAGATCTTGGATGCCGAGATTGCACCTTCTGAGGACAACCCACATGAGTTTATGAGGTAATTGACTGTGAAATGATGGTGTTGGGTTTCTAAGATTTTTGATGTGAAGGGTCTGTAAAGCAACTGATTTGGAAGGGATTGAGAAAGGTAGAAGACGGATGGTTTTTGGGTTGACCCGCACCAGATCAGTAGCCAGTTCGGGGTTCCGACTCAGTAACTCTTTGGCAAAGCAGAGTGGCCTAAAAGCTGTGAAGTGGAGAGGGTGTGCATAGGAGGAGAGAGATGACGGTTATAACGAGAAAGTGGAGATGGTGTGCAGAGGAGGAGAGAGAGGAGGGTTAAAGAAGGGAGGGAGAACAAGAAGATGTTCAAAGGAGAAGAGCAGTTTTTTTTTTTTTGTCGTTGTAATTTTGTAATTTTTTTTTAAAATTTAATATATAATATATAATATTTTTAATATCCACTTGGGACCCTCATTGACATGTGGGCGCCACATCATTAGTTAACGGAAGACTAACGGATGTGTGAAACTGTCCCAAAATTTACATTTTAGGTATGACTCTAGGACGAAAAAAACTTGATGTACTAAATGTTGAAAACCTCGAAACATGAGGGTAGTAAACTGATATTTACCTTTTTTTTATTTTCTTTGAATGAAAGGAGATGAAAATATGAGTTAGGGTTTAACGTAGACAAATCTTCTCCCACGCCCAACTTTTTTTATTTATTTATTTATTTTTAAATTAAGCAAAACAAGATAATTAATGTCCTTATCAGTCTTTTTGCATATCGACATTTGTAATTAAATTTTTTTATTAAAAAGTGGATGGGAAGATAAGACATTGAGATAAGAATAACATCGTTCTTAATCATAATTTATACCATTTGACTAAACCCAACCACCTAATATTTTAATTAACAAAAAATAAAATAAAATTTGATTCACTTTATTACTAAACAATTTTAGCACCGAAGATTTAGTGGATGCAAAAAATACAAGATCAATTTTAAGTTATTTGTTTCTTAAAATACTAATATGTCTGAAGGACATTGGAGGTTATTGAATTGTTTGTATGCAGCAAATTTTGATTTTTAAACTTTAAAATTGTACCACAGTAAACTGGGGTGTTTTTTCAAAAGAGGATGAGAATTTCAAACTTGCGCACGAGTATTTTCCTCCAAATAAACCAAAAGTAAACAAAAAGTAGAGCTTGTTATAAATAGGTCAAAGTTAGAGGAATAACCTTTTTAATTGTAGGTGCAAGGTAGATATAAAATGCCACACTAAAACTATAGCACAAGAGGATAACAAATAAAAGGCAGAGGAATAGATGATGTTACTGATATTTCTCTCTCGTTTGCTTCTTCTTATATTTTCTGTTACATGAAAACATGCGGAGTGCTCTATTTATAGAGCAACTCCAAACTGATGCAGTTAATGCATTTTGAAATTTACGACACTTCGTCTGACTATACAATCTCTATGTATTCAACTTTCACTTTGCATGGGCATTGAAAACTTCTGCCCATGCTGAAGAATTCTGCTAATGAACTGTGGGCATTCATTGCCATCAGACTTTTCAACACTCCCCCTTGAATGCCCACATATCAACATGAGTTGCCTCGTTAAAACCTTGCTTGGAAAAACCCAGTGGGAAAAAAAAAACCATAGCGAAGGAAAAAGAGTACAACTTTTCCTGGATCGTTGATATAGTGTCAATTATGCTTATGTTGCCTCGTTAAAACCTTGATAGGAAAAACCCAGTGGGAAAAATCCTAATCGAAGGAAAAAGAGTACAACAAGCATGTATCATGGATACTCCCCCTATATGTTTCTCCCCCTGATTCCGCATTCTCCAAATTTAACTATTTGGTAAGTCCACGTAATCCGATGCCTTGCACTAACTTCTGAAATGTGCACTTTGGTAGAGATTTGGTGAACAAGTCTGCCAGATTTTTATTTGAACGGATTTGTCTGACTTCAATAATTTTAGCCTTCTGAAGCTCATGAGCACTGAAAAACTTTGGAGATATGTGTTTAGTCTTATCGCCCTTGATGAATCATTCCTTCATTTGGGCAACACAGGCTGCATTATCTTCATGGATGACAGTTGGGTTGTTTGTCTTCGAAGCTAGACCGCATGAATTCCGAATATGATGGATCATTGATCTTAACCAAGAACATTCACGACTTGCTTCATGTAAAGCAAGTATTTCTGAATGATTTGAAGATGTAGCAACTAATGTTTGCTTGGTTGAGCGCCATGAGATTGTTGTATCTCCATTCTTAAACACATATCCAGTTTGTGAGCGGGCTTTATGCGGATCAGAGAGGAAACCAGCATCTGCATATCCATCAAGGACCTGATCATTTGTGGAGTTCTTTGAGTAGAAGAGACCCATGTCTGTTGTCCCACGAAGGTATCGCAATACATCTTTGATACCCTTCCAATGGCGAATTGTTGGAGCAGAGCTATACCTGGTCTAGTACATTGTGCTAAATACAACAAAGCACCTACTACACTCAGATATGGTACTTCTGGACCAAGGACCAGTTCATCATCTTCTTTTTGACGAAATGAATCTTTCTTAATGTCCAAAGAACGAACGACCATTGGCGTGCTTAGTGGATAAGCCCTGTCCATACCAAATCGCTTCAGAAAATTTTCAATGTAAGCTGATTGGTGGACCAAAATTCCACTAGCACAATGCTCGATCTGCAGGCCGAGACAATATTTTGTTTTTCCAAGGTCTTTCATTTCAAATTCGCTTTTCAGATATTCAGCAGTTTTATTGAGCTCTTCAGGAGTTCCAACTAGATTCATATCATCAACATATACTGTCACTATAGCGAATCTAGAATTGGATTTCTTAATGAACACACAAGGGCAAATAACATTGTTGATATACCATTCTTTGATCAAATACTCACTGAGACGATTATACCACATTCGTCCAGATTGTTTCAGACCATACAATGATCGCCTTAATTTGATCGAGAGCATACCTCGTGGTTTGTTACTTGTTTCAGGCAACTTAAGTCCTTCTGGGGCTTTCATATAGATGTCAGTATCTAATTCTCCATATAGATACGCAGTGATGACATCCATAAGTCGCATGTCAAGTCTTTCTGAAACCACTAAACTTATTAAGTAACGGAACGTAATTGCGTCCATTACAGGAGATTATGTCTCCTCATAATCAATTCCAGGTCTTTGAGAAAAACCTTGTGCAACTAGTCGTGCTTTGTATCTTGCGATCTTGTTTTTCTCATTGCGTTTCCTTGTGAATACCCATTTGTAACCCACGGGGTTTACACTAGGCGGGGTTTGGACTACTGGTCCAAAAACATTCCGCCTTTCCAAGGAATTTAATTATGCCTGGATTGCATCTTTCCACTTAGGCCAATCCTGTCTCTGTTTGCATTCATCAACAAAGCGGGGCTCAATATCATCACTTAAGATGATTTCAGTGGCTACTGCGAATGCAAACATATCATTGATGATTATTTCATTCCGATCCCACAATTCATTTGTACATGCATAATTTATAGAGATTTCTTTGCTTTCATGTACTTCTGTCTCTTCAGGGACATATGTCTCATCAAAGACATTTTCTTTCTCTGGAAGTCCAGAATCATGAATTGTGGATGTATCATTCATTTTCTCTTCTTGAATGATTTCATTTGGATTCAATTGTGCCCTCGACCTTCTCTTTCGAGGGGCTGAATCTTTTGAACCTTGGGGTCTACCACGCTTCAGGCGTGCACCAGATGAATCATTCGCTGCCACTTTATTTTGTCCAACAGGGACATCAATTCTTGCAAGTGCATTTGCAGCTGGTATATATGATTTTGTCACTTTCATAGCATCATTAAATGCATCCGGCATTTGATTGGCAATACTTTGAAGATGAACGATCCTTCTCACTTCATTTTCACATTGAATGCTGCGAGGATCAAAATGAGACAAGGTGGGAACAACCCATGTCAGCTCTTTCCGTTCTTCTGGAACGGTCTTTTCTCTCCCTAACGACGGGAAAATTGTCTCATCAAAGTGACAATCAGCAAAACGAGCTGTAAACATATCACCTGTCAAGGGTTCCAAATATCTAATGATAGATGATGAATTAAAACCCACGTAAATTCCCAGTCTACGCTGAGGTCCCATTTTAGTGCATTGCAGCGGTGCAATAAGCACATAAACAGTACAACCAAAAACTCGTAAATGGGAAATGTTTGGCTGATGTCCAAACACGAGTTGTACTGAAGAGTATTTATGGTTGGCTATAGGTCTCAATCGAACCAATGATGCAGCATGTAAGATGGCATGTCCCCATACATAGACTGGTAATTTGGTTTTCATAAGCAGAGTGCGAGCTATTAACTGAAGTCGCTTGATTAATGCTTCTGCTAAACCATTTTGAGTATGGACATGAGGAACAGGGTGTTCAACATCAATGCCCAAAGTCATGCAATAATCATCAAATGTTTGAGACGTAAATTCACCAGCATTATCAAGTCGGATTGACTTAATGGGATAATCTGGGAACTGTGCTCGTAACTTAATTAACTGAGCAAGAAGTCTCGCAAAGGCTACATTCCGAGTAGACAAGAGACAAACATGTGACCATCGGGTAGATGCATCAACCAAAACCATAAAATATCGAAATGGTCCACATGATGGTTGAATAGGCCCACAAATATCCCCTTGAATTCTTTGCAGAAATGATGGGGATTCAGCATCAACCTTTAGTTGAGATGGTCTAATTACCAACTTCCCTTGAGAGCAAGCTTTGCAACGGTTATCATTTGAGGCAGCAATGTGTCTGCTCAATAATGGATGTCCATTAAAGTTGGTAATGATCCTACGCATCATGGTAGATCCTGGATGACCCAGACGGTCATGCCAAAACATGTAAACTTTTGAATCAATGAACTTCTGGTTCATGACAGTATGTGATTCAATTGTCCTTATGTATGTATAATACAATCCACTCGACATACCACGCAACTTCTCCAATATACACTTCTGGGTATCATTGGAGGTAATGCATATATACTCCACATTTTCTGCACTTTTTGTTTCAATGTGGTATCCATTTAAACGTATGTCTTTGAAACTCAACAAATTTCGAGTAGATCGAGTAACATACAATGCATTATGTATGGACAATATTGTTCCATTTGGTAACATAATCTGGGCTTGCCCTGAACCTTGAATTACATCTGAAGGTCCTGTTATTGTTGTTACCCCTACTCTTGTAGGTATTAAGCCTGAGAAATACTTTCGATCACGAAGTATTGTATGTGTGGTTACACTGTCTGCAAGATAAATATCTCCGCCATTTCTTATGTTCTGAGAATAACCACAGTTTTTATCCATACTTTTTGAGTAAGAGAATCAGAGTTAAAAGCAAGTTATAACAAGAAATTTACATGCCACTTTTATTGAATCTGAAAATACTACAAGTTCAGCATAATAAAAGTACATCAATGTTTTAATCGGACCGGTATACTTCATTTCCCTTTTCCACAATAAAATCTGGAACATCTAGATGAGTTGTGTTCAACTGCCCTGATAAGTCAAACACCGGATCAGGTATATCCATTGGTCTAGCCTGGTCGATAAAATTGGTCTCGACACCCTTCTCCTTGAGGGAGGCTTGATACAGATCTAATAGATGTTTTGGGGTACGACAAGTACGCGCCCAATGCCCATTGCCACTACACCTATGGCAGGCTCGTTCAGAGTTTCTAGAAGTATTGTTCATATGAGCTTTGCCTTTGTGGCGATTCGCATTTTTGAAGCTCGGGCCTGAATTATGCCTCGGAACCTGGTTGTGAAACTGAACTCCATGGTTCTTGCCTTTCCTATTCCATCGACCTCGCTTGTGGCCACGTCCTCGTTTATGATTATCACCACCAGAGGATGTGGCGTTCACTTCGAGGGAAGCAGCATTCACTTCTGGGAATGGTGCAGATCCAGTAGGTCGGGAATGATGGTTTTTCATCAGGAGCTCATTATTCTGTTCAGCTACTAAGAGCACAGATATCAGCTGGTTGTATTCAGTGTAGCCTCGCGCTCTATACTGCTGCTGCATGAGCACGTTGGAGGCATGAAATGTGCTGAGAGTCTTTTCCAGCATATGCTCCTCAGTAATAATATCCCCACAGAGCTTCATCTGAGAGGTAATTCTGAACAATGCAGAATTGTATTCTGCCACTGACTTGAAGTCTTGGATCCTCAGATGAGTCCACTCATAACGGGCCCTTGGAAGAATCACCGTTGTCTGGTGATTGTATCTGTTTCTCAAGGCATTCCAGAGAGCTAACGGATCTTCAACCGTTAAGTACTCGCTCTTTAGCGCCTCATCAAGATGGCGACGAATGAAAATCATGGCCTTTGCCCGATCTTGAGAGGATGAGTTGCTCTCTTCCCTGATGGTATCTCCAAGATTCCCTGCTTCCAGATGGATCTTAGTATCCAGTACCCAGGTCAGGTAATTCTTCCCGGTAATATCCAGGGCAGCAAATTCAAGCTTCGCCAAGTTCGCCATTTTCTTTTCTGAAAGAAAATGAGATGTGTAAGAACTTGCAATAATATGTATTCCTGGAGGAATATGATGTTAGAACTTCTGGTTCTTACAAATTTTTCATTTTGATCTTCAGGCCAAAATGATAAGGACTCGAAACTTCTGGCTCGAGATTTTCAGGGTGAATGAGGAGGGCGATTGTACCGCACCATTCTCATTGAAATAATGTAATATAGAATGGGCGATTATTTCGCACCACTCAAGTAACAGGAAAATTAAATATGCAGAGCAGTGTGTGCGATTATACCGCACCACCTAAAATTGCAATGAAATTAAACAGCAAGTAAATTTATATATGCAGGGTAGGGTGGGCGATTATACCGTTCCACCTAAAATTTGCAGTAAAATTAAATCTGCAGTCCAAGATAGGTGATGATACCGCATCGTCTTGGATCGCAGTAAGAATAAATTTGCAGTTCAAGATAGTCGATTGTACCGCACCATCTTGGATTGCAGTAAAATTAACATAAATAAATACTGGGTTAGTAATCAATCTCTACACCAGACAAGTAATCAAAGATGTATGTAACCGTTAGATTGAGAACTAAGAGCAGGCATGGAGCAAACAGTTCATCGCGAGGGTATACGGCGCAGTTGAGGCAGAGGAAGAAGATGAACAGTAAAAACCTTAGAGGAAACATTTTTTCTTTCTTTCGTTTGTTCGGCGAAGAGAGATGAGAGAATAATTATATTTAGAGACTCTGCTGATAACGTGTTATAAATAGGTCAAAGTTAGAGGAATAACCTTTTTAATTGTAGGTGCAAGGTAGATGTAAAATGTCACACTAAAACTATAGCACAAGAGGATAACAAATAAAAGGCAGAGGAATAGATGATGTTACTGATATTTCTCTCTCATTTGCTTCTTCTTATATTTTCTGTTACATGAAAACATGCGGGGTGCTCTATTTATAGAGCAACTCCAAACTGATGCAGTTAATGCATTTTGAAATTTACGACATTTCGTCTGACTATACAATCTCTATGTATTCAACTTTCACTTTGCATGGGCATTGAAAACTTATGCCCATGCTGAAGAATTCTGCTAATGAACTGTGGGCATTCATTGCCATCAGACTTTTCAACAGAGCTTACTTTTTGCACTATTATATTTATGTTCAATTACAATCTCATCCAATATATAAATATATTGATTCTATATATTTATTTGTCACCTTATTTTAATATTCATTAAACGATCTGTTAATTCAATTATTAAATGATGACATAATAAATACGAAATTCACATTTTTAATGGCGTAGCACACAAACCTAACCGCTTAATTAGAAATCAAAATTTGATTCTATCATTATATTGGTAGTAGAAGCCGCACCCTACTTAAATACAATAACATTCAACAGCTGACGTCATACGATACCTCATTACCCAGCTTCACTTTCCCTATTTATACCCTCACTTTGTGCTTCAAGCAAACCCCACCTCAGCTCAGCATTCTCTCTCTCTCTCTCTCTCTCTCTCTCTCTCTCTCTCACAGCATATACCAAGTCCAAACCAAAGCTTCAAGCTTGAGCTGCAATGGAGTGCAGTACTGAAACAATGAACACAAATTACACAACCACTTCATCAACTATGTCTCAATCTCCTCCTTCATCTTCACCATCGTCTCCGCCAACCCCAACTCCTACTCCAAGTCCACCAGTTATAAGTCCTTGTTCTGCATGCAAGATCTTGAGGAGAAGATGTGCAGAGAAGTGCGTTTTGGCCCCTTACTTTCCTCCCTCTGAGCCAGTCAAGTTTACTATAGCTCATCGTGTCTTTGGGGCAAGCAATATCATCAAGTTCTTGCAGGTACTTTTCTTCATCATGTTCCAAAACAAGAGCACTGGTCAAAGTAGGTCTAAGACCTTGGGATTTGAAATATTTTCAAAATACGGAAGAGTTCAAACTATCGTTTTACTATTAGACTGTAAATTTAGAGGTAAAATTATGATGAAATTAGGTTATCGTCCTTTCTTTTACTACTTCATTAATTAAAATTCTATTCATTTTTAATTTTTGATCAAGGTCTTTGGGTATTAATAACATCATTAATTATTTGAATAATAAAATATTTTTTATTTCTAAATATATTTATTTAATGTTAAAAATATTACAATTAGTCTATTTACATTTATGACTAAATTTTTTATCATATATTTTTAGTTTTAGTTTGTACCCATTTTTAATTGTAATTCGTTTTTAATTTGTACTCATTTTCTTTTCAATTTTAATTTGTACCCATATTTAATTTCTTTGTGTGCCCATATTTTTTAAAGTTTATTTGTATTTGTACTCATGTATTTTTTTTATTTGTACTTTTTATTTTTGCTAAATGTACCCATGCTAATTATATGTACCCATTCATGTAAAACTTTTTAATATTAAAATGTACTCATTCTTAAATATACCAATTTGTTATATGTAAAATGTACAATTTTTTTTATATAAAATATATTCAAATTTTCTCTAATCCATTTTTAAACTTATATGGGTACATTCTTTTTTCTTTGATTTTAAAATGTATCAATGTCAAGTTTAATCGAAGAAATTTACTAATGTTATTAAGCCTAATATCTTTTTTTTTTTTTTTTTTTCGTTGTGATTTTGAAGAATGTACCCATGTTTTGATACAATTAATTTTTTGGTTAATTTTGATGAATGTACCCATGTTTACACACACACACAATAGTATATTTATATTTTAATATTTTTAATCCCACAAATTATGGTTTTTTTAATTTAAAATCTCATTTATATAAACACTAAGATTTCTAATTTTTAATTTAAAAAATATAGTAATGTACATAGAAATAAATTATCACATTAATTTTAGGGACCTTGATAAAAAAATTAAAAACCAACAAGGTTTAAATCAAAGAATATTCATAACTAAGGACCGCATCCAAAGTCTTCCTAAAATTATTCTTATTTAGGTGTGTAATTTATATTTACAATCTGACAACATAAACATATTATATGTACATTTTTCATGAAATACTATTATGTTAGTTTGCATCCATATTTGAAAAGTCTTGGGGTTGTTCACACACATACGTAGACACTAGAAATAAATACGCAGACGTACCAAATCTTTAGGCCTAGTAGTGCTTTATCAGGGAAATCAACTACTCTGACTAAATTATTCTGACAGCAACCTAACAAGGAAGAAAAAACTGGCAAAGGTGAGAATTTCACAATTAACAACAAATCAATATTCTATATCTCGCTATTCTTTTAACGTTTTGAGGTGTAGGAAATCTTTAGCATATGACAACTAAATCCAAGAGGTTGTGTTTTTAATTATGAGAGCAGTCGGATATTATACGTGATCCGGCTGCTCTTATACAAGTTTTTCTTTATGAGGTGGATCATGTATTGTCCCACATTATCATGAATCTCACCTCATAAAAGAGAGTTGAGAAAAAAGTTTTTTATTTATTAAATTTGTGGATACATCCAAGAGGTTGTAAACATATGTATAAACTAAAAGGAGCATGCAATTTTTTTAACAGGACCTTCCAGAATCTCAAAGAGCCGATGCAGTGAGCAGCATGCTTTATGAGGCAAGTGCAAGAATTAGAGACCCAGTTTATGGGTGTGCTGGAGCAATCTGCCACCTGCAGAAGCAAGTGAATGAGCTGCAGGCACAACTGGCCAAGGCACAGACTGAGCTTGTCAACATGCAACGCCAGCAAGCCAACCATGTGGCTCTGATCTCCTCCACAATCACTTGATCACAACTTCCTCGCCACCAATCCTCATGGGGGCAGCCAGATCAACTTAGGCTTCCTTGATGATTCCACCACTCTAGGCTCATTATGGGAACCACTTTGGACATGAATATTTAGAGAAAAAAAAAATAATATTAATAATTTATATATCCATAGCAACAAAAAAAAAAAAAAAAAACATGTGTGAGGTCATTGTTGTTGTAGCTGCTGATCATGCAATGTAAATTCTCACTATACCTTTTATCGGGGGAAAAAAAAAAAACTTCAGTCGAGCATCATAATTAATAATTTTTGTCAAAAGAATTGACAAGCTCTAAGTTTACATTCATCTCTATATGCCAATTATGCAGCTATTTAAGCTGCTTTGGTTAACTTGCTTGAAAAGTCCTAAAAATACCAGAAAAGCCTAAGTTCTCCAGCCAAATTGCAAAAATCATAAAATTAAAACTTGATGATGAAATAGGCATGTCTCGTGACTCATCTTATCAAGGGTTCAATGCTTTCCTCGTAACTAGTAAGCAACTTGAATCGAGTCCGAGTCAAATAAGCCCATTTGTCGGGGAAAACAATATCACTTCTCCTCAAACTTTCATTCTTCATGTTGTATAGAATCACCTTCATGCAGGCAGGGTTCTGTCTGCTCAACCCTGAAGATTGGAGGAGGCGCTCATCTGTGTGAATGCTACAAAAAGGAACAGCATACCCTGACACTGCCCAACGAGGAAAAACGATGATCTCCTTAACCCAGTTCAGATTTTCGTAGTCCTTTAAAATCCATAACCCCATCGCTTCATTTTTCATCATACTCCTGTCACCTATTAGACCCAAATATCCACCCACACCAACTATATTTCCCACGGGATAACTAACAAGATGCGTGAAACAAGTATAATCTTCAGGAAGTGGGATTACTCTGAATTTCTCGTCTTCATTGTCGAAAACCACAATGGGGTTGGGTGTCCCATGCATCCAATGTATGGCCCCATTTACGCACACACTTCGCCTGTGAAAGGGGAAGTTAAGAGGATCAAAAGAGATATCATTAAGGTCTACCTCTATGTGCCTCCATAAACTTGCCCCCATTTTAAATACCTTGAACATAAAATGCACATCTCCCAAAGCAGGGATAAGCTTTTGCACTTGGAGAACTTTATACTCATTTGTAAGAGGACTGTACCCGAAATGGTGTGTAACATGTGCTGTGCAGGACGCAGGTGAAGTGTGGGGAAGAGATAAAGACTCTCGGGTGCAGGGGTTGAATATTCGTACGGGGTGGTTTGGATCTGTTTGTTTGGGAGCTGATGTATTAGAAAGGTAAAGACAGGCCAAGCCGTTCATACACTGTGCAGTGTAGAGACGTTCATTCTCGGTTGGCGGCGTTTGAAGGGTTAGAAGATGGGCAGCCGGTGTTAGACTTTCTTGTTGATTAATTTGTAAGGAGAAGAAGTGTTGCTGCTTTGTGGTTTTGTCCGAGGCCGTGAGAAGGAGGTGAGTGTGCTTGTTGCAACCCAAGTTTTGATGGGCACTGACAAATGAAGGGTTGCGAGTGAGAGAGGACCAAGACTTGCATACACACCTGAAGCGCATCAGAGACTTGGATGGTAACCTTGGGAGGATCTCAAAGCATGTAACTTGGCTAGGGAGCTCTGGACCATCTGATGATTCCATGTGATATTTTCCTTACTAACCACAAGTTATTACAAGTGAGAGCTAGTTTTCTAGCTGCAGATGGTGAATGGGAAATCAAAAGTTCATAGTTTTTATCCTGACAGGAAACCAAGAGGACATGACAACGTGTTAAAAAAAAAAAAAACATTATTATCCAGTTGGCGATTAACCCTTGACTACGCCACCAATTGGAGATTATAATATTATTAAGGTATGAGACAAACACATTGTGTTCTTCTCCCAGTTAATATTCTTTTCTATGATCGAGTTTAACTTGTTATATGTGTATGAATAATTAAAAGATAACCATTAACACTTGATTCGTACGGGTCAATGAGGAGAGATTTTTACATATGATTGGAATATGGAGTGGTACACCACATGTTACTATACAAATGCTAGAATATGTGTGTTAAAAAGTTAGTAAGTTAATATTAAAAATTTTCATCATTTATATAAAAACATTTGGTGTACCACTTGTATTCTGATCAATGAAAAATTTATCGTCAATGAGTAAGGACAAATGTATAGGAAAAATGCTTTTTCAGGTGCCCGTTAAGCAAGGATTCTATCCTTTACAAGGGGAGTGATCCTTTTTGGATCTATACATTCATAGCCCAGGAATGAAACAAGGATTCTATCCTTTACAAGGGGAGTGATCCTTTTTCGATCTATACATTCATAGCCCAGGAATGAAAGGATTTTGACCTTTAAAATTTGATACTACGGCAAAAAATTATTGTAACTTTCACAAATTTTCACGAACTTCTTTGCTTTTGGCTGTATGATCAAATTTTAAAAGTCATGATCATTTGATCCCTGAACTCGATCTGGATGTATAGATCCGGAGAGGATCTCTTCCCCTTACAAGGCTCTCCAATTTCGGTTAGGACATCCTCCTTTTCTCTTTCAAGAAATTGATGTCAGTATTAAACTTTACTCAAGTAAAAGCTCTCATGATTTCTTCTTTTCAAAATGCGTAATAGGTAGAAGTCATAAGCTACTCTTCAGTTCTAGTGATTCTACTGTATTTGATGTCTAAGATTGATTCATTTTTTTTAAGTTTGGGGACCAATCCATGTCAGTTATGTTAGTGGTTTTCGATTTAAAGTGTTGTTTGTGGATGAATTACAAAGTAAAGTTGGTTCTATGAGGGCTAAATGTAGAGTGTATTATTTTTGTTCACTTCAAAGGTTATATTGAAAATGTAATTAATTAAGATTTTAAGAAGAGATTTAGGGATGAATTTTACTAGGTGTGTGTTGCAAGTCTCATAGTATTCATCAATAATTTTGTTGTCCATACACACCCGGCTGTGTCGAAATGAAGCAGGTGTGTAGTAGAGACCACCATAGCACTATTACTTCTCTCTAAGTTTCATCATCAATATTGGGTTGAGGTATTTTTCACTGCATCTAATCGATTAACAGACTAACTATATATATGGCTTAAGACTTTAAAATACAAAATCAATTCTTATTTTTATAGCATGATAATCAACACTTAAACTCGAAAACCACCAACATTAATAGTACATTCGGCTCAAACCATCTATAAAGTTCTTGCAAATTGAACACATTATGCATGTACATGATTTCACGATTGTGAGTTTGGATCAAATCTTCCACGGATGCACTTAATAGTTGTTTGAGCCGGATGCACTACTTACTTGATTGGGAAAGGATACACCACTTAGTGAATCGGACATGGATGTACTCTATGGTGGTTGTGGAAAACTATTTAAGTAGCACACACTACAAATTGGATCAATGGAAAAACTTAGAAGGGCCACAATTCGCAACATGAATATCAAAGTGTGCAATGAGTAAGACTACAAAATAATAAGAATATTATTAAACAAACGAGAATGTCGAAACGGCTATAAAATCTCAATAGACTACATTGTGACTAACTTATTTTCATACTAAACTATAAGCTATATTTATAGAGAAAAAAAAACCCTAGAAACCCTAATTCGGATGGGCTAAGCCCATATACTAAACTAACAAGCAAACCCAAATAATCATAAAATACTAATATTTTCCAACACCCTCGTCAAACTCATAGCGGTATATGACATGGGTTTGCAAACAAGCATACGTGGACTGTCTCCGTTATGCAGACTGACAAACATGCAAACGTGACTTGACTTGGCTTAACTAGCAAATTGATTCCGACTGACTGATGTTAAGAGTATGGAAAGAAAGCATATTATTGCTCCTTGTCATTAAATGCATGAGATTTCCATATTCCAATTACAACAACAAAGGAGAGAACCAAGAAACTACTATCACTCGAGTGTCCAAGCACTCGAGTGACAAACCAAAAATGCCAATCTTTTCCCAGTCAATTATTTCGCATTGCCCGTGTGGGCCTTATAAAAACCAAACAATTTTTTGTCTTTTTTTATCAACACTTCTGATCAAAGTATTGATCAAAGTAAAGGTCCATCTGATCAAAATAAAGGGCCATCATTATACAATACTCCGATTCATCAGAATTGAAGACAGGGGCCAACAGACCAGCCTCGAACAACAGCAGTTCCTCAGACCGACAACCTGGATTCGATTTGGTAGCAGCAACGACGGTCAACAAACAAGAAGTGCAAACGTGAGCAGCAAGTGAGTGGCTCTTAGGCAGCGGGTACTGCAGTGGCAAACCATGAATGGGTCGGGTGCGGGTTGATTAGCTGGGTCTGGCAACGGGTGGTGCACAACGTAGTGCTAATTGATGCGGGACGGATCTGGGTGCGACGGCGGTGAGTCATGTAGGCGATGGTGGGGTGGTCATGGATGTTGGTGGTTTAGGTTAAACAAAATATTAAGAAATTACTCCGTCGAAATCGTACCAATCTGCTAATTTATTCAATTCACTAAAAGCATGAATGTGAAACAAAATTATAAGAAAAACAGGATTAAACTTATGAATCATAACCAACATTCATCAATATGAAAATAGAATAAATAAGAAATTCCATTGAAAATCCACAATGTAAAATTGACATTAAAACTTTAAAATAGAATCAAAATAATAAAACTACATACTCGTAATATAGGTTTCTCCCCTTGCTTTAGCTAGGGAGATTAGTTCTCCATAAACTAAATAGAAAAAGAAAAGTTTAAAATTATGAAAGAGCCGGGCCCTTTGGAAACAATCAAATGGAGATTATTTGAGATGTTGCCGCAGCCAATCTCCCTTCATATTCTTCTTGAATAATGGTCATTGATCAACCCATTATTAATATGTTAATGCCAATTCCCATAACCCTCTGAATAATGATCATTGATAAGCCTTAATGCCATATTGAAATGGTAATGGCTGGCCATTTCTTTTTCTTCTTCTTTGCCTTCTCCTTTCTTCATTTCTTTTCGGTAACCGACATAGAGTTAATCACCAATTTATTGTCTTGTGCCTCACCCTTTAATTGCCTTGCAACATTCTCATGGTCTTGCACATTAACATTAATATAACATCAGTAAAAAATTAAAACAAATTAGATATAAAACCTATTTGACCAGTTATACATGATAAAGCACAAATTTGATAAATTACTAGAGAAAAACTTGTAACGGGTATAATCAAAGCGCATTAGACATGCACTTTTGAGCAATTATCACACCCCCCCCCCCCCCCCCCCCCCCCCAACTAGGTCTCTAGCAATTCGAGCAACTGAAAACATACTCTAGCACCAAACCAAAAACAAAAAGTCACATGGAAAAAGCAGTTCCCCTACATAACCCTCAAAGCATTTTATTCAAGTGTACATAATAATCAAGAACCTTAATAAGCATAAATCAAGCGAATCCACAATATTCTAGTATTAGTAATAATTTCTCAAATATCTTTGGAGTGTAGTGTGTGAAATAGCCATAACAATGTGATCCTAAGTTTCTTTAAATCTCAATATGAAAACAAGTAAGTCTCTCATAGGATTTAGACTCATGCACTCAATATTTCTGCGTTAATGTGCCTCATTCAAGTGATCTCATAAAAACATGCCACCATATGCTTGCTTATCCACCTACTCGCTATCAATATCATGTGACTACTTGAATCAAAGGTCTTTATTAAGGTTGTAATGGGGCTTGTGGTTAAGGTTAAAAAGAAGAAAAAGGAATGGGAAAACAAAGAGCCTATGAAAATTAGTAGAGCACATGATGAAAATAATTGACCGCAATAGTCACTTGAATCCTCGGTGGCTCCATCAATATCTTGAACATATTAACACCTTTCACTATTAGAGACCACATTTCATTGTGTTGGGTCTCAGACTTCATTTCAGCAATATTGTGTTTTTTTTTTTGTTTTTTTTATATTTTTTTATATTAATATATAAACAAGAATCAGTTTAGATACCAAACACATATACTCCTTTCCTTTCAACTTTCAAGACTTTTCGGCTCTACAAACTTTCATAGACTGAGGTAGGATATAGTATTTAACCTTTATGGGTAAGGAGAACATGGGTCATGAAAGAAAATGCTTATTTAGGCTCAAATGGTTATTTAAGGGATAATGTATCAGGGACACTAGCTTGTTTGGCCATGATGGATATCCTAAATGCCTCATTCATTTTCAAGTTATCACATGAATTTAAATATGTTCGGTAGGTTTAAAGCAAGTTCTAGAGATACATGTGATTGTGAGATCATACGCACAAGAATAAAAAGCGATTGATGTATAGTGTTTCAATCGTATAAGCTCAAAAACTCACAAGGCTACACAAGATCACCAGATTCACATATTAATCTTTAAATCATGCATTAGTTTCACATCAAGATGGCTATGTGCATTGCTTTTCCAAGAATAATAAAAAAGGTAGGGAGCTAATAAGAGAATAAAGCATCTCAATTAAAACATGCTCACTATTTCCTTAATTAACATGTATGAAATTCAATTCAATCTGATCATTGGGTTGAGAAACTAACAAAAATCTAATTAAAAACAGTAATAAAAATGCAAATTTCCTTTCTTTTTATTTTTTATATTTTTTAAGTTGGACTTTTTCTTTTTTTACTTTTTTTTTTCAAATAAAAGGGACGAAAATTACATAAAATAAAAATAAAATGAAAAACAACTCAACATGTCGCCAAAAGCAAGTAAAATTTACTTCTACTCCCCCCAACTTAAAACTGACATTGTCCTCAATGTTAATATTCATAAGAATAATAAGCAAGAAAGACAAGCAATTTAAATTGAGAAAAAGATTCAGGAAAGAATACACCTGAAGGTCTAAGAAGGCTTCAAAATTCTTCCAGCAACTTGTTGGCGACATATTGATAAACTGAAAAATAAACAAAACAAACAAAAGAGAAAAATAAAAGAAAATATGGGCTAGAGTAAAGAAATCAGTCCTGATAAACAGGATCCTCCAAACCAATGGTCTCATCCTGCAAGGCAATACTTTCCAAAAAGGGCTTAAGCCGCTGACCATTAACTTTAAATACATTACCATTCGTTGTATCCTCGACCTCCACAACTCCAAAAGGAAAAACTCTTTTCACCACATAAGGACCTGTCCATCTAGAACGAAGTTTACCAGGAAACAAATGCAATCTCGAATTGTACCAGAGTACTTTTTGCAAAGGCTCAAAAGTTTTTCTCAAAATATTTCTATCATGGAAAACTTTCATTCGTTCCTTGTAAATTTTAGAACTTTCATAGGCCTCATTCCTAATTTCTGCCAATTCATTCAATTGAAGTTTTCTATTCAAACTGGCAGCATCCAAGTTAAAATTGAACATCTTAATAGCCCAGTAGGCTTTGTGTTCCAGTTCCACAGGCAAGCGACAAGCTTTCCCATAAACTAGTCTACAGGAAGACATACCAATCGGGGTTTTAAAAGCTGTACGATAAGCCCATAATGCATCGGTTAGTCGGATCGACCAATCTTTATGATTTGGGCTAACCGTTTTTTCACAAATTTGTTTTATCTCCTGATTGGCAAGCTCAACTTGGCCACTTGTTTGGGGGTGATAAGGGGTAGCCACTTTGTGAGTAATACCATATTTTTTTCATCAAAGCTTCAAATGGTTTATTACAAAAAAGTTTACCCCCATCACTGATAATAGCTCTAGGTGTTCCAAATCGGGAAAAGATATTTTCTTTTTAAAGCACAAATTTGATAAATTACTAGAGAAAAACACGTAACGGGTATAATCAAAGCGCATTAGACATGCACTTTTGAGCAATTATCAGGTTACAGACCTTATGTTTCAGATTGGCTCTGGTGCGGCGCGGCTCCGGCGGTCAATGCGATGACAATTTTTCTTTTCCAATTTTTTTTGTTTTTCAAACTACACCAAGACAATCTAAACCGGAAATAAACAATGAATAACATAAACAGAGATATTGATTCGAATCAAGAACAAATTAAATCTCGAATGATCAAACCTGCTCTGATACCAAGTTAAATATCAAAGTGTGCAACGAGCAAGACTACAAAATAATAAAGAATATTATTAAACAAATGAGAATGCCGAAACGACTATAAAATCCTAAGAGACTACATCGTAACTAACTTATCTTTATACTAAACTATAAGCTAGAGCTGCAACTCGGGTAGGTTTGAAGGTCAACCCAATCCTAAACCAACTTTTACAATTCGGGCTCGGGTTCGGGTTGGGTTTCATTCGGGTTCATTTGGATTTGGGTTTAATTGGGTTAGGGTTTACTTGGGTTGTATTCGGGTTGCCAAACTTTTTCAAGTTTAATCTTGTAATAACTTAGTTTTCAAGAATTCCTAAAAAAATTAAGCCAAGTAGCATCAAAGCTAGCTAACTTTAATTTCATAAATCTACTATAAAGCTTTAGGATTTAGAAACTACAAATATAGGCTGACTAATCAGAGCCTCTTATTCCCTAAAAGCTTAAGTAATTATAAAGGGTAATTTATTAAAAAAAATATTAGAAAGCGCGTTGGTTTGGACTTGGTTCACTTAGGTGTAGTTTGAGCATTAATTAATATGGGTTACAATTTGGTTAGATTGAGTTTGGTTAGTCGGGTTGGGTTGGGTTGGGGATGGACGGGCAAATGATCAACCCAACTCAACCTAATCAATGAACATGTTGAAATTGGGTTGGGTTCGGGTGGGTTATAACTAAATAAAAACCCACTTGTTCAGGTTTAAAGTCAAGTTGGATATGGATGGGTTCGGATTGGCCCAACTCAAGTTGCACCCGTAATATAAGCTATATTTATAAAGAGAAAAACCTAGAAACCCTAATTTGGATGGGCTAAGCCCATATACTAAACTAACAAGCAAACCCAAATAATCATAAAATACTAATATTTTCCAACATTAATAATATTCTACTTGGACATTGCTTAAACTAACTCCAAACAACAACTCAATGTGTTTTCACAGGAAAATTTGGTTTCCTCCAACATTTTATGTGTTTTTTCTTTTGTAATTATTTTGGATAAAAATTGAAATCTTTTGTGATCATAAGAATCTCAATAGAGTACGAAACGGAATTCATTCAAACCTACTTCTATAAATCTCAATTTACTACCTTTAAATTTCGTAGTTTTCAACATTTGGTACATGAATTTTTTTTGTCCCAGAGTTATACCTAAAGTGTTAATTTTGGGACAGTCTCATACATCCATTAGTCTGGCTGTTAAGTCTCCTGTTAACTGATGATGTGGCACCCAAGTGAACAATGATTAGACGCCACATGTCAATATGAGTCCCACATGGATATTTAAAAAAATAAATTAAAAAAATAATTTAAATTTTGAAGGAAAAAAAAAAGGGTGTATTCTTCCTCAACACCCCCCAGACCCTCCCTCCCTTCTCTCATTTGCACATCTGCATCCATCCAACCTCTGCACATCCATCATTCCCTCAACCCCCCCCCCCCACGACACGACTCCGCTTCCAACCCGAGCTCAAACCTGGCCAACATTACCCTTGCTCCGACGGTCGTCGATTGCCTCATTTTTAGCATCAATTTTGAGGGGCGGAATCGTCATGCCGTCATTTTGGGTGGGCGAGGTGGATGTGCAGAGGTTGGATAGGTGCAAAGGAGAGAAGGGATGGAGGTTCATGGCTCCTTTTGCGCACGCCACGACTCGAAAACTGAGCGAACCCTAACCTCAACTCAATCTTTATTAGAATAGGAAGAATTGGGGGAACGGATATGAGAGAAAAATTAGGGCAATTTTGTATCTCCGTTTGCGAGTTTCTTGAATTTTTAGGGTTTGGTTTTGAATGTGATCTCTGTGTGTGCATTTTGGCTTCTGAGTTGAGGCCCCTCTCTCTCCTCTCCCCATCTTTGATATTTGGCAATCGTTGGAGTTACAAGATGGTATGTGAGTGCTATTGTAGCGGGTTTGGGATACTTGATCTTCTGCGGTTGGGGTCGACGATAGTCGGAGCCGGGGTAATGTCGGCAGGGTTCGTGCTCGAGTTGAAAGAAGAGTCGGGTCAGAGTGGGGTGAGGGAAGGATGGATGTGCAGAGATTAGGTGGATGCAGATGTGCAAATGAGAGAAGGGATAGAGGGTCCGGGGGTGTTGAGGAAGAAGACGTTTTTTTTTTTAATATCCACATGGGACCTATATTGACACGTGACATCCAATCATTGTCCATGTGGGCGCCACGTCACCAGTTAATGGGAGACTTAACAGCCAGACTAACTGATGTACGAGCCTGTCCCAAAATTAACACTTTAGGTATGACTCTTGGACGAAAAAAACTTCAAGTACCAAATGTTGAAAACCCCGAAACTTGAGGATAGTAAACTGAGATTAAATCTTTATAAAATCATTATAGAACACCCCATATAGCTCGCATTATATACTGCAAAAGATATGAAGGGTAAACATAATGTAAAAGTAGCCTTCATTCTAATAGTATGTTGATATTCAGGCCCTTCACACAAATACATCAAAACATTATCATCCTCATAAAAATATAAAAAATAAAAAATAAAAAAAGATGAAGAAAAACTGTCTTAGATGACGGAATTGTTGTGGCAGCTGATCGTTGCTTCCCGAATATGTCATCCCAATGTATTCTCAGTTTGCTCTACGGGAGAAATATCAACTTTTGAGAGGGCCTCATCTTGCAACAATATGCAACCATTGACTAAAATCTTTGATAATGATAGGGAAATTGATTTTCACGCACTATATTTCTACTCGTGCCCACCCGGTTTCTTTTTGGACTTTGGTTTGAATAAAACAAAAGAAAATCAATGGACAAATTTAAACATGGGTGTGAAAAAAGAGAAACATGTTGTGCAAAAATCATTTTCCATGATGAAGTAGGCCGTATCTCATCTTAATGGCACAATGCTATCCTCATAACTAGTAAGCACCTTCAACCAAGTATTGTTCCGAAATGTCCATTCTGCGGGCAAAACAATTTCATCACTCCTAAAACTTTCACTCTTTATATCGTACAGATGCACCCTCGCACGCGCAAGGTCGACCTGGTCCGTACTTAATCTTGGAAATTGGACGAGGAGCTCACCAGTGTGAATGGTATAGAAATGTAAAGGGTATCCCAACTCCCTCCACTGAATGGCAAAAGTGAAAGACTCCTTAACCCACACTTGATTTTCGTAGTCGTTCAAAATCCATAACCGCATTATATTTTGCCCCATCAACTGCACCCTGTCGCCTAGAGCCAAACGTCCACACACTTCAACCATAAACGGATCAACCCTAAAAAGATTCTAATCTTTAGGAAGTTGGATTACTCTGCTAAATTTTTCATCTTCAATGTTGAAACCCACAATCATATTTTGTGACCCATTCATCCAATGTATGGCCCCATTGATGTACACGCTTCCTTCATAAAACAGGCATCTATGAGGATCAAAAGGGAGATTATTAAGGTCTACCTCTATGCATTTCCACAAATTTATCCCCAATGTGATTACATTGAACATAAAATGTATACTCCCAGCACGGACAAACTTTTGCACTTGGAGAACCTTGTACTCGTTTGCAAGAGGACTAAACCCAACATGATGTGTAACATAGATTGTGCTAGATGCGGATGAAGTGTGGGGAAGAGCAATAGACTCTCGTGTGCAAGGGTTAAATATGCGAACTGGGTTTCCATGATCAATTTGATTGGGAATTGAGGTATTGTGGTCCTTACTTGAAGGTACAGACATACCAAGCCATTGATACTTTGTGCAGTATAGCGACATCCATTGGTTCGCAGCGTTGGAAGGGTTAGAACACGTGTGGCGGGTGTAAGACTTCCCTGTTGGTCGGTTTCTGAGGAGAAGAAGTGTTGCTGGCTTGTGACTTGGTCCCAAGTGGTGAGAAGGAGGTAAGCGTACTTGTTGCATCCAAAGTGGTGATGGGCCTCAACAAATGAAGGGCTGTGGGTGAGAGAGGACCAAGACTTGCATACGCATTTGAAGCGCATCAAAGACTTAGACGGTAGCCTTTGGAGTATCTCGAAGCATGTAATTTGGCTGGGGAGCTCTGGACCAGTTGATGATTCCATGTATATTGATCTATATTCTGTACTACTTTCTTAGGATGCAAGTTATCGGCTGATCGATGGAGCTCCTGGTTTGTATCTGAAGAAGAGTAAGAGGATATAAAGAAATGACAAGATCTAGTTGGGAATACAGGCCATACAGTAAGCTGCTTTGGTCCGTCCGCTTGTATCATTAAAAAAAAAAAAAAACAAAACGTCACTTCAGCTATGTTTTCATTTTTTGTTGAATTGTTTAAACCCTTTGGAGAGTAAAAGAAGGACGGATAAAACTACTTCTGATTTAATATTTGATGTCAATTTGTCAAGACATATTTTTTTTCTTTTCTTTTTGTTTTATAAAGAAAAAGTAAAATGTTCATTAACGTAGTATATGAAGTTAAGTACTCAGAAAGATATGGAGTCTTCATAGTTTATGGAGCTCGATAAAAACCTTGTTGGAAATGCATTTAAAAAAAGGAATAGAGATAATGTTTAGGATATTCTCGTTATTTCTTGTGACTAGTTAGGGTATAAGAAGCCATTTACTCCCCAGTACTCATTGTGAGTCAAAACAAGAACAAAATTTGAAACCCCAAAAGCAGCCAAATGTACCCACCAAAGAACTTCGTGGACGTTATGAGTGAGAACATAAGAACAAAATTTGTAACCAAAAAGCAGTAAAATGTACTCATTGATTGACATAAAAGAAAAAGAAAAAAAAAAATTACCCACCACAACATTGCATCAAACAATCCAAGTGCAAACAGAGAACAAGTTCATCATTCTAATTTTTTGTTGTTGTGATGAACACACATAGACAGAAGGTACCCACCACAAAATTTCGATGAATTCCTCTTACACTTCCATCTGTATTAAGTTTGACCCAAAATTTAATCAGTTAGCATGGCAAATTAGGGGCATTATTTTTTACAACATTGGAAAAATAAGTTGATGGATACAAATGAAACCAAAACAGGAGCCAAAAACAGACAGTTATTCATAAAGTATCCAAAGTATTGATCCAAGTTTTTCATGTAGAAGAATTTTCAAAATACAGTATAAAATGACGACAAATAAAGTCTTAAGTAAAGCGAAATTATTACGTAACTTGAAGCAAAATTCATTCTAGCCAGAACCCTCAGGGCCTCAAACACTATTTTTTCAACATTTCACTTGTCAGGGACCGATTCCATAATGTTCTTTGATTTTACTTTGGACTTGGTTACTCTCAATTTTCGGCTTTTGGTCTAATTGCCAAGTGGACGAATATAATTGGACACCAAAAGCCTCCACTTGGTCGGGAAGTTCTATGATCATATTTCATAGACGATAATTGTTGAATAAATGTTTAAACAAAAACATTTAGCAAATGAACCAAATTGCAACATTCAACAAAAAAAACATTGAATTGAAGCTTGAAAATGAAATAAGTCATCTCACCTTAAGGGGACGATGTTGTCATCATAATTAGCAAGAAAATTCAGCCGAATATCATTCGGAAGTATCGATTCTGGAAAAAAAAAAACTTTCACTTCTAAAACTCATAATCTCGAAGATTGGAGGAGGTGGAGCTCGCCATTGTGAGTAGTATAGAAAGGAATATGGTATCCTAACTCCCTCCAGCTAAAGGGAAGGGATATAGTTTTCTTAACCCGCACCTGATTTTGGTAGTCGTTTCAAAATGCATAATTCCGTTGTATTCATCTGATTCAATTGCCTGTCACTTATTAGAGCCAAACACCCTTCCGTTTCAAATATATTACCTTGCTTATCGTGAATACCATGAATTCCGTAATCATAATCTTTGGGGAATGGGATGACTCTGAATCTCTTTTCTTCAGGTTCGAAAACCGCGATAATATTTTGTGTTGAGTCATGCATCCAATGTATGGCTCCATGGAGAACACGGTTCTCCTGCCAAATTGGCACTTCAGCGGATCAAATCGGAGATCGTTAATATCTACCTCTATTCGCCTCCATGAACTTGTACCTAGTTTGAAAAACATAAAGCTCATTCCCCCTCTCGATTTTAGAGGCTGGAACCATTTTATTTGAAGGACCTTACACTCGTTCGTGAGGGGAGTGAACCCAAAGTGGTGCGTAACATGGATGGTGCGGTACGCAGGTGAATCATGAGGAAAAACTATACACTCTTGAGTGCAAGGATTGAATATTCGAACAGGATGGTTGTGATCTGTTTGAATGGTGAACAAGGTGTCAGAAAGGTAAAGGCAGACTAAGCCACTGATGCTCAGCGCTCCGTAGAGACGTTCAACATTCTTGCTTGGCGGTATTGGAGGTTTTAGAAGGTGGGTGACAAGAGTTGGACTTCCTTCTTGGTTGATTTTTATGGAGAAGTGTTGTTGTCTTGTAGGTTCGTCCCAGGTGGTGAGGAGGAGGTGACTCTGCTTGTCACAGTAGAATTTTCGATGGGCATTGACAAAGGAAGGGTTGCGGGTGAGAAATGACCAAGACTTGCATACACATTTGAAGCACTTCAGAGACTTCGCGGATATCCTCGAAAGTATCTCTGAAAGCTAATAACTCCGTTTGGGAGCTCCGAACCAGATGCCATGAATATCTACTAGATTCATGGGAGATTATCCTTACTACTTACAACTAGTTTTGCAGAGGTTTCAAATTCTTTGGGGTGGCAGAAACATGCGTGACTTTCTGACACCCCAAGAATTTCAATCATTTTGTACATTTTTGTATTTTTTTAACAACTACAATAAACTATTATATTCATATTCTTCAAAATATATTTTTCTCTACAAATTATAATTCGTATTTAAACACTTATAATCAAGGGTTTAAAACCAAAATTTAAAGATATTTGAACGGAAGAGTATATTAATAAAACTCTCTTTATCAATCCAAAGAGGGTGAAAGATTATTTAACATAACAAAATTTTGCTATTTACATGTGATTTTAACATCTTTAATTTTTACACAAAAATTTAAAAAAAATATTTCGAGCAAATAAAAAATTTGCATTTTTTACAAAGGAACGTGGATTAAAACTTACGGTTTTCTGTCGGTTTTGCAAATTCATACATAAATCATTGTTCAATTTGTTTATTTTCACCTTCGCCTCATTGTGAAGTTTTGAAAACTAAGGTGAGACTTTTTGTTGAGATTCTTGAGCATCGAACCCGATTTGACAATTATATGGGTCTCACTACTATATTTTTCAATTATTTTTTTAGTTTTTGACTCAAATATTTTACTAAATATATATTTTGTTGGTCCATGAACTGTAAAACAACTTCCAAATTCCTTAAAAAGTTTAATTTAATGCTCAGGAAAAATATTTTGCAAAAATAAAAAATCTGCATTTTTTGTCAAAAGACAGGGGTGCTAGGCGGGCTTGACATGCAAAATGAGGCGAATCATGACATGCAAAATGAGGTGGGCTCCGCTCACAGAAAATAGGGCGGGCGTTTGACAAGCAAAAACGAGGTGAGCTTGTGCATAGAAAAAGAGGCAAGATACATCGCACAAATTGAGGTCAGCCTTGTGCATGGAAAACGAGGCTGGCTCCGTGCACGCCATAAGGATGAGGGCTCCGTGGACGCAAAAAGATGCGGGTTTCTAGCATGCAAAACAATGTGGACACCTCACATGTAGAACGAGTTGGGCCATGCACGGAAAAATATATTTTGAAGAGCATGAATATGATAGTTTGTTGTAGTGGTAAGAGAAATGAAATAAAAATTAATAAAAATGATTCAAATTCTTGGGGGTGCCAGAAAGTCATGCGATGACTTTCTGCCAGCCTCAAGAATTTGAATCATTTTGTGTTTTTTTGTTACTTTTTCTCACCACTACAACAAACTATCATATTCATGCTCTTCAAAGTATACTTTTTCATGTAAAATAAGGTTGGCTTCGTGCACACTAAAACGATGCGAGCTCTGTGAACGCAAAATGAGGTGGGTTTCTGGCACGCAAAACAATGCAAACACCTCACATGCAGAACGAGAAGAACACATGCACACATGATGAGGCGGGCTATGTGCTCGAAGAACGAGGTGAACTCTCGTGTGCTTAGAAAACGAGTCGAGCTTCACACAATGAAAAATATATTTTGAAGAATATGAAAATGATAGTTTATTGTAGTGGTAAAAGAAATTTATAAAAATTAACAAGAATGTACCAAAATGGTTCAAATTCTAGGGGTGCCACAAAGTCACGAATTACTTTCTGCACCCCAATAATTTGAATCATTTTGTACAATTTTGTTAATTTTTCTTACCACTACAACAAACTATCAATTCATCCTCTTCAAAATATACTTTTTCCCTAGAAAATCTATTATAATTCATATTTAAACACTTGTAATTACGATTTAAAACCTAAATTTAAAGATATTTGAGCAAAAAAGTATATTAATAGAACCAACCAAAAGAGTGTGAAAGCCTACTTAACAAAACAAAATTTTGATATTTTTTGTATAAGCCTCACCTACAGGTGATTTTAACATCTCTATACTGTTCTTATTTTTTTTTTTTACTTTTCAACTTAAATTTTCTCCTAAATATACACTTGTTGCTCAATAAATCGTAAATTCTCTTTTAAATACATTATAGTAAAAAATTTAATGCTTACGAAAAAAATTTTGAAAAAAATAAAACATTTGTATTTTTTACAAAAAACGTGAATTAATGGGCATTGTTTAGTCAGCAAGCAACCAAAAGGTCAAAGGTCTCTAAACAATCGACAAATTCTAAGTTTGAATTCATCGTCATACGTTAAATAATCTGCTCTGGCTTTTCTTGCAGGCAACATCCTACAAGTTTCTCCTCTGTTTTCTAAGAAAAAGAAAACGATGGCCAACCTTTCACCTAACCGAATCAAAATTAAAGGCTGTTTCTGAACTTCGAATATTTGAAAGACAGTAGTATATAATAAGATTCTCGACAAATTGTAATTTACATGTAATTTCTCAATCATTTATTTAAAAATAACTGTAAAATGTATATGTGCTTCCACTGATGGTACTTTGTAAATGTCTAAAAGAAAATGTACCTCTGGTAACTTGTTAACTAACAGTAGGACTAGTATTACTGATTTGGTCCGGGTGAATCACAATTCCACGAACTTGTCGTGACCGGCTGCTTCTGCGTGAAGTTGGAGCCAAGGAAGACATTGGTTCGACATTAGGTGGTATTGCAGCTTCAGGTGAGTGGCCAGATATGCAGAGGGCACCGGAATCATCTTGCTCCCAGTAAACTTCTACCATAGTCCCTCTTGGATTTTCAGCGGAAGCTGTCCCTGGAATCCCCACAAACCTAGCTCCTACAGGTATCTGCCAAATCATTGAAATAAGTTAGTGTAAAGGAGGAAGACATGAACTTATGCCGGCTTTTATTGTCGTTGCCAGTGTATCTTGCTACGGAGTACTACAAAGGGAGTGAAATTGTGCTTACCTCGACATAGGCTCCGGATGTTAAAGTGAGAGGGACCAACCTCCCCTCGGCTGTGGCAGTTTCTAGCTCTGCCTGCCTCGCAATATTCAAGAAAACTTCTTCAAGAGTTGTAAGACCAAGTTGGATGTCTGATATACCGAATTCACGTTCTCTGTCTTGTAGCTCCGCAAAAAAATTCTGCAGAAGATTATAAAATCCAAGGGAATAAGAACAGTGGCAAAACTGCAGACTCTGTAACTGAGACTCTTCTGTTAAGAACAAGTCATTCATAGTAGTTTCATTTAATCGAGTATATACAAGAAAGTAGAAAGTGAAATGATTACCTTCAAAAGCCCCTCTTTGTCATGAGGAATAACAAAAGTCAGAAAGGCCTTGTTCTCTTCTTTCGGTAAAACATCCAAATGCTGTCGAAACTTTTCCCTTGTTAGAAATTAACCTTTCTATGTGTAAAAAAAGTTTTAAATCATTTTCACAAATTAACATACATCTTTAAAGAACTGCTTCACAGCCTCATGGTGAGGTGTAGTAACTGCATCTCTGTTTGGAGAACTTTGTCCATTGGTGCTTCCAGTGAAGCTCACATTAGCAATAAAACCAGTCCCAAACCGGGACTTAAGCCTGATTGAAGTTCCAATACAACGGAGCCTACCCTTTGCCATTATTCCTATACGGTCACTTAAAATGTCAGCTTCTTCCATCGAGTGAGTGGTAAGGACAATTGCACGCCCTTTTTTCGCATCCTCTATGATGTCCCACACATGCCTTCTTGTTATTGGATCCATACCAGTTGTCTGCAGATCATAAACTAAATCATATAAATGTCGAGTGTCTAGATAAACTTTTTCTCGTTGGTATACGCTGATAGTTGTCATTTAGTATAAGGGTTGATTCTAGGCATGCAGCTTAAATAAAGGTCTGATTATTATATCAGTTTAATATGAGGCTTATTATCTAATTAGCTTAATTCAGGGCTAATCTTCAGAGCAGATTTATGTCCTGATGTCCTATGTAATCTCTGAACTTTATTTTCAAATATAATGGGGAAAAAATTCTAATTTCCATACCGGTTCATCTAAAATGACTAACTTTGGATCACCAATGAGGGCTATCGCAAAGCTCAGGCGACGTTTCATTCCTCCACTGTAACTCCCAGCTCTCATTTTGGCTGACTCAGTGAGCCTCACCTCTGCCAATGACTTCTTAGCAACCTACATATCAGAAGAGCATTCATCTTTAGTATACCAAGAGTTCAAACACTATCGAAGAAGGCATGTGAAATACTGGGAAGAATTACTCATTTAATTAGCATAGCACATACCAATTTGATTGAAGACGGGGGCAAGCCTTTGATACTAGCAAACAGGTGGAGGTGCTCTTTGCCAGATAATGCATCCCACAGAATATCGAACTACGACCAAAGACAACATAAGGATTCTAAGTCTAAATATTTCACTGATGGATTTTAAGTCTAAATATTTCATTGAGTTGCTGCAACACGACGAAAACTATGTAATTTGCATATTTTTTAATATTTGTGTGAGCGCGTTTATGTGTGTTTGTGTAAGGAGGGAGAGCAGTTCACCTGCGGACAAACTCCTATCATTTTTCTAATTTTTGCCATGCCGACCGAGCTTCGAGCAGAATATCCATAAATCAATGCTGTTAACAATATAGTTTATAATTTTATCAATGATTTCATCCAAGAATTGCTTTATCAATAAACTAAAAAAACGAAGGAATAGTATTACCATCTCCGCCTGTCACTGGTGTGATTCCAGTTAGACAATTGATTGCCGTGGTTTTTCCAGCTCCATTTGGTCCAAGTAAACAAAATAACTGATCCTTGGAAAAGTTCACCCATAAACCCTGAAGGTTATTCAAAAGATATCCATTGTTACTACATCATTTAATTGAAAAAAACTGGTCAGATACGCTGTGTCTGCGTTATATTGTTTGTCTCAAGCATTACAATATGAATGATGGCTGATGAAAATCATGAAATATCCATAAGTTTACCTCAGAAGGCGATTCCTCTACGCAGCTAAGTGATACAAGATGTCCTTTCAGTCTCTCAACTTTTTTCTAAATACAAAAAGTCAGAAAAGGTTCTTTACCTTGAGGGCATGGTAAGATGAAGTCCTCTTGCAACTACAGCAACCAATTTTGGTGGTTCCTGGATATGTCTTGACAAGGCCACGTATCTGAACAGCAACGTTTGAATCTACTATGCCCTCCCTAGTTTGCTGTTTTACAATGTTCTCCTCTTCAAGGACATCTTCATCATCTGCAGTAAGTTGCTCCTGTGATGGAACTGAACCTATGCAACTGCAAATGCCGCCCTCTATGAAAAGAGAGGAAAAACATCGCCATAAATATCATCTAACAGCACAAACTCAAGCACAACCTGAATTTACAGTGTTATTTACCTTTCACTTTGTTTCCACCTTTCCCAAACCAGTACCAAGGATTTAAAAAGTAAAACACCGATTTTCTCACACCAGAAATGTTGGGGATGATATTATCGAAGTAGATAGCCAGTACAAACCAGAGGAAGAACGTGACCACCAGCCATACATATATGTCATTCTATCAAAGTTTAAATGAAAGTATTAATTATTAGAAACAATCAAAAGACTTATAAACTATTGTATATGTTGGGGTTTGAAGATCAATGTGTTTACATACAATTGTTATAACACATTCATCATCATTTGGTGCACACTTTGTTCTTCTACTCCAGCTAATCCCAATATCTTGAGGAGTGGATGTTGCACCAGCTAGTAACTGTAGAGCTTTGGCAAGAAGATTAGGTGGAAAAAATGACCAGATGATTCGGTAGGTCTTGGAGATACTATTAGAATACGGAAATCCGAACGCTGTAACAAGCTGCAAGGAAAAAAATGGCTATTAATACCATTAAACTAACAACCCGTAATACAAAATGTTGAACTGACAATCTTACCTGGGTCATAAAACCAACAATAAATATAGAGAACCCCACAGTTGTTGATGATGATGATTTGCTTATGAAGGCTGACAACATAAAGGCGAAACCAAGCTGCATGAAATGTTAGAATGGATGGATTAGAGGTTATTATAAGGATTGCTTCTTAAAAACATTTCAGCAAGTACAATAATGAATCAAAACAAGTATTTACAAAAAACAGTCTTACCATATTGAGTTGGAAAAGAAAGAAGACAAGGAACAAGACCAGAAAACTGTTGTTAAGGAAAAAATCAAACTGAAACATCATTCCAAAGAGAACGATGAAAAGTGATGAAAGAAGCGTAATAATTCCCTCCCATGTGAGCCATGAGAACCAGTATGCAGTATCATAGAGACCCATCATTGTCATTGCCTGTTGGCCAAAACAAGATAAAACATTATAACCAATTGATAATGCAAAAGAACAACACTGCAGTAATACGTAAACCCATTTAACTGGACAGAATCACACGCATTAACATAAAGCTGCTTTAGATCCATCACCTGTCTAAGCTTTAGTTCTTTCTCTGTGATCAAAGAAGTCATTTGAAACACAAAACCAAACATGGCAGTTGCAAGAAAAAAGGTCGGTCCTACTGTGTCCAACGCAGAGAAAAGCTCCATTGCAGGGTGTGCAAATTCCTTGAATGCAACAAACCAGCTAAAATTTGGATCTGACAAGTCATTATGTGAGAGCCAAGGTCAAGCTTAAAATCATGCAAGTAAGGCTTTCTGCAAACAATAAAGAACTATGAGAAACAAAACCTATTACCTCCAATCAGAGACCGTGCAATTTCACGCTCAGCAGCAATTTGGAGCGGAATTTGAAATTTGAAAGTGGGATCTTCATATTGCCCTCGTTTTGCAACAGGAGTAGAATTAGTCTGTATGCCATAGCTGATAACAGTGGCGTTTCTTTCCACAAAATGCAAAGCTCCTGGGCAGTGCATAGGATTACTATACAGCCATGCATCCACTTCAGCTGTTGTCCTAAATGATTTGACCTTCACAAATAAACAGCACGACAAGAGTTACTATCCGATATTTTGATATTCAGACTTTCTTATGCTAAATTTGGATTTTCAAGGATCCTGCAACGAAAACAACATACTAACACCATACCAATCATCACTTTGTTTAGACAACAAACGATGCACATGAACAAAACATAACACAAACTCTCTGAACCCACCTACAAAGATAAGCAAAAAGGATTAAGATTCCAATTTTTTTCCCCTCCATTTAGCCTAAATTTATCAACCACCAATCCTAATTTTTTCTTTTTTTTTTTCATATTATAATTTTGAAAAGTTTCTTTGCAGTACATATAACCCAAGGAAAAAAAAGGTTCAAACTCATACATTTCAGAAATGAATACTTCAGCATCATCATATAATTTCATACAATTTTCACATTCAATGAAAAAACATATATAAAATGCGCACGAATAAGCAAAAACAATAACGCTACTACAATTTTTATTTGTCAAAAGTTTGATCCTTTTAAGTGTTTCTCGCTAACTTTATCAGTTGTCTTGGCGCTACATAGATAACTTTGAATCTCATTTATTTGTAAATCTGGTATGTGCACTCATAAATCAAAAAAGCAACTCCATTAAATTAAACAAATTAATATGCCCATGGTCAAAATCTCAAGCAAGACCCAATTAAACTCTCGCACAGCTGACGTGGCCAAGAAATATCAAATTTTTATCATTTCCACAATTAAAATTTAGAAACTAAAAAAAGAAAAGCAAAAATAGCTGCAACATTTTTCTCTCCCATTTTCTCGCTAGCCAAACACGAGACAAGGCAACGAAAATTCAAACTCCTGCTCCTTACCTTACCCGAAGGAATTGGCCTACCGGGATTATTATCCCTAATAGCGCCGACGATTCTCTGAATTCTCGCGCTGTCGCTTCCGCTCCAGACGAAGTCAAAACACGGCATCTTAATGTAGTACTTGTCCTCGCACGGCGGGATCGGCGGGGCGGCCAGGGCGGGAGGATTGGCGACGCTCTCGAACGCCGTGGAGGAGGCGTTGCGCGCGTCGATCGCCTTCTGGATGCAGAAGATGAGGAAGATGAAGAAGAAGGAGGAGAAGAGCTGGAGAAATGTGGCCCTCTTGTTCCGCCATGAGAGGAGGAGGTTCTTGCTGAACAGCGCCTTGAATTGCTGGTGCAGCAGCGGAAACCCGCTCCGCAAAGTCATGGTTTCCTGAGAGCTTTTGCGGTGGATATTTTGAATTTTGAGAGTTTCGTGAGCAGGGTTTTTTATACTGCTTTTCCAGTGGACTCGCGGCCTTTTGTTTGGGAAGGCGCGGTCACGCGTCGAGTACCGGGAGGTGTAGGTATAAATGGAATACCTGAATTGCCCTTTTGTTTTTGTTTGATTCGACGGATTTGCCACTGGATTTTGAGCTTCTTTTCGGACAAGAACGAGATTTCCTACCCAATTTTTAATTTTATATGTGAGATTTATTTGGTGTTTTGTAAAAGAAGCCTGAGAATTTTTATTTTTATTTTTTAATTTTTAGAGGAAAGCCGGAGAAATGTTGGTGATATTTCCTGGTATTTATTCAACTTTGCAAAGTTGACCTTTCTTGTTTTTTTTTGCTTTAATTTTTTAATTAGTGGGGTCGTTATTTTCTAGGGTAATCAAATAATTAGGCGTTAACTATTTTATATTGCCCCCTGATTTCTCCATTTGCAAGTTACACGCTGTTTTAGTGAGAAAATTTAAGATTACTATGAAATTTTAAAATGATGAGATTTCTTTTGTAGGATCTGTGAATTTTCTTGTTTGATTAACTTAAAATAATAATATAATTTGAATATAGAATTTGTTATTTTTAAACCCTCACCCATAAAAATTTGGAAGTGACACTTATTTACATGAAATTTAATTAAACTTCATAATTCGGTTCCAAATTTCAAGTTTTTATTTTCCACGGAAATTTTAGATTTCTATGTTTATGAATCTGAACAAGTTGATTGGTGCATGACAATGTATAAATTCTGACTTTTGTCAAAATTTCAATTTTATTTTCTTCATCCAAACATGTGTTACTGTTTTTAAGTTTGTCTCTCGTAAATGCGAGTGATAGCAAATATTATGGTTGAGCCATTATTGATTTAAACCAAATATTTCAATTTTGTTTTAATTATATTGTTGTATTAACAAAATAATAATACTTGGGAGTAAGAAACAAATAATTATTGTCACAAAAAAAAAAAAAAGAACAAATCATTAAATTATTATTGGGACCTTTTTCATTCATTTTAGACTGTATCACCAACAAATACTCATCTGTTTTTCGCTCATGGTTCGTTATTTTTTTGTTACATAAATAAAATAATCCTCTCGTTTGAATTTCAATGTCTGATTAAAATATCATAGATGATTTTTCCTTTTTAGAAAATAATGATTAAATTCGTATCAAAATCTCGCCCATGAGATAGCATTGGCATAGGATCTCGTTTTGTTAAAGAACAATGTTCTTTTACTATATTGTGTTGCCAAATGAATACTTATTGGGAAATTTTTTTAAATGTTAGATGAACTTGTATGTATTTTTTAATTTGTTATATAAACTAAAATTTTAAGCAATTTGTCATACCAACGTTTTGAAATAATTAATTTGTTATCTCCTCCTAACTTTGTTAAGTTTTCCATCCAATATAAGTCATGTGCATCGCACATGACTTGTGTTTAGGGTTATTTCGGTGATTTTAATACCTTACTTCCCTTTTATTAAGTTGTATTCGACAAAAACTGTAGAGTTTCTCAGGCAATGGAACAATATTTTTGATATGATAGGAATGAAATGATCCTGCAATGCACTCTCTTCTAGTTATTCCAAATATGTAATGATACACAAGTGGGAGTTTACATTTTAGCATGTCACATGCTTTATAAATGAGAAACTAGTTGACGTTTTTGTGCCATAAATTGAGCTGTAGATGCATATGTGCTAAAGAAAAGTAAAAAGTGTAAGTGTTTGTACTAAAGAAAAGTTAAAAACTTGTGAAAAGATGTTAAAATAACCTAAATAACCCCAAACACAAGTCATATGCTCGCACATGACTTATATTGGATGTAAAATTTAACAGAATTAGGGTGAGAAAACAAATTAATGATTTTGTAAAGTTGATTTGACAAATTGCTTAAAATTTTAGTTTATATAACAAATTGAAAAATATGAACAAATTTATATCTGAACAACACTCTCTAACTCGAGTAAACTTGTTAAATGATATTCTCGTTTCATAGTTTAATTGTATAACTAGTTAAAACACATTCTAAGGGAAAATGCTAGGAAGATTAATGTTTTAGACCATTTTTTGTGGATCACATGATATGGTAGTTGATAGTCAAACTTCTTTTTAATTGATATAAAAAAGGAGTCCAAAAATCAAATTTTCTGTATTCAAAATGGATGTGGTCTTAATCATGAATGATATATTTATGATAATAAAGTTAAGAAAAATTAAGTTTATAAAAACGTGTCAATCAATGGTTAGACCACGGAGAGGCCACCTATTTGGTTTCTCTAATGAGATCAAACATTTTGCACCCCAAATAGTTATAGCTTTTCTATGACCATTGACTAACACGTGTTTAATAAACCTAACTTTCCTCAACTTTATTATCATTAATTTAATATATATATATATATATATATATATATATATATATCGGTCATAATTAAGATAGAGAGACACAGTGATTTTGGATACAGAAAATTTGATCTCCTCTCTAATGTCTACCTATTTTAAGTGGTGCTAAGATAGTCAAAACCCATTGATAATGTAACAAAAAAGGGGCAACGTGTAGGTTGGTAGTACGTTTCCCAAAACAATAAAGAATCGCACTTGGTTATCAATTCACATGATATGGCACTATGGTAGCCACTCATTCGATATAAAAATGTGCAAAAGTGTTACTTCCCATTGATTCCATAATCTGTAGGAAATTTACTTTTCGGTTGCTTGCACTTTAAGTAACAAAGGATATCAGCATATATTATATGCCAAATAGCATCCACTAAGCATACTCAAATTTTATTTCGGAATGATTGTTTAGTCCCTGCCATTCAAAATTTTAGTTAAGCCCATTCAACGGTCGTGAAAAATGTCTAACATAGTAGAAATTTTCATGATATCACCATCATTGATTATTCAACTTTTCACTTAACTATATTATCTGCATACAAGATTTTTTCAAATGCATATTGATCAGTGTTAGAAACTTAGAGGTTAAGCTGTTTCGAGTCGATAACGAAAATTAAATGGTTAATAAAAAAACTTATCTCCTCTAAGTTTTGTCGCGATCGTTGGATCTATCTATAATGATTTGGTATATGTTCTTATATTTGAGTCCAAAAGTGATAAATGGTTAACGTTTGAGTATATGTGTGTTTTGAAGGAAAAAACATTGGGATCAAACTTAAAATGTTATTATTCTTGTTGGAATACAATATCTTCTTGTTGTTGGAGCGAGCTTCACTTTTACACTCAAATGTTATATTGAAGCCAAAATATTTTTCAACTTGACTCAAAGTATATATGAGTTTTAACTTCATGATGCATTTAAGCCAATCGTTATGCCAAACACAATCAATGCATAATTGTTTTTCTTTAACAATTTATCTTTTCGCCAAATAATTTAAACAAAATTCCCAAAAAGGACTTACATACATATATGACGTCATTTATGCAAGCATAGCATGAATAATGGTTGTCATTTGTTGCAATTACAAGTAAACAAAATGAACCTCAACATAATTACGTTTAAAACAATCCCACATTAAGGCTCAAACAAAAGAGGCATGAAAGTGACCACAATCTTGACAAAAGGTGAATTGAAATCAACCAAAAGAAAAATGAGAATAAAATAAATATTCAAAAGTAGATGAAATCCTATATCTTGTCCCGATGAGGTTTACAAACATACAACACAACACGTACTCAATCCAATTAAGATGGTATATGTCAAGAAGAAAAATACCAGATGCACCTCTTTTAATCTTTGCCTATTCAAGTACCGGATGACATCTTTCAAAATTTGCCTAGCCATGAGTATCTAGGCAGACACAACGAAAGAGCTAGAGAAGAATAACTCAATTCTTCAAACCTAAAAAATTTTGTACTCAAATCTCAAATTAAAGCGAATTGTGGAGTCAAAAGTTTGCCAGGTTCGTAAATCCGCCAATTGTGTGGCGCATAAATTAGCCAAGTTGGCTATAATGTCGAATTTTCCTAATTATTGGTATGAGGAGCACCCGGATTTAATCTGTGACGCACTCCTTGATGATTGTATGCTTTTCTAAGTCTTTGAATAAATCCACTACCGTTTCTTCTTCTTAAAAAGAAAAAAAAGAAAAAAAAAAAAAAAGAAGAAGAAGAGAGGATATTAGGGATATGGAACAACAATAAAATCCCTTACATATAAATTAACTATCCTAAACAGATTCAAGAACAGAAACGGAAATGAATAAATGTGTTTCTTGAGTTAAAGAAATAAAATCAGACCTAGAACTTGATTAATCTTAAAAATTTGACGTACACATAAGTCAAAGGACTTCAACAGAAAATTTAAAACTATTAATGTTTAAGTCAAAAAACACTTATGGATAAGGACCAAATCCTAATTTTTTCTAAAAGGAAAAATAATAAGACATGTGGTTGTATCCACTACTATTCATATATACAAATAAAATCATACTATTTGAAATACTTTACTATCACATTCTTAATAAATAATTATAACTTGTTATTATTAGCACTTCAAAAATCTCATTTGATACTCCAAACTTTCTATAATTAGAAACAAAAATATACTTATAAAGAATGTAGAATGAAAATTTTAAAATGCTAATAATAATTCTCTTTGATTATATCTTATATATCTTGCTTCCAACCTCATTTACTTTTACCAAATAAGACACTTCGATGCTAGCTCGGCCTCTGAATATATCGATATGTGCGATAGGACATTGGAATATTACCTGACCCAAAAAGATCAAAACTGACAAGTTTTGGAGATGGAACAACAAACTTCAAGAACTGCTAAATACAATAGTTCGTACCTGTATTTGTACAAACTCAAGCGGCACCAACTCCGTTTTGAGCAATATGTTCGATGTTTTGGTTGTGTACGTGCAATTAACCTTAAGTTTATACTGCATTTATCCTTCTATTATGTAGAAATTATATTTTCTACAATTAAAATACTTTTTTTTTTGTTTAAAAAAAAAACTTTTTTATTTACAAGATGTTATTCTTTTTTGTCTTTTGATATAAAGATAATGACGAAGGGGATCTGGGGCCAAACACTCAATTAATCAATCATAATTAGGTACTGAACTTAATATTTATGAGAGTTAAACTTGTGATCTTACACCTATAAATTACAAGTAGAGGTGAATATTACCAGACTGTAGTTTTACTGGAAGGTGAGTCTTTCAGATCAATATCGGTATAATTTGAGACTTAAATGAGAAAAATAATAATTAGAGATAATGCTTCATGACAACAAAACCATACAGTTAAAGCAATCAACTAGCTCTATGCCTTGACCTGAAAGATTCCCATGTAAAATGGCCCTATATAGCAGCCTTGAGTTTAAAGTTTAAACAATCTTTACCATTTCGGTTAACCCTCCCAAGCATCCATTCATCTACTGGCATCCGGTACTCGATGGAAATTCAGCTTAAAAGGCGCCCCCGTACGCGTAATGTGACAAAAGGCTGCTAGGGTACTTGCTAATGGTACTGGAACATTACCCTCCCAAGTTTCACTATGCTCTGCGGAGATTCAAACTTGACATCCTTCTGACATTGAAAAAGAAAGTACCAGTTTTTTTCCATTTTGCTGGGGCTCAGGCTTGCCATTTCAAACAAAAAAATAAAGCAAGTACCAGTAAACAAGAGCTAGTTAGTTGTTTTTCTAAAACCCGGATCTTCTTTGGATCTCAATAATCTGAGCTCAAGGATCATTTAATTCAAGTCATTGAAATTTGATCCAACGGTTACAATTATTATAATTTTTAGATGAACCCTTTGTTTGTAGCCATTAGATCAAATTTCAACGGCTCATATCATTTGATCCTTAGGGCCAGATTATTAGGATCCGGAGAGAATCCGGATTCGTTTTTCTAAACTAAATCTTTAGGTTGCCAAATGCCATTTTTGGTTTCTCCAAAACTGCATAGCACTATGAATGCGATTGATGGGATGTGATATACATGACTCTGCACTAGCACAAGATTGCTCCAATTTATATGACCATGTACTACAACTGTATTGCTTCTCAAGCCCTCATCATAAACTTCAAAATAAACGCAAATATGGATAGGCCAATTGTTCAAGTACAGTGAGCGTGCCATTTTGCGCACAAGTTTGAATTTTTCATAAGAAAAACTAATGAAAAAGATTTGAAAACTTTGAGTTTTAACGATAAGGACAAAATAAAGGGTAAAGTGATTAGTATCAGAATTGACTTTTTAGTGTTAAAATGTGAGTTTTCATTAAAATGAACAGTATCAGAAGCTTTTCGTTAAAGTTCCATTTTTCATATTGGAAATTAAAGATATCACATATTGTCAAATTAATAAAGGCTTTATATATATATATATATATATATATATATATATATATATATATATATATATCAACACTCCACATATTGTTGAATACATCCCACATTTGTTTTTACAATTAAAATTTTATTTTAATACACCCACATATTTTCTCATAATACTCTCACAATCCACACTCTCAATTTACACCTTACATTTTTATACACCCACATTTTCTACTTACACCTCACACTCTTCACATCATATGTGCAAATACATAAAGTCATTCAAGGCACCTTCGATGTGAAGCTGAAGGCCGGTGTGATGCCGGAATTTTTCTAATTTCTCTATTGAAGCGATTCCAATACACATTTGGTCTGATGTCAAAGCCCGGAGTGAGTCCAGATCTCTTCTATTTCTCTATCGCTTCATATTGTCCTAAACCCACTATCGTCATACATCAACTTAATAGTATCTGGACAATGTGATGCCAACAATTGTTTGATCCTATTTGCATGTGTTTCTGCACTCTCTGCATTTATACAGCAAGCAATTTAATAAATAATCCTATTAACAGATGTTCTTTTTTCTGTAGGGGTTGCCCCATGTTTTGTTATGCAGGGTGCATTTTCGTAAAGAAGTATTACTTCTGCTAGCTCATAGTAATGGCGCTGAGAAAGTAGTAGGTGGTCTTGCTTGCTTATCATTAAAAATAATTTTTTTCAATCAACGTGTTTGTAGTTTCATGGTTATGTTTTTGTTCTACAATGAAACGTGAGAGTGGTTTGGAGAGTTGAAAAAAGATAAAGAATCTCAGAATATACATAATAAAAGTGACTTGTGTGTATTCAATTTTTTTTTTTTGGAAACCTTATAGATTGAAAGCATCATTACATATTAAGGTATATAAGACATTATCATTAAATTTTAATGTTGGTGTATTCAACATTATGTGAAATGCTAATAAAAAAAAACCAATAATAAAAACACCAATGTTAAACACGTAACATTATTTTCCTCACATACATAGTTATTTAATCTTGATCATTGTTTTCATTTAATTTATTTAATCTTATGGTTAATAACATAAAATAGTGTAAAGAGAAAAATTATGCGTTTTTGGTCAAATGGTGTATGATTATTACTTTTCTAATAAAACAATTTCTAAATAATAACCCATCATTAATGGTAGAGTTCC